>NC_048604.1:45461590-45794639 GCF_003668045.3 Cricetulus griseus
TTTCCTAAGGACTTTTATTTTTTAAAAACATTTATTTATTTATTTATTTATTTATTTATTTATTTATTTATTATGTATACAGTGTTCTGTCTGCACGTATTCCTGCATGACAGACGAGGGCATCAGATCCTGTTATAAATGGCTGTGAGCCATCATGTGATTGCTGGGAATTGAACTCAGAACCTCTGGAAGAGCAACCAGTGTTCTTAGCCACTGAGCCATCTGTCCAGCCCCCTAAAGACTTTTCAAATAAAGATGCTCAAAACAAGCTGAGAATGGCAGTGGTAGCCATGCCATTAATCTCAGAACTCAGGAGGCAGAGGCAAGTGGATCTCTATGAGCTTTAGGCCAGCCTTGTCTTCAGAGGTAGTTCCAGGACAGACAGGGCTACACAGAGAAACACAAACAAAAAAAAACAACAAACAAACAAACAAAATGAAGCTGTATTTACCAAGGGTCAGAATGCTAATGGTTTTAAATGTATTAGATTCCCTCTCATCCCTAAGTCTAAACACTGCATCTTGAGACACCCTCAAAATTAACAAAGGAAAATTCCCTAAGATTAAAAGAAAGTACATAGATAGAGAGGGAGCATAAGGAAAGAGATATCTTGATTGAAGGAGTCATTCTGTGGCTATCGAGAAACCTGGCAGTAAGGAAATTCCCAGAAATCTACGAGGATGACCCCCATCTAAGACCCTAAGCATTAGTGGAGAGGATGCAAAGGTGTCAAGGCCAGTTTGGGGACACCCACAGAAATAGCTGACCTGAGCTAGTGGGAGCTCACTGACCCTGGACTGACAGTTGAGGAACCTGCATGGGACTGAACTAGGCCCCCTGAATGTGGGTCATAGTTATGTGGTTTTGTCTGTGCCTACTTTGGAGCCTGTTCTCTTTGGAGGGATACCTTGCTCAGCCTAGATATTGGGGGAGGGCCTTGGTCCTGCCTCAAAGAGATGTATGTGACAGACTTCGTTGACTCCCCACAGGAAGTCTGATCCTTTCTGAGGAGTGGATGGGGGTGGGGTGGGGGAAAAGTGGGGAGAGCAAGAGGAGGGAGGGAGTGGGAATTTGGTATTTAAAATGAGAAGATTGGTATTTAAAATATGAAGATTGTTTTAAAATTTTTGGTTTTGGGGTTTTTTTTTGGTTTTTCGAGGCAGGGTTTTTCTGTGTAGCTTTGGAGCCTATCCTGGCACTCGCTCTGGAGACCAGGCTGCCCTCGAACTCACAGAGATCCACCTGCCTCTGCCTCCTGAGTATTGGGATTAAAGCATGTGCCACCAGCACCCAGCTTGTTTTAAAAATTTTTTAAAAAATAAAAAGAAAGTAAGTAAACAGACTCATTTTCTAGTTTATAACCCCCTCCCCTGCTTTTTTAAGATAGGGTGTCTACATATAGCCCTGGCTAACCTGGACCTTACTATGTAAGTAAACAGGTTGGCCTTGAACTCATAGAGATCTGCCTGCCTCTGCCTCCTGAGTGCCTCTGCTTCCTGAGTATGGGGGTTAAAGGGTAAAGTTATATGTCACCACCACTGGCTTTTGCGTTTTTTAAACTTGACTTGATTTTTTTATCTTGAAAAAAAGATTTATTTTTATGTGCATTGGTGTTTTTGCCTGTACATATGTCTGTATGAGGGTGCCAGATCCCCAAGAACTGGAGTTACAGACAATTGTGAGATGCCATGTGGGTGCTGGGAATTGAACCCAGATCCTCTGGAAGAGTAGCCATCCTCTTAACCACCAAGTCATCTCTCCAGCCTGCTCCCCAAAAACCTTGGAGTATCCACACTGAAGCTTTATACAGACACACTCACTCCACATTAACATATCTTCAATTTCAAAAGTTACATGAAAAAGAACATTTTTTTTAGGCAGTCTGATTCTACAGTTCAGGGCATACTTGAGCCTGCCTAGGCCTAGGGCATACTTGGAATGACTGTCTCACCTTAGCTACCCCTTTAAATATGGGATTCAGGTATTACACCGGGTAGCAAACTCATTCTAGTAGAGAGTAATGTGTACTGCTTACAGAGCATCTATCACACTCTATTACCTTTCTGTGTGCTCGATTGCTTCACACAAATGTCAGAACCCTGTAAAGTATGATGCCTCACTAGTTGTCATCTGAGGAAACTGGATCAGTGAATTTGTTGAATTTCATGTCACTCATACAAGTGAAAGGAAGAATTATTATCTTATTGTTAAGAAAAAAAGAGTGCCTACTGTGGGGATACAGCACCAGGGAGGCAGAAATAGGTGGATTCTGTGAGTTTTGGGCCACTTAGGTCTGTAGACCAAGTTCCAGGACAGCAAGAACTACTTAGTAAGATCCTGTCTCAGAGGGGGGGGGGAGAGAGGAGAGGAGAGAAATGAAGGGAAAGGGGGTATAATATACTAATTTTCTTTTGGGTCACCAACAAGCCCCCAATCCATTACACAGAGACTTATTAGTTATGAATGCTAGGCCTTAGCGTATGCTCGTTTCTGGCTAGCTTTTTGTCTTAAACTTAAATTAACCTGTTTCAATTCATCTACATTTACTTTGGGGACTCTTTACCTTTACTTCTGTATGTTCTATTCTGTTTGACTTGATTTTTAAATTTTGCTCCATCTTTAAACCTTGTAAATTAGAACCTTTGAGAAATATAACTCGAAAAGCCACAGAATCCCATAAGGAGAATTCTGAAGACTCTGAAAGGCGTCCCTATCTCTAAACAACCACGTCTAACGGTGAAATGGGTGCTATCCCTTATCTCTCCTTCATAAGCATGCCTCCACTCTGATGCCTTCTTTCAGCTGGTGTAGTGGAGGAGCAAGCTTTTTGTGAGTGGAAACCCCTAAGTGGGGAATTCCTCAGGCTGATGGAGACAGAGCTGGCACACCCATTTACCTGGTGAGCCCATGGATATGCCTCCTTTGCATTCACAAGACTGAATTCCATGAAGGAGAGTTGGAGCAGGTTATGAAATGTTCTCGTGATACTCTCAGCCTGATGCCAGACAGAATTTCACCCCATCAGCAAATGTTTTACAATATCCCTTTCATCTTGCCTCGGAGATTATTATTGTCCTTTGAGTAGGAATCATCTCTTTGAAAGATAAAAGAACTCAGTTTTGACAAAGCAAGCAAACAAACAACAGTCCAGAGATGTCCTGAATTTGAACTAAAGGGCCTGAAGATGGATGGGGGAAAGATGAGAAAGTTAATAATCTAATAGATACAGGTGAAATTGACATAAAGACTGTCCACTTGGAATATTTGCCCTACATTCCCATCACAGCTGGCCATCAAAGCCATTGAATCCAGAAATTTTTGAGGCTGCCATTCTAAAAGCAATAATAGTTCTCTGTATGGACTGCCCTCCTATTCTACTACTCCCCACTTTATCTATGGTAAATACATATCTGATGGAAAGAATGATTCCCCCCGTTCTAGTTCGGGTTTCTATTGCTGTGATAAACACCGTAACGAAAAGCAACTAGAGGAGAATAGAGTTTATTTCTGTTTACTGTTACAGTCCATCATGAAGGGAAGTCAAGGAAGGAACTGATGTAGAGGCCATAGAGGGGTGCTGCTTACTGGCTTGCTCTTTGTGGCTTGCTCAACATGCTTTCTTATAATGGGCTTCACCCTCCAGTGTCAGCCACTAATTAAGAAAATGCCCCCACAAGGTGGCCTACAGGCCCATAGAAGTATATTCTTAATTGTGGCTTCCTCTTTTCAGATATGTTTAGGTGTGTGCTGAGTTGACAAAAATCAACCAGCACATTCTTCAGGATTTGCCACAAATACTCCTAACTCTAGATCTTAAAGAGTTTCCCAATTGCTACTAATTTTTGTTTCTGGTTGTTTGTACATTCTATAGTGGCCCCTTGTACAATTTGGTTTTGTGTCAACTTGACACAAGCTACAGAGCAGGAGCCTCGGTTGAGGAAATGCCTCCATGAGATCCAGCTCTAAGGCATTTTCTCAGTTAGTGATCAATGAGGGAGGGCCCAGCCCACGGTGGGTGGTGCCATCTCTGGGTTCTATAAGAAAGCAGGCTGAGCAAGCCTTGAGGAGCAAGCCAGGAAGCAGCACCCTCCATGGCCTCTGCATCAGCTCCTGCCTGCAGGTGTTTGGTCATTGTAGCAACAGAAACCCTAACTAAAACACCCCCTTTATTCCAGAAATGCCTTGGTCTCATGAGTTTTTGATTTAACAAATAGCCAAATTTTCCATTCATTTTCATATCAAATTGCTGTGGGAGGTGAGCCAAAGTCATGCTACACTTTCACACAAGATGCTCTTTGTTTTAATTACTTTAGGATAGGATGAATGAATTTCAAAATAAAAGAGTGAGCAAATTGAAGAAACCATGCATAAACTTGAAGCAGAACTACCCTAGACACTTGTCAAAACACAACTTGGTTGGGCCCATCTCTCAGGGCTTCTAAATCAGTCCATCTGAAGTGAAAATTCACATTCCTAAGGTAGCCCTAGCCCACATGGTTCTAGCTGCTGCTGCTACTGTTGATGATAATGATCCTTAGACCCGGTGGTGGAAGCCATTGCTGGGGAAAACCCTAGGCTTTGGTTTTTACTGTTTTTGGCCTTTGAGACCATGTCTCTCTATGTAACCCTGGCTGATCTGGAACTTGAGATTCAGAAGAGTGCTGCAATCACAGGACAGGATTGTGATTATTATGCCTTCCAACACTGTATCTGACCCTGCCAAATAACTCATCTGTGCAGTCTAAAATGAGTCTTCATGGGCTCAAGGTCTATGGCAGTGATAAGGTGCTTGCCCATCACTGTGTCAGACCCTGCATTCAATCTTCAGCACCACACAAAAAATAAAATCAACCCAAAACTCAATAGCTAAGCATGTGGGTAGGCTGCCTACTTTATCTGCCATCAAACCTTCCTAGACAGTATTAAATTTGGGAGTGTCAGAGCTGGGCATTGGCGGCACTTGCCTTTAGTCCCAGCACTCGGGAGGCAGAGGCAGGCGGATCTCTGTGAGTTCGAGACCAGCCTGGTCTACAAGAGCTAGTTCCAGGACAGCCTCCAAAGCCACAGAGAAACCCTGTCATGAAAAAACAAAAAACAAAAAAAACCCAAAAAATTTTGGGGAGTGTCAGGTCTCTGATGAAGGAGATTGTGTACACATTTGTGCTGTTGTTCTAGCAAGGATTGTTGACCCTTTGCAAGTCTCTAATGCTGACCACTGATCCTGTCCAGGTTCTCCTTTGTTTTCTTGAAATCAGGGATTGATGAAAATGAAAGAAAGGGTTGGTTGCTTATTTCTCTGTGCCATTCAGCAAGTTCACCATGGTGAGGTGAGAGAATCGGGATTTTTTAAGGTCATGGGGGGTGCTTTTCTTTGAAGGTTATACCTTGTCCCCAGTCCCTCCTCACTTTCTGCTCCCTGTTTGTCATAAAGCGAACAAACTGTTTCACCCAGCGTCTAGAAACTCATACAAGTGATCATGAATTATACACTTTGAAACTGTGAGCCAAAAATAAATCTTTTTCTCCTTGAGTTGTTTCTATCAGATATTTTGTCTCAATTATGAGAAATGTAAACAATGATACATAAATGCTAAGATTATAGTTTATCACCACACCTAGCTGGAAAGACATACATTCTTATACACCAACATGGGAAACTCTCAACATAATTGTGAAAAGTAATCAGATACTATATTCTGGTTATTATCATACCAACCCTGTGTAATTCCCCCCTCCCACCCTGTCACCCTCTCCTTTCCTACAAGTCACTTTCTTTTTTCTTTTTTCTCTTTTGATTTTTTTCGAGACAGGGTTTCTCTGTGGCTTTGGAGGCTGTCCTGGAACTAGCTCTTATAGACCAGGCTGGTCTCGAACTCACAGAGATCCACCTGCCTCTGCCTCCTGAGTGCTGAGATTAAAGGCGTGCGCCACCACTGCCCAGCTTACACCTAGCATCCTTAAAAGCAACATAGTTCACCTATGGGGACTAAACTGAAGACTATGGCTGCTTATCTCCAGAAATCAACTAGTAGCCAATATTTCAGCAGGAAGAGGGAGAGCCCTTGAAGCCCCTCCTCCCAAATCCATAATTGACTAATGACAGGATCAGTCTTTTACAGGCCTAAAAGAAGCAACCCAGGAGGAGTTTTATGAGGTCAGCCTAGACTATGTAGTGAGCTTCAGGCCTGCCTGGATTTCAGAGTAGAACCCGTTTTCAATCAAAACCACACCCCAAATGTGCAGGAAACTGAAGCATGAGGATCACGAGTCTGAAGCCAGCCTAGGATTCTCTATCAAAATGAACAAAAACACATACTTTCAAATTCCATCTGTACACTATTCTATAAATTGCAAATCAATGTATGGTTCAAAGTAACCAAATCAGCAGTTTCTTCTGTGGTGAAGATTAACTAGGAAGGGGATCGAGAGAACATTATGAGGTAACAGAAATGTTTTACATCTTGATCAGGTACATTGGTGCATATGAACACAGAAAGTTCATCAATCTCTACGTTTAAAACTTATGAACATTATTTTATGAATTCTAATGTACCTTCCCCCCCCCACCTCCCCAGTACTGGGGATTTTACCTAGTGCTTTACCACTGAGCTGTTTCCCCAGTCCACTTTTTTTCTTTTTTCACATGTTTGTTTAAAAATTTTTTGTGACAGGGTCTCATGTAGCCCTGAGCTAGCTAAGGATGACCTTGCATTCCTGATCCTACACCATCTAGTCTGTACCTTCCAAATGTCAGGGTTATATTTTTGTACCATCATGCCGGGCTTTTGTTTCTTCATCTTGAGATAGAATTTCTCTAAATTCCCAGTGGTATCCTTGAGCTTACTTTGTAGCCGAGGCAGGCTTTGCATTTGGGACCCTATTGCTTCAGCCTCCTGAGTGTTTGGTATTACAAGTTTGTACTATCAGAACTGTTGGTTCCTTTTATCTTTCCCTTGATTACTTCCTTTTTTCTTTTTCTTTTTTTTTCTTTTTTTTTTCATTTTTTGTTTTTTTTTGTTTTTGTTTTTCGAGACAGGGTTTCTCTGTGTAGCTTTCGAGCCTGTCCTGTCCTGGAACTCGCTCTGTAGACCAGGCTGACTTCACCTGCCTCTGCCTCCCAAATGCTGGGATTAAAGGTGTGTGCTACTACTGCCCACCATTTTTTTCCTCCATCTCTTTTTTTTTCTTTTTAAAGATTTATTTATTATATACACCGTGTTTTACCCACAGGCCGGAAGAGGGCGCAGGATCACGTTATGGATGGTGGTTACTGGGAATTGAACTTAGGTCCTCTGGCAGAGCAGCCAGTGCTCTTAACTGCTGAGCTATCTCTCCAGCCCATCTTTTCTCCATCTCTTTCTCTATTTCTTATATATATTTGGTGGTGGTGGTGGGTGATGTACCAGACACTGATACTGATTTTATCTGGGATCTTGAAATTTCAATGTTCACATAGGCCCATGATGAAAATGCAGAGGACATTTATTGCAGGAAGTAAGATGAGAGAAATGTGTGGTGAAAGGATGACTCCTGGAGTGAACATTCATTCCTGTTCCTTCCACTTGGATTCTGGGCCCTCACTTTTCTTGTGGTAATTCTCTATAACCTGTTCTTTGGGTTCACAATGGTTTTCATCTGAGTTCCTGCTGTGCCATTTACTAGCCACATGACCCTGAAAGCCTGGCTTAACTTCTTAGTTTTCATTTTTGTTGCTTTGGTTTCAAGGCAAGATCTTGCTATGTAGCCCAGGCTGGCCTGGAACTCACAGAGATCTGCCTGCCTCTACCTCCTGAGTGCTGGCACTGAAGGCTTGTGCCGCTACAAGCCTCTCCTTGGTCTTCTTACTCAGAGCATCAGTATTACAATTGCTACTTCTTTGGCTATTTTAAGAACTAAGAAAATAATATAAGTAAAATGCCTTGTTTACAGAGAAGCCACTTTATTCTGATTGGTCTTTTATTTTCCTAGGTGGTTGAGAACCTATAATCTTTGGTGACCTCCGGCTCTCCTCCATTGGACATCCAAATGCTATTATACTGACTGTCGCAGCTAAGAGGAAGCATTGTACTTGCCATATGATGCTTAAATCTATCATTGAGATCATAAAGCTTTTTTATTTGTTTTTGACACAAGGATTTTAATGTATTGCAGGTGAACCTCAACCTTATCATGCAGCCAAAGATTTTGTTGAACTTACTATGCTACCAAAAGGGAACCTCAAAGTTGGCTCAACACCCCAAAACCAAGTTCTCAGCACAAAGGAGAGTTATTTGCCCCAGAGGGACAGAGGTCAGGGAGAAGGGACAAAGACAGGAGATAGAGGATAGGGAGAAGGAGAAGGGAACGGAAGAGAGGTAAGAAAAGGGGCAAGGGAGAGGAGTAAGGGATATTTGTCCTGGAGTGGGACAGAGGACTGCCTCTGGATAGAGAGGAGACAGACATAGCCCATAGGAAAATGATGATTTATAAAGCTACAAGGGAAATCCCTGTGTTAGGAGAAGATGTTTAATTTTGATTCAGCATGTTAATTAGGTGAGCCAAAAGGGACTTTTGCTGGACTTCAATACTTCGATAGGTGGATCCTGATAATCAGCCTCAGGAGAAAGAAATAGCCAAATAAGGGAATAGACCTTTGTGGCTAACTTTAGGAATATAATATAACAGTTTTTAGCAAGACAGGGGGAATTGGGGAGAAGGGCAAGGCCTGCCAGAGCCACATGCTTGGGTGGGCTACTACTGTCCCTTCTCTGCTTCTGCTTTCCAAGTACTGGTATTGCACAACTATATAGCCATGCTTGTCAGTACATGCCACATAGCCCTTTCTTTTGTTCCTTCTTTCCCTCCCTCCCTCCCCCATCTCTCCCTGTATGATCTCTCTCTTTCACTTGCTCCTTCCTTTGTTTTGTTTTGTTTTGTTTTTGTTTTTGTTTTTGTTTTGATAGGGTTTTGTATAACTCAGGCTGGCCTGGAACTTATAATATAGCCAAAGATGACCTCAAACTCCTGATCATCCCACTTTTACCCCTTGAGTACAGGGATTGCAGGAAAGCACTACCATGCCTGGTGCACAGCCAATTCCTTCCTAAATAAACAGTCCTGGGCAGTCAGATTCAAACAGTTATCAGTTGCTATTCTGTTACAAAATTGAAGACAGGAGGGACATCTTCGCTTCATGAAGCTCTCAGATTTAGTGACACCCCTAGCCTGTTTATCTTACTGTGTGCAGGTATAATAAGGCATTGCAGAAATGTCAGTAAATAAAATGTCTTGTGCTTTTTCTCTCTCTCCTCCAGACTTTCCCATATGACTCATTTCTACCACATAGAAATGGCAGGCAGAGTCCATCAGAACACAAGGCCTGTTTGTTTCCCTCCTTGCTGACACATTTTGAGGGTATTTTATGCTATTTAGTTGACCTCAGAGTAGTCTCCTTCCAGAGGGGGTTCGGTGGAAGGAGAACTGACTGCTCTGCGTCAGCCTTGGGACTAGGGTTTGTTTACATATAGAGAGGCTGGAAAGCATCCTGTAAAGTAAAACTCACTATTGACTTTTGGAGTCAAGGAAACTTGCTTTTAAAAAAGAGAACTCATTTCTAGGCAAATGCTTAGTTGGTTGTGTGACAGAAGCAGTATTCTCTATCTCCAGCCATCACTTTTGTTTGTTTTTCCTGTGTATTTAATAAAGTTGTGTCAATAGTCTAGCCTTTCTCTGTTTCAATTCCATTGTAGTCAACAGTGTAGGTGTTTTCCTGAAACTAAAAACCATTCAGCTTAACCACAGAAGTAATCAATCACCAAAGGCTCAGAATCTCTAAACAACTCTTCGATCCAAAAGCCACACACCTACACATCGATTTGTTCATTCCCTTCAGGAAGATTTAGAGGCACTTGGACCAGGTGTTAGGCATCATGTAGGGTGTGGAGACTTCAAAATGGAACAGGATTTATCTTGCACAAATGAAGCAAGTCCCCTCTAGGGACCTCTTAAAAGTGAACAGCCTTATAATTGGGGATAGAAAGTGAGCAGAGTTTCAGAAAGAAGAAAAACATTCATTGAACATGGATTGTATCATATTCATGAGATCCTGGAAAACTCATTAACTGTCAAGGGGATTACTGACTTTTCAACTGCAGGCAGGCAGCAGAATCTTCCCTGGAGGTAGCCCAGCTTTGTCCCCTTCCTCCTGTCCTCTGTATGTCTCAGATGGTGATAATGGTGCTATTGATGATGGAGGTGTCTGTTTATTGTCTCCCATGCTGTAGGGATATCTTGTTCATTTGGGATGGTCAGACTTGAATTTCTTGCCACTTCAGAGGTGCTGTCAGGGTACAAAGTATATCTGGGAGAATGAAAGGGTTGGGTTTCCCTTCGTAGCATAAGGCACAGTGAAGCAAGTATGAATAAATCATTATGACCTAGGTTTAAGCATGCGCTTTGCACACACTTGTCTCTTGAAATGTTTTCTCTGCATTTAGTCTTTTCTCTGCTTTACACACTATACTTCCCCAAAGTTCAAAGTGTTTCCCAAACCACTGATGAACAGCTAAGGAATTGCCGGTATCTGGTTTTAGAAAAGTTTACATAGCAAATTACTTTAAGGCAGTTAGACAGATAGCCATTTTTCCTGGCTTTGTTGAGAGGTTGCAATGTTCTGATCTTTTAGAAGCACTGTGCTCTATAGCAATTTATGAGAACTCAGGACTAAAGAGAGATACAAATGAGCTAGGGGAACTTGCTGTTGACATCTGGGCATATTTCCTCTAGTTCGCTAAAAAAATAAATAAAACCAAACAAACAATTCATGATTATATAATCTTAAAGCTCTCTTTCAAAATTTGGCAATATAGCATGTGTGTTTTGTGCTGGCTAGTTATATGTCAGCTTGGCACAAGTTAAAGTCATCAACCAAAGAGGAGGGAACCTCGGGTAAGGAAATGCCTCCATCAGGCATGGTAATGCAAGATTTTAATCCCAGTTCTTGGGAGGCAGAGCAGCAGGACCTATGTGAGTTTAAAGCCAACCTGGTCTAAGTAGTGAGTTCCAATACAGCCAGAGTTACATAGTGAGATCCTATCTTGAAACAACAGCAAAATGCTTCCAGTAAGATAAGGCTGCAGGGGGCTGGAGAGATGGCTTGGAGGTTAAGAGTACTGATTGCTTTTCCAGAGGTCCTGAGTTCAATTCCCAGCAACCACATGGTGGCTCACAACCATCTGTAATGAGATCTGGCGCCCTCTTATATGGCCTGCAGGTGTACGTGCAGGCAGAACACTGTATACTAAATAAATAAATCTTAAAAAAAAAAGAGAGAGAGACATACATGGACCCCCAGAGAAGGGGAAAGGGACAAGATCTCCTGAGCAAATTGGGAGCATGGGGGAGGGGAGAGGGAACTAGGAGAATGAGAAGGGGAGAAGAGGAGGGGTGAGGAGGACATGAGGGAGCAGGAAGGTTGAGTGGGGAGGAGGAAGAATAGAGGAGAGCAAGAATAGAGACACCATAATAGAGGGAGACATTATAGGTTTAAAGAGAAATTAGGCACTATGAAAATGTCTGGAGATCTACAAAGATGACACTCGCTAACAATCTAAGCAACAGAGGAGAGGCTGCCTTAAATGCCCTTCCCCAATAATGAGATTGATGACTACCTTACATGCCATCCTAGAGCCTTCATCCAGTAGCTGATGGAAGCAGAAGCAGAGACCCACAGCTAAACACTGAACTGAACTCTGGAATCCAGTTGCAGAGAGGGAGGAGTGATGAGCAAAGGGGTCAAGACCAGGCTGGAGAAACCCACAGAAACAGCCGACCTGAACAAGGGGGAGCTAATGGACCCCAGACTGATAGCTGGGAAACCAGCATAGGACAGAACCAGGCTCCCTGAACGTGGGTGTCAGTTAGGAGCACTGGGCAGTCTATGGGACCTCTGGTAGTGGAACAGTATTTATCCCTAGTGTACTAATGGACTTTGGGAGCCCATTCCCCATAGAGGGATACTCTCTCAGCCTAGACACACGGGAAAGGGTCTAGGCCCTGCCCCAAACGATGTGTCGGACTTTGATTATCCCCAATGGAAGGCCTCGCTCTTTCTATGGAGCAGATGGAATGGAATGGGAGGGATGGAATGGGAGTAAGTGGGGGGGGGCATGGGAGGCTGGGAGGGAGAACTGGGATTGATATATAAAATAAGATTGTTTCTAATTTAAATAAAAATAAAAGTAATAATAAAAAAACAAGGAGGGGGGCTTGAGACCATTCAGCAGGTAAAGGTAACTTGCCTCCATGCCTGATGCCCTTAGTTCTGTGTTTGAAAGCCACATAGTGGAAGGAGAGAACAGACTCCTGCAAGTTGTCTTCTGACCCCCACATGTGCAACATGGCACTCACATGCACAGCCCCCTTAAATAAATAAATAAATAAATAAATAAGAAGTTTAAAAAATGTAAATCAGACATGGTGGTGCACACCTTTGATCCCAGCACTCAGGAAGCAGAGGCAGGTGGATCTCTGTGAGTTTGAGGCCAGCCTGGGCTACAGAGGGAGTTCCAGGACAGCCAGAATGACATATAAAGATACTGTGTGTAAATAAATAAGTAAATAATCAGGCATGGTGGTGCACACTTATCAATCCTAGCTCTTTCGAAATAGAGGCAGGAGGATCAGTACCAACTACATAATGAGTTTGAAGCCAGTTGAGACTACATGAGACCCTGCCATAGAAAAGAAAAAGAAAAGAAATCCAAGGGAAAAATACAAATAAGTAAATAAATAAAAGAAGAAAATTGATACTCCTATAGCAGGGCTCAAAATTTCTCTTTTCTTTCTTGGATTTGGTGTTGATTAGTGGTTGCCTTGAGACTGCAGACTCCTAGCTAGAGATTTTCTGCAAAATTAACTGAGCAGACTGTCAAGCACAAAATCAATTTGCAAATCCATGGAGATGCTGTCTGTGGAAGAATCAGAGCTCAATATACTTTGAGGCTCAGTTCACGCAGAGCCTCTAATCAGGCCCAGAAAGGCAAACAACTGCCAGCCTTTCTGAGCTTTCTTCCTACACAGCACAGGAGACAAAGGAACACAACAGTTTATTCTGCTCTGGCAACTCAGCTTGTGCCAATTAAGAGAAAAATGCTTAGATCACATCACAATGCATGCTGCGTTTCTTCTTCTCTGGCAACTCAGTGTGGACCTAGGTGGAAGAAAGAAAACTGCGTAGATCACATTATAACATGTGCTGTGTTCACACAAAGGAATACAATGCAGTCATTAAATATGATTATGGAGGCCTATAGTTAACAATAGTAAAGTATAATTGGGAACTAATTTTAGGACATAGGTTGGTTTAATGGTCAAGATATTAGGTGCTGGAACAAGACAATCTAGATGTGATGCTAGGCTGCAAATCTAGCTTTCTAACCTGAAACAAAGGAGACAGCTTTGCTGTCCCTCCATTTTATCATCTTGAAGAGGAGATTAAAACTAATCTCCCGCTTATTATGCAGCTTTGAAGATTAAATAAAACACTATACCACTTAGAAAACCCTTAGGAAAAGTGTAGAGTGTGGTTTGTAGTAAATTTGCCAGTGACCGCCTGACAATCAAAATTACCAGTCAGTTCTCCAGTTCTCTCCAGTCATCCCACAACCTGCTGTCACCCTTCATCTCACTAAACCATCTTCATTCTCTTCACACGTCTGACAGGCTCGCCTTCCCTTTGTTTCTATGTGCCTGTGAGCACACTCCATTTACATAAAAAAACGAATTGTGCAGTGTCAGAAAAGAGCTCTCCCTCTCATCTTCCCTAACAGAGCAAGCATAAACGGTACAGCTGCTCAAGCAGGCTTCTGAAGAGTCTCTCAATCAAGACATTGGTGTCCCCATATATGCTGCCTACATTTCAGGTCCCAGATCCTTCTTTCTTAGTAGACATATGCTATAGTGTAATCCTTTTCTTTGTTTGACCACTCATTCCCCACAGATGCTTAATTGTAATCTTTACACAGCCATAACACTTCTCCCTATTGAAAGGGGCTTCTCTCAAACTAGTAAACAAGGAGGACCCTAAAAGAGACAAACATTGTCCCCTGGAGAAGAGGAAAGGGTCAGGATCCCCTGAGCAAATTGAGAGCATGAGAAGAGGGGGGAGGGAGCTACGAGAATGAGAAGGGAAGAAGAGGAGGGATGCAGAGGACATGAGGGATCAGACAGGTTGAGTCAGGTGTAGATTAGAAGAAAGGATATGTGATAGGTAGCGTTTTAGTTGGGAGGGTGGTAGAGGAGGAGGGGAGGGAGAAGGGAACTGGGATTGTCAGGTAAATCAATCTTGTTTCTAATTCAAATAAAAAAAATATTTAAAAAAAGAAAAGAAAAGGGCTTCTCTCTAGCACGTGGGAGGTGAGGGAGGACAATCTGAAATTCCAGGCCTCCTCTGGCTACTTATTATGTTTGAGGCCAGCATTAGCTATATGAAATTCTGGCATCATCATCATCATCATCATCATAATGATGTCTCCTGCCTTCTCAGTGAATTCCTGATACACTATTACCTTCCATTTACGGCAAACTGCTTCAAATAGTTGCCTATAATCATTTTTTTTCTATTTTGTTGGATACTCCTATCAGCTAGCCATACCTCAATTCACTGTAACCTAGATTTCTACCCATTATTCCACAAAAATAGATCTGGCACTGTGATTGGTACCTCACCACTATAATCCCAGCACTCAAGCAGCTGGAACAGGAAGATTGCCATAAGTAAAGACAAATTTGCGCTACATGATGAGCTCTAAGCTCTAAGCTTGGACTGCAGAGTGAGATCCTTTCTCAAAGAGAGAAGAAAAGAAAAGAAAAGAAAAGAAAAGAAAAGAAAAGAAAAGAAAAGGGAAGGGAAGGGAAGGGAAGGGAAGGGAAGGGAAGGGAAGGGAAGGGAAGGGAAGGAAAGGGAAGGGAAGGAAAGAAAAAAGAAGCCAGACCACCTTAAGGCCTCCATATTCACCAACCCCCATTTCTTCTATCATTGGCTTCAGTGATTGAAGCCTCTCCTAATATTGTTTTTTAAATAAGTTTCCAGATGTTCATTGCCTGTCTCACTTGCCTGCTGGTCCTCCTTTATCCCACACGAAATGTTTGTTGCTAGTTCTTACGATTCTTTCTTTTCTTCTACAGTCTCACTCTGACACTATCTGACTTAAGCCTCACCTGTGCTTTCAATTAATACCAGCTGAATACAGATAGCTCACACTTTATACCTCCAGTCTACAGACTGTTTCTGAGCTCTAGGTCTGCCCATGCAACTATCTATATGGATTCTCTTGGGTATATTCAAAGGCACCTGCAATGCAACATAGCTAACACCAATCTCACACTCTTCATCCCTGAATTTGGTATTAATTTCTCTGACCAGTAACTCAAACCAAATATCCAGGCGTATAAACAAGAAACTGAGAAATTGTCCTCCCTTTTGGGTTTTCTTTCCTTTTTCTTTTTTTCAGACAGTAGTACAGGCTCCCTCAAACTCACCATACAAGGCTCACAAGGACATCCTTGAGTTCCTGAGCCTCCTGCCTCACCCTACCAAGTAACAGGATTAGAGGAATGAATCTCCATGCCTAGCTGAGAATGTGTCCTTGACTAGTTACCAATGTTTGATTGGAACCTGCAGCTACCTGCTGCATGCTCTGAGAAGCTCCATTCCAATGTCTCCAAACCCCACCCACTCAGAGAATCTCCAGACAAAGGAAAGGCACCAAAAATCCCAATGCTGCATTCTTGGCAGCTGTGGCAGCTTCCTTCCCTGAAGATGCCAGCCACCCAAGTCCCAGCCTAAAACGTTAAGCTTTTGACCACCCTTGGGTACAAACCCAGCTTGTGGCAGCCATGTTATCACCCCTTGCCTACAACCTATATAATCTCCCTGCTTTCATTTGTGGGCACAGTTTCTCTGGCCTCTATCTCTGGGACTGGAGAACCTGCCTGGAAATTGCTTTGCACAAATTAAAACCTGTTGTTATTTTTTTTTTCAGTTTGGCTTGGTGTGGCTTACTGCATTCGACAGAGAAACCTATTGTCAAGGGATAGATAAACCTATTAAACTCCTCACACTCCCTATAAGTTATAAAGAGAAGAAATGAAAGTGAACTTTTTCTTCTTCTCTAGTTGACAGAATCGTTTTGTATTTCCAGAAGTATGAACAATTTCTTCATAAAAAGCCATCAGTACTGTAGCAGGCATCAGCTGGGGCTGATAATCACAAGGTAATAATCCTTAGGGTCAGATCTCCCTCCCCTCCACACCCCTCAGATGCTCCTGACTTCGGGGAGATTTCATTATGTAAATATGATCATCCGTCTTTGGCCCTCCTGATCACCTTAACCTTCAACTCCTCTTCCCATCTCAGAGACTGGGGGTGGAGGTGAAAGTTCCAACCATCTTATCCTGCCTTAGTCTTTTTATTTATTACTATGGGGAGGAATTGATCACAGTGGACGTTTGAAGGTCAGAGGACAGTTTTATGGAGTCAACTCTCTGTTTCCAGCTTTTATGTGGGTTCTGGTTCTCAAACTCGGGTCACCAGGCTTGCAGGCCTTCCATTGTGAAGCTACTACGGAGCCCCAGTTACCAAACATCCTCATTAAGGAGCGGAAGACATTCATTCTAAGAAATTCCAAGGGTTTTAGGAGTCGTATGTCAGGAAACAATAGTGAAGACTGCCATTTGTTTTCTCCGAAACTTACGTGAAATTTAACTGCCATTCCTACAGCATTAAGTAGCAGGAGAGCTGAGTATTGTTGCACATGCCTTTAATCCCAGCACTTGGAAGGCAGAGGCAGGTAGATCTCTGAGTTCAAGGATATCCTGCTCTATATAATGAGTTCCAGTCCAGCCAGAGGTATTTAGAGAGACACTGTCTCAAAAAACAAAGAAAAAAAAGAAGTAGCAGAGGGATCAGAGGTTCAAAGAGTCTCAGCTTTCTAGTGAATCTGAGCCCAGATTGGGCTACATAAATCATGCTGCAACAACATCAAAAAGGTAGGGTATTTAAGAAAAGTATTTGGTGGATATCAACACACAGTTATCGAAAAATAATGGGTGCTCCGAAGTCTCTCACTCTCTGTATAATATCTGCCAGTGGGTCTCTGTTATTTGTTCCCATCTGCTACAGGAGGAAGCTTCCCTGATGATGGCTGAGTAAGGCACTGATCTTTGAGTATAGCAGAATATTATTAGGAGTCATTTTATTATTGTGTTTTTGTATGTTTTTGGAGACAGGGTTTTTCTGTGTATTCCTGGCTGTCCTGGAACTCACTCTGTAGATCAGGATGGCCTCAAACTCAAGAGATTCTCCTGCCTCTGCCTCCTGAGTGCTGGGATTAAAGGTGTGCACCACCACAGCCCCACTATTATGTTTTTGTTTGTAGTAGAATAGTATTATTTGATTTTACCCTAGGTCTCTGGGCTATCTAGTCTCAGGTTCTTGGCCCACCTATGTAGTATCAAATATGGAGTCTATCTCATGGAGTGGGTCTTAGGTCAAATCAGATCTTGGTTGATTACTCCCACAAGCTTTGTATCACTATTGCCATAGCATATCTTGCAGGCAGAATATCATTGTAGACCAAAGGGCTGTGGATGGGTTGGCATTTACATTTATCCTTTGGTATTGTGCAGAGTATCTTCCTGTACCACAAGGACTAGCATGTAGGGGTAAAACACTATGCAGATACCAGATCAACTTTTCCAAGTACAGTGAGTTGTGCATGTGTTTTCTTCATCAACAGGGTCTTGCTGTCAGTTTATGGAGAGAAACCTATAGTCTTGACAAAAACATGGGTTGTTTGGGGTTTCCCATGTGTCCCCTTTGCCAAACAACTCAATTAGATGTAAGCCATTCCTGGTACCTGGAACACTCAGCCCTAAATGGGATGTCTCCATCAAATCCTTCCACTCAGGGTTCAGGGAATCCTTTGGAAAAGGAGGTGGAAAGAGTATAAAAGCCAGGGGTGATGGAGGACACCAAAGGAACAAGGCCCCCTAAGTCAACAGGATCTACACACATCATATGAACTCACAGAGACTGAGGCAGCATGCATGGATATACACCAGATGGACTCCTAGAGCTGAAAGAAGTGGACACATACTCTCATCCCTAACCTAGAAGTTATCTCCAATTGATAATCACTTGCAAACAAAATTTAAGAGAGTCTCACTGGGGAAACAAACGACTGTTAAGGGTACACTGTACACCCAGCAGTAGATGGCCAACAGAAAACAAATTCAACAGCATCTTTGGAGATTCCTTGCCTCGTAATGTCGTGTCAGCCCCCTTCTCTCTCTTCTCTCTTATATACAGGTCCTTTGCATATATATTATGGCTTCCAGTTAAATGTTTTTATGGGATTTCTGAGTTTTCAATAAAGTAGGTCTCTGCATCTGTCTCTGTTTCTTGTGCCTTTTCTTGGGCTCTTTTCCTTCTGTTTGTTTTGTTCTTCCCCAGTTTGTTAGTTTTTATTCTATTTTATTATTATCTCTTAGAAGCCTGCTTTTTCTTTTTTATTTAAATTAGAAACAAGCTTCTTTTACATATCAATACCAGTTCCCTCTCCCTCCCCTCCTTCCCTGCTCTCCACCAGCCCCATACCCCATCCCCTTTCTGCTCCCCAGGGAGGGTGAGGCTTTCCATGGGGTATCTTCAAAGTGAGTCATATCATTTGGAGCAGGGCCTAGACCCTCCCCAGTGTGTCTAGTCTGAGAGAGTATCCCTCTATGTGGATTGGGTTCCCAAAGTTCATTTGTATACTAGGGATAAATACTGATCCACTGCCAGAGACCCCATAGACTGACCAGGCCTCCTAACTGACACCCACATTCAGGGGGTCTGGAACAGTCCTATGCTGGTTTCCCAGCTATCAGTCTGGGGTTCATGAGCTCCCCCTTGTTGAGGTCAGCTGTTTCTGTGGATTTCTCCAGCCTGGTCTTGACCCCTTTGCTCATCACTCCTCCCTCTCTGCAACTGGATTCCAGAGTTCAAGCCTGTTTTTTTTTCTAATGAGAAACCAAAAGGGGTGGATCCAGATGGAAGGAGAGGTTAGGGAGGAACTGGGAGAAGTAGAAGGAGGGCAAACTATAATCAGGACATATCATATGAGAAAAATATATTTTCAATAAAAGGGGCTGGAAAGAAAGTAATAAGTTCTGGGATTCCATAGCAAAATGTGATGAGTGTAGTCTGAAATAACCTATTATAGAGTTTGTAAAAAACTGGAGAAACGGAGTTTGAAATCACCAAACATAAATAAGGAAATAATGAGCATCAATTATCTTCATATGTTCATTATATACAAATATTAAAATGCCATAAGTAGCCCATAATCATATATGTGTACAATTAAAATAATAATGATAATAACAATAGTTAATTCATTTTTTAAAAAGAGGTCATGAGTTGGGAAGTTAGCTGAGTGGGCCAAAAGCTTGCTGCACTTGCATAAGGTCCTGAGTTTGAATCTCCAGAGCCCATAAAAAAAGCCTGAGGCAGTGGTACTCTATCTGTAATTCCCTAATAGGAGCCAGACACCCTGACACATACCTTTAATGCCACTCCTCTACAGTCAGAGGCAGGAGGTTTGCTGAGAGTTTGAGGTCAGCCTGATCTACATAGTGAGTTCCAGGCTAACCAGAGCTACAGTAAGATCCTATCTCAAACAAACAAACAAAAATCCCTGATATGGGTTTCCAATACATTCTGACCAATCCTTTGCACAAATTGTAGCCAGAGCTATTACTTTCAAAAATCATATATGACTCATTGCCCCCACTCCACAGTGTTCCCAGTAGCTCTTAGGATATGCATAAAACAGTTTAAGTTGATTTCTAAAGCCTTGTCTGACACCCACAGCTAAACACTGAGCTGAACTCTGGAATTCAGTTGCAGAGGGAGGAGTGATGAGCAAAGGGGTCAAGACCAGGCTGGAGAAACCCACAGAGACAGCTGGCCTGAACAAGGGGGAGCTCATGGACCCCAGACTGATAGCTGGGAAACCAGCATAGGACTGTTCCAGACCCCCTGAATGTGGGTTTCAGTTAGGAGGCCTGGTCAGTCTATGGGGCCTCTGGCAGTGGATCAGCATACGAATGGACTTTGGGCGCCCACTCCACATAGAGGGATACTCTCTCAGACTAGACACACTGGGGAGGGTCTAGGCCCTGCTCCAAATGATATGACTCACTTTGAAGACACCCCATGGAAAGCCTCACCCTCCCTGGGGAGCAGAAAGGGGATGGGATAGGGGGTCGATGCAAGGCAGGGGAGGAGGGGAGAGAGAGGGAGAGAGAACTGGTATTGACAAGTAAAAAAAAAAGCTGGTTTCTAATTTAAATTTTTAAAAGGGGGGGGGAATCTTTATGCAAAAAAAGTGATTGCAGAGAGCCAGCCCAGCCTCCTTTCTATCAGATGAGTTAAGCAGCACTAGTATGTCTGTCCATGAACATGGCAAGGGATCCCCAAGTGACTCCATGTCTGTTGATGCCTTGATCCTGGACCACCCATCCTCCAGAACAATGAGAAATAAATGTCTGTTTTTATTTTTTATTTTTTTTTAAAAAAAGCCTTGTCTGTCCTGTTCCTCCACACTGGCACAGCCTCAGCTTCCAGTCTAATGCTATTCCAACCGTCTCTTAGAAATCATACATTTTTTTTTTTTGGTTTTTCGAGACAGGGTGTTCCTGTGTAGCTTTGGAGGCTGTCCTGGAACTAGCTCTTGTAGATCAAGCTGGTCTTAAACTCCCAGAGATCTGTCTGCCTCTGCCTCCCAAGTGCTGGGACTAAAAGCATGGGCCACAACCCCTTGGGTCAAACATATTATTTTAAATTCTTTTATTCTTCATTTTGTCTCCAAACACCTAGCCTGGAATCTCTTCCCCAAGCTCATTAGCCTCTACTCTTCCTATAGCTGTTTAGTTGATATTCACTTTCCTAGGGCACGATTCCTGACCACCTTGACTAGTCAAATCCCCCTTGTTTAAATTTTGTTAAAGATTTATTAATTTCATGCATATAACTGTTTGGCCTGCATATGTGTATGTGCATCATACATTCCTGATGCCTGTAGAGGCTAGAAGAGGGTATCATATCCTCTGGAACTGGAGTTATAGATGTCTATTTACCACCATGTAGGCGCTGGGGACCAAACCCAGGTCCTCTGTAACAGCCCTAAGTGCTCTGAATCACTGAGCCATCTCTCAAATCTCTTCCTGCTGGTTTTCTCTAGCACTATGTACCCTCTTCTACCAGCACTCATCCTCATCTCCATTACACACATGCACAGCTTTTTGCTTGTTGTTTGGCTCCCTCTTTGACTGTGGGCTCATTGAGGGCAGAGACTTTGGAGGGGCTTTGCTCACTCATCCTCCACACCCAGCACGTGCCTGGCAACAAGCATGGGGTCTTAAAAATAATTGCAGGAGCCACAGAGATGTCTGGCAGCATATATACGCCTTTAACCCCACAACTTGGGAAATAGAAGCAGGCACATCTCTGTGAGTTCAAGACCACCATGGTCTACATGATGAGTTCTAGCCAACCAGGACTACATAGTGGAGCCCTGTCTCAAAACAAAACAAAAACAAACAAACAAACAAAAATCATGCATGCTATTCTTGCAGATGACGCAAATGAACTTAGTACCTCCATGAAATGATTGACAACAGCTTAACTTCAGTTCCAAGGGGATCCAATCCCTCTGGCTTGCAAACGCACCTGCACCCACATACATGCACATACCTACTTTCCTCTCTTTCACACACATGCAACTAAATATAAAATAAATATTTTAGGAAGTTTTAAGGTCTCACTATGTGACACTGGCTCACCTGGAATTCACTATGTAGAACAGGCTGGCCCTGAACTCAGACATTCACCTACAACAATTATCTTTTTTTAGCAGGGCATGATGGCAGATACCCTCAGGCCTTTTACTTGGGAAGCAGAGGTGTGCCTGGCCATGCCCGCTAGGGCGTGGTCAGGGTGATATAAAAAGGGTTTCAGAGTGAGGATCACGTGCGTAGGACCCCTTCTTCTTCAGCTTGTTCTACCTACCTCACTCCCTGCCAGCTGGTTAGGCTGTTCTGAGTAAGTAGGGTACTCCTTGTATCTCTACCTGACTCCATATTGGTGTTTCACTTTAAATTGTCCTCCGGGAAACTAGACTACTACCTATTACCATAAATGCTGTGTCTAGGAGTGTCTTTTTCCCAAAAGAAAGAGAGCTACATAATATTTAAAAGTAGTAAAGATATGAAATGGAAAATGGCTCAGGGAGTAAGAGCACTTACTGCACAAGCATAAGGACTTGAGTTTGGATCCCCAAAACACATGTTATAAAAAAAGACAGGCATGGCAGTATGCCTTGCTGGCAAGCCAACCTAGCTGAAGAGAAATAATGAACCCCAAGTTCAGTGACAGAATCTGCTTTGAGAGAAAGGAGCAGAGGAGAACAGATCCAACTTTGGCCTTCTCAGGCATACAATTATTCCCACCACATACACACACACACACACACACACACACACACACTCACACACTCAAACACACACAAAAACACATACATATACTGTATATACCACACAAAAAGGAAAAATGGTACAGATGGAATTTTAAATAGGTTTTAAATTTTTTGTTTTATTATTTTACATATAAAGGACATTTTACCTGCATGTATATGTGTACCATGTGTGCCCAGTTCCCATGAAGGCCAGGAGTTACTTTGTGAGCTGCTATATGGGTACTGGGAATTAAACCCAAGTCCTCTGGAAAAGCAACTTGGTCTCTTAACCACTGAACTATCTCTGCAGCCCCTAGATAGTTTTTTAAAGTAATAGTCTTATAATAAAGGAACAGGGGCTCCAATATAGAACAATTTAATTCCATATGCTTTGTTTGTTTGTGGAGACAAGATTTCTCTGTGTAGCCCTGGTTGTCTTAGAACTCTCTCTATAGACCAAACTCAGAGATCCACTGCCTCTGCCTCCCAAATACTGGAATTAAAGGTCTCTGGTCATCACCACCTAGCTCCTCCATCCAAATTAAACAAAAATAACATAGATAACAGCCAAGGAGCTGAGTGAGGGTGTCACTAGCTGGAAGATGAGTTATCAAGCAAAGGAGGCTTCTTACTAAAATAGTCCCTTGTAAATTTGAGTTGGTCAAACCATCACTTTAATGAAAGTTCCCGACACTCCTAAAATGTCTCAAAGGCTTTATGTCCATTTGTAGCCATTCCTCAGCCTCCATCTGACAGGCAGTTTTAGGAAGTTATCATATTTAATGATTAAAAAGAATGGCCTATGGTAGCTCAAGCAAGATATAATAATAATGATAATAATAATAATAATAATAATAATAATAATAATAATAAAAACAAGAAACAAATGAATAAACAACCCCAATGCCTAGATTGTTCAGCGCCCTAGGTGACAACCCCGACACCACAAAAGGGGTAAAAGGTATACAGCTTAACAGGAAAATTTTAAAAAATACATATGTAGAAAAATTTGAGAATGATAAATACTAACTGCTCCATTTAGTTGCTCAAAATGATTTAGGCAATAGAAATCAGTGTGAACTATCTCTCTGCATGGTAGCACAGGCGTGCAATCTCAGCACTTGGAAGCTGAAGGCAGGATATGTGGGCTTGAGGTCAGGTTGGACTATACAGTTCAAACAAAGCAAAGCAAAATGAAAACAAGAAAAGTGTGAACTAGGGAGAGGAGGTTCAACCAAGTGGCAAAACATTTTTAGAGAATTTACTACATAGAAAACAATCTGAAAGAAGAAAAGGAAAATACTATGGGTAGAGAAACAAAATAGCCAGCATGTTTTCAGAACTTTTAGAAGTTCCAATATGGTGTTGTGACAGTTGGTGAGCTGTTTGTCCTTGATCCCATCATCGATAGGAGATTCAAGAACAGAAGGAAAAAGATTAATCACAAGCCATGAAAGTTGGATCAACACTCAACTGAAAATAAACTTGCATTCTGCCTTCATGCCAAGCCAGGAGTACTGTGTAGGGTAATGTGATACCTTCTAGAGGAGTTAGCTGCAGGGCCCCTTCCTACCTGCTTCTGCCCTTGGTGCAGAGTCCCCGACTAGGGGACAACACTGGCTGAAGATGATCACACATCTGGCAGTTAAGGGGTGGGGTGGCTGTCCAGACTTCCTTGTCTTTGCCTATGCTACATTTCGGCCAGCCTTCCCCGCCTTGCTCAGCAGCGCCAAAAGGATAAAGAGGTCTGAGAGGGCGGGAGAGATAGCTCGGGCTTTCCAGATGCCTGGTAATGGCTAACAAAGGTGGTATTTATCCCTTTCTTAGCTCTGCAGACACCTTATGAGTCTTCCTTTCCTTGTCACCATCTGCCATTCATCACTCTTGATCACTCCCCCACACTCACCCATTTGCTTCCGGCAGCGCCTTCCCCCCAGCCCCCCTCCCCCCGCAAGGCAAGGCTCTAGCCGCCATTTCCTGGCAGCCTCTTCCCAACTCGTGTCCCTAAAGTGGAATATGCTGGGGTGCAGGGCAGGCTGTTTAAGGACCTCCGGAAATCTGGAGAGGAAGAGATGGATTCCTGCCAAATTCTCCCCACCCTCCTGAGCCTCAGACCCACCCCCACCCCATCCCCTTTCTGTGAGCTCCTGAATGAGAACCAGAGAGCCGACTGAGAGTGATTCCAGCGCTGCCTACAGATACCCTCACCCACAGGTTCCCAGAAACGGCTACACAATCCCTTGTGGATCCCAGACATGTCCTTCACTCCACGATCACCATTATTGCCTGCTTCCCTCCAGCACAAGTTTCTTTCCTCAAGATAATGACTTTCTGAGACTCAGTTTCCTCATCTCTAAAGTGGGAATGGCAATGACACCTAATGGCATCATGTATAGGAGAAACTACAAAGGATAACAAAAGGAAGAGGAGTAAAAAGGACCTTGGGAAAGGTCTTGGCAATGTTCAATTAGACCTTCTATAAAAGGGTTAGGTATGTAGCTCAGTGGTAGTGTCTGACATAGGCAAGGTCCTGGGTTCAATCCCTGATTTCCCTTGACCTGTAAATGAACAAATACACAAATGAAAGGAAGAAAAATAGAAACAGCTAAATAAGATTTGGTCAAACTGCACACTAGAAATAGATAAATGGATTCCAGGACAACCTACAAAGCAATACAGAGAAACCTGTCTCGGAAAAAAAAAACAAAGAAATAGATAAATGCAGCCAGGCAGTGGGGGTGCATGCCTTTAATACCATCACTTAGGAGGCAGAAGCCAGCCTGGTCTACAGAATGAGATCCGGGACAGCCAGAGATGCACAGAGAAACCCTGTCTTAAAAAGGGGTGGGGGGTGGGGCGATAGATAAATGGAGCAGCAGTTAGTATGCTCACTTTTCAGAAAAGTGTAAATTTTCCTTCTCTTCTCTTTTCTAAGCATGCTTTTCCTAACACTATGGGCTTTACACTTTCTCTAACTCAAATAGCATGACTTTTTTTGTTTCCTCCATTTTCCTCCTCCTGGCAGCTACCACCATTTACAGCTCACTTCTCTGGGGTCTTTCTTTTAAACTAATTAAACTGTCCTCAAGCTTAGGGGTTGGCGGGGTAGAAAAAGCAGGCTATAGGTTAAAGGGCACTGTCTTCTCCTGGAGGACCCAGATTCTGTTCCCAGCACCCACAGAGTGGCTGGCTCATTCTAATTCCCCCTCTTCTGGCTTCCACTGGTCCCGCATACTCAAGTGGTGCACAGATACACGTGCAGGCAAAACACCAACACATACACATGAAATAATTTTTTAATGTGCAGAAAAGAAGAAAGGGGGACAGGAAGAAAAGGTATAATTAGTTAAGAAGATACCATAACACTCAACTGTTGTCTCTCAGTACCGATCTCTTCTTCTAGAAAGCAAACTTCCACCAGAGGGTTGCAGCATGTGTGATCTGTGCAAGTCTGCCCTAGCCAGTGCTGGGGAAGGTGGGGTCCATAAAAAGGTCCCAAGACAAGCACAACCTAACCTTTCAGCTCCTCAGTGGACTATTGCACCCACTAACCTGGTGACCCCACGGCCATGTCTGCTTTGCATTCACAAGATGGAATTGCAGTCAGTGTGGGAGTCAGTTGTAAAGGGGCTCTCATGACATTCAGCCTGGTACTGAGCAAACAAATGGAATTTCACTCCATCACCAATTGTCCAGCAATTGCCTTCAAGGCTCATCTTGGGGGGGGGAAATCTCATTTTTACTGATAGTGCTAGAAATTCCTCTTGATGGTAAAGGTGTTTAATTTACAAATGAATTTAGCATGACATTTTCTTATTATTTTGCTGTGAGATGAGACAACAATCTTCTATGGTTACATTAGATTGTCTCTGTCTGGTCACCCGTTTCAAGGTCAGATGAATGAATTCTGGAATGAATGAGTGAATGAATTGGTGAATTACAGAACCCACACATAAATAAGCACTTTAGCAGAATATGTTACATACTTGTCAAAAGACAGTTTGTTGGGACTCATCCCCTGAATTTTTCAATCATTTCAATCCATCTGGGGTGAAAGGTCACATTCCTAAGGAAGCCTGAGATCATGCTGCTGCTGTCCCACAAACCACACTGGAAGACTGACACAAGATTTGTGGGGACAGTTTTAGGTCATGACTATTGTAGCTGACAACTTTTTGCTGATATTATCAAGTTCCTGGACCCAATGGAGCATCCACTTTACCTCTTACTATCCTCCCCTGGTAACAACTATGCTGGGTCACTAATGGTGCGGGGTGCCTATGGGTATACAGTACACAGGGATCCGTGTTGATGCCAGCAGGTACTGCGGCCCCTTTGCCACCTCCAGTACTGACCACTGAAGTCCTCCCCCGTTACTTCCTTTGACTGTTCTCCAGAGCCTGATTTTCTTACTAATTTATTGTGGTGGGGGACACACCACATGAGAGGAAATTGGCCAGAGGACAACTTTCTGGTCTCTGTTCTCTTTGGTGGGAGTCCCCAGGGATCAAACCCTGATGAGGGATGGCAGGAAGCATGTTTACCTGATGATCCATCTTGCTGGTCCCATTTCAATGGAGCAAAGGGCATTCTGGCATAGGATTCAGCTCTCCTTTTCTGGGACTTGGTGACATCTAGTGGCTAACTAGAGCTTTTTCACTCATACTTCAAGAAAATTCTGGAAAAATTACTCAGCATTGTGGAAAGGAAAAACACTTTGAATTTATTTACTCTTCTGAGAATGGGCTCCAAATAAGCTTAGGAGAAAAGAGCAATCATTCCAATCCATTATGGAATAATAGCATAAGAGTCAAAATGGATTTCCTATTTTCCTGTCAATTGTAATAGAAATCAGAAACAATTAAAAAACAAACATATAAATTAGAAACCATCAATGAATCTCAAATCTCACTGCTATCTTTTTTTTAATTTCCAGAAAGGGTGCTTAATAAAATATTCCTAAATACAGGATCAATTAATATAAATTTGGTATCTGTACCCTATACCATAGGGCTGGGTTGTTTTTTGTTTGGTTGGTTTGGTTTTTGATTTTTGACACAGGGTTTGTCTGTATAATAACCCTAGCTGTCCTGGAACTAGCTCTGTAGACCAGGCTGGCCTCAATCTCACAGAGATCCTCCTGCCTCTGTCTCTGCTGGGATTAAAAGCATGCACCACCACTGCCACGCAACACAGGGTATTTCTATAGATGCTAAAGCAGACAACTCACAGATCCAGTTTCTGGGGAGTCAAACATCCAGAAATACGTAGTTTGTACATAACTGTTACTGATCTGAGGGTGTCCAGGACTGAAGGTCAGTGAGAGGTGAAATGCTAACCACCATGATGCTCATATGTTAAGATACCCAACTGGGCGGTGGTGGCGCACGCCTTTAATCCCAGCACTCGGGAGGCAGAGGCAGGCGGATCACTGTGAGTTCGAGACTAGCCTGGTCTACAAGAGCTAGTTCCAGGACAGCCTCCAAAGCCACAGGGAAACCCTGTCTCGAAAAACCAAAAAAAAAAAAAAAGATACCCATAGATGAAAGTGACACAGGTGCACAGAATACTCATGGGGAGGTGCAAGCTATGATAAATAGACATGTGGCTTGCATTCAAAAGAAATGTTTTAACTATGTTAATGTTGCAATGAACAGGGGGAGAAGCCAGGTGCTGGTGATGCACACCTTTAATCCCAGCACTCAGGAGGCAGAGGCAGGTGGATCTCTGTGAGTTCGAGGCCAGCCTGGTCTACAGAGGGAGTTCCAGGACAACCTCCAAAGCTACAGAGAAACCATCTCGAAAAACAAAAAGGAAAAAAAAAACGAGGTGGGAGAACTGGTGATCAAAACGAAGCTATTTCTTAACAGTTCCTTTTAGGATTAGACTTTAGCAGTGGGAGAATGGTGAGCTGTCTCACAAGGTGGTCTTGAGTCCTCTCAGCACAATATTTGGCACCATCTCAGAACTTTCCCAGGATGGGGTCCAGCAATCAATTTTTAAATGTTCCAATGATGCTAATGCAGAATCAGAGAAACAGTGGCTCACAAACCTTAGATGTTCTGTAAACCATGAAAAGAAAAGGGCATTTAATGGCTTTTATCACTGAGTGGTGGTGATGCATACCTTCAATGCTAGCACTTGGGAGGCAGAGGTAGACAGACCTCTGAGTTCAAGGTCAGCCTGGTCTACAACATGGGTTTCAGGACAGCCTAGGCTATACAGAGAAACCCCATTTCAAAAAGGAAAAGAAAAAAAAAGAAAAAATCAGAAATAAAACTGCAGGGCTAGAGACAGCTTCATGGGTAAGAATGCTTGCTGGGCTAGCACAGAAGACCCCACTTCACATCCCCAGCACCCATGTAGAAAGCCAGTCGTACTCATACACATGTAACCCCAGTGCTGTGGGCAGCAGAGACACGGGGATCACTGGAACTTACTGACTGCCAGCCTAGCTGCAGGCTCAGTGAGAGACCTGTTATCAGGACAATATGGCAGAGAGCAATAGAACAGGGTACCCAATGTTTTTCTCTGGCTTCTACCAACACTCATTTACATGTGTGTACACATTCATTTGAACACACACACACACACACACACACACACACACACACAAAACAAATAAATAAATAAATAAATCCAAATTTAGGCTTTGGATGTCGCCCTGTTGGTATAGTGGCTGTCTTGCATGCAAGAAGGTGTGGGTTTGCTCCCCACCAAGGCATAAACTGGAAACAGTGCCACATGACTGAAATTCCAATACTTAGGAGGTAGAGGCAGGAGGAGCAGAATTTAAAGGTCATTCACAGCCTGGAATATTAGAGACCTTGTCTCAAAAAAAAGGAAACTGAAAATTTGCATTCCCACTGCAGAGAACTTTTAAAAAGTTAGTTACCATGTGCCCATGTAACAGAACATGATTTAAGAAAAATCAAACTATACAAGATTTGTCCAGTTTTTAAAAGGAAGATTTATTTAACAAGTTTCACTTAGTACAATACATCTAAATGGAATTCACAATACAAGGTAAGATTTAAATCAAAGCCTCAGAATTCCATACAAACAACATGACCAAACTCCTAAAGTATTGGTACTACATCTCAAAATTATCCCAGATCTTTTTAAAAAAAAAAAAAGTGAAAGTGTACACTCACGTGCCTTACAGGATATTAAACCAAAAAGCTAGAATTAACAAACATGCCAAATGTTGTCACTTTGAATCATAGACACAGCTCCTATATTTGATTTTTACAGAAAAGCATGTTTCTCAACATGCATCTGAAGGCTTTGATGTATTGTGGTATAAGAGCAACATTTAACGTAAGTGAAACTGCTTTAAACCTAAATATGCTTACTGCTTAAGTACACTCCTACAACATAACTAACTTGAGGAAAGCTGAAAGTGGATTTAACAGTTATGGTCAATACTGAACTTGTTATTACATCCTAGATGAATATTTCAGTGTTCAAAACTGCTGAGCTTAAAGTTTGAAAACAATCTTAACTTTTACTTTACAGTAAGCATGAATCACAAGCTTGTAATGCAAAACTGTTAAACTTAAATTTTGTTCTTAAAAAAAGGAGAAAAAAAAAAGAAAGAAAGCTGACCGATAGTGATCAGAAGCAACTTTATTTCCCATTTACCAATCATACTGGATATGCTTGGTATCCTTCCTACTCTATCCAGTTCCTATAAATGCACAGCTTTTATTCCTGGAGCTGTTTGGTGTTCCTTCTTTCCCTAAGCAAGGTTTGACTGATAGTCACTTGAGTTTTCCTGAAGAACTTGGTCATATCCACTCATACTGCTCTGACCACCATAACCACCACCATAACCACCACTCAGCTGCTGGCTGGCAGGACCTCCATAACTAGACTGGTTAGATAAACCCATCCCTCCCATCATCTGGCTGCCATAAGCACCACCGCTTGCCCCTGCTGTAGAATTCAAAAACAGTTCTACGTAGCTATGATCGTAAGCTCCTCCACTTGTCCCTGCAGTAGAATTCAAGAAGAGCTCCACATATCTATGCTGCATATTAGCTTTATCTTTTGCCATAGCTGCCACAGCATCTTCATGAGTAGCAAACTCGACATCTGCCTCACCTGTAACTCTGCCATCGGGTCCTATTTCAATGTGTACTCTCATGGGATTAAGAGGTGAGAAAAAATTGTAAATATCATTCTCAGTGGCTCTGTATGGTAACCCCCTCATGTGTACACAGTGCCCTGTGGTGCTCTGGAAACTGGACCCACCATCTCCATATCTATGATCAGACATTCCTGAGAAACAGTAGTTTAGGTCTCTCCCAAATCTATCAGACCCAAAGCCATACCCGTCATTATAGCCTCCATAGTCATCATAGCCTCCATAGCCTCCACCATAGGCACCCCGCCTCATTCTTTCAAATCCAGCTCCTCTACCAATGCTATTATACCCTCTTCCAGCCCCTGGCCTATCATAAGGACCCGGGCGCTGCATAGTCATAAGCTTTCGAGGGGGATCATAGTGAGTTCGGACTTCAGCTCTGCTACTCTTGAAGATTTCAATGTACCTGTGCCCTATTCTTTCCTTGTGTTTCTTTAAGGCCTTTTCAGCTATCTCCTGTGAAGCAAACTGCACGAAAGCCTCCCCTGTGCTTCTCCCCTGAAAGTCCACTGGCAGTGTCATCCCATTTGGCACAATTTCCAACCCTGAAAAGAACTGAACAATTTCTTCCTTGCTACAGCCAAATGGGAGTCCTCTAAGCCGTACAAAACCATCATTGGCAGTATCAGGACTATTTGGACCTGTATGCTTTAACACCCAATCCATTTCAACACTGTTGGACTTGAATACTTCAACATATCTGTGTCCCATGGTTTCTCTGTCTTTCTTTAAAGCCAATTTTACTTCATCTTCAGATTCAAGTTCGACAAATGCTTCACCACTTGGTCTGCCTTCTCTGGTGTAGATGAAACGAACACCTGATGTACCATTTTGGATTTTGCAATCAGAGAAGAAGCGCATCACTTCCTCAGCTGAGCAGGACCAGGGTAGGCCCCTGACCTTCACCACGAACCCCTCCCTGCCCTCTGTGCTCAGCATCATGGTGACTGTTGGGCTCTTGGTGGCAAGCTTGGCTCAACGCAATTTCAATGTGGCTTTAAAAAAATTAGAAAACTATTGTCATGAAAAATTATACACAATAAGAGAAACAAAGAAAACTATTATTATAGAAGTTCACATCAGTTACTTTTTAAAAAGATAGCCACATTAACAAAAAGACTGCATAAAACTTAATTCACTCACTTAACAATTACTCATTCCATTTCTATTATGTATCAGGTATAATTAATAATGATTATTTCTGGGTAGCAGTACAATAGGACTTGTTTCCATGAACATATACATGGAAAATATTAAGACATTTTTTGAATATTTTAAATTTTCTGCACTGGCCCAATGCATTAACATCATAGAGAAAATTAAAATTAAAAATAAATAAAATATAACTATATCTCATTATATAAAAATCAAAAATTTCTTTAAATCAAAAGACAAAATTCATAAGATACAAGTCCATTAATATCCCAAGAATATAAACAATGCATGCAAATCAGTAAAATACAGAACTATTAATGCCTAAGAGATAAATGGGAAAAAAAACATTGAAAACATTAATGGGACTTTACATATGCAAGCATGCTTTAGATGTCAGGTCTAGTACTCATTCTGACATGTAAGAATCAATGAGTCCAGAAAGGGCTTACAGTCCTACAGGAGAACTGTATGCCTTTACCAAAGGAAAGTGCAAACAGATAAAATAAAGGAAGGACTGATTGATGAAGTGTTATCAATTGGAGGCAGAATGGTTAATTGACACAAACTATTCTGATCCTGTTCAGGGATCCAGAAACAGTTTATAAAAATGTTTAATGGAGCACGAAATGGAAGGGGACAAAAAGCAAAGGACAGGGCTGTCAAAAAGAGATGAGATCCTGAGGGTCTGATTTAATAGGAGGCTAGACTCTTCTCTGGTTCACAAGCATGATGATTCAGTATTCACAACACTGTGTGACATGTGCCTCCCCCAAACCTTAAGACATTGGGACTTTACCGTTCTGATGCTGGGTGTGGAGAGGGGAATATATATATATATATATACATACATATCTATATATATAGCACCTTTTACGGATCTTAAACAGGAGTGATGTCATTACAGCCCTTTCAGACTTATCACCCAGGCAACTGGAGCATTCAAACAGAAGGAAGGGGGACTGGATGAAAAGAGCAAAAGAGCAAATTAAAGAATGACCTCTTAGAGATATGACAAGAGATTCACTAAAATAGCAGTAGAGGTAAGGAAAAAAATGTGATCTGCCTAAATAAAAAAGTGGAATCTGCAGCAGGACTTGACAAAAACATTATGGGTATTTTTTTTGAGACAGGGTTTCTTTGTGGAACAGTCCTAGCTGTCCTGGAACTCTCTCTGTAGACCATGCTGGCCGTGAACTTTCAGAGATCTGCCTGTCTCTGCCTCTGGAGAGCTGGAATTTAAGGCATGTGCCACCAACTCCCGGCTAAAAGATTATGGGTGTTAAGAGCTGGAATTTAAGGCGTGTGCCACCAACTCCCGGCTAAAAGATTATGGGTGTTAAGAGTTGCTAGGTGAGCCAGGCAGTGGTGCTGGAGGGAGAGGCAGGCGGATCTCTGGGAGTTCGAGAGCAGCCTGGTCTACAAGAGCTAGTTCTAGGACAACCTCCAAAGCCACAGAGAAACCCTGTCTCAAAAAAAAAAAAAGTTGCTAGGCGGATCTCTGGGAGTTCGAGAGCAGCCTGGTCTACAAGAGCTAGTTCTAGGACAACCTCCAAAGCCACAGAGAAACCCTGTCTCAAAAAAAAAAGTTGCTAGGTGGATTTCTGTGAGTTCAAGGCCAACCTGATCTACACAGGAAGCTCCAGGCTAGCCAAGGCTGGATAGTGAGACCTATTCCCAAAACAAACAATAAGAGTAAATATGCAGGCAACTAAGGAATATTCATAGTGGAGAAATTGTCTTCCCCAGGGAAGAGCATACTAATTAGTTGTCTAATACCAAATGCAGCCCTGAAAACATGCATACTAATAACATTCTACAGACTGAGTAGGTTGTATTTATGTATTTAGGAATAAACACACATATTTAACAACTAAGGGGAAAAGGCCACAAATTTGAAAGAGAGCAAGCTGGGGAGGTATTTAAACATGAGAGGGTTTGGAGAGAGGAAAAGGGAAGGGGAAATGCTGTAATCACATTATAACTTCAAAAAACTTACATACAAGAGGAAAAGGAGTATATAGAGGAAAAGTCTGAGAAATGTTCAAACTTCAATCATTGGAAATGAAATTTAAAGTAAAATAAACATTTTAATTCCCCTAAACAGTGGAGATTAAGCTATGGCAATAAAATCAACATTATTCACAAACCAGAGTTCCCTAGAAGAGTGAAAATTGATGACTATTCTGGAAAAATATTTTGGTAATATTTACCACACCTTCTGACAGAAAATCCACTTCAGGTATGTGTCTTAAGGAATTATCTGAAATTAAGAGCAGGACTTATTGAACTACATATTGTTTGAAAGTCATTTTAGGAAGAAAAGTGGAACATTACACATTTGATATAGTTATAAAATTTTAAATGATTCAAGATCAAAGCCATTTTATGATCTCAATTATGTAAAAATAAAAATCCACATACCCTTTGACCCTGCTCGAGTTTCTTCCAGGAGATTCTGGTCGACAGAAATACTTTAAACTGTTTGCTGAAGCACTGCAATGGCAGAAAAATCAGAAAACTAAATATCCATCAACAGAGATGGATGAGTTCTATTTCTATCTTTACTTGGAGTTCTATGCAACAACTTACAAGAGATTTGCCCTTACCTAGAAAGATTTCCAAAATCCATTGAATGAATGTATATAATATAATCCTACTTCTATTAAAATACAAACATAAACTAAGTGTATAACTGTGAGAGACTATCTAAAAAGTAGCTTCGTTTAAGACAAACTTTAAGAACAAATGGGGGGCAAGGAAATAGAGGTAGCCTTTCACTTTTTAATACTGTACACTTTCATGGTTTTAATCCTTTAAGCTCACTGTTTTGAAACAAAAGTAATCTTAGAAAAAACATAAGCACGGGAAATACGACAAAAATTTTTAAATAAAACTTTTTGTGTGCACTGTTGGGATTGGACCTCAAATGATAGCAGTGGCTATTGAGTTTTGGGGCTTTTTTCCCCATTTATTCTTTTTTTCTTTTTTGTGCAGGCTTAACGGTCTGCGGAAAGAATAATTTGACAAAACATCCCAGGGATGACGGTGATTTCCACAGCACTCTGCCTCAAGAAGCCCTCCCTAGTGGCTGGGAGGTTTTGCTTCCTTACATTTCCTGAGAAGGCCACCAGGATTCTGTTACCTAACGTAGTAACCAGGATTTGTGAGTTAGGAATCTGTGTACTTACACCTGTGTTACAGCACACTTTCTGTAACTGTAATAAGAGTTGGGTAGTGCTGAACTGTGTCCCTTTTAAACGAACATATTACTTTTCGAGTGGCCAAATTCAACTCGTCGATTGTTACGAGTAGAAAAACAAACGTTCAAAAAATAAAGTAAAAGCATTTATTGGGCGCCTCTGGAGCACGCAGCAGTTGCCCAGCTCACACTCTAAGGGTATAATTCACTCGGGACCCCTCCCGAGCATCGGGCACTTTGAACAGTTGAGCGCCTTGCCTGAATGGATGGAGCGGTACTCCGACCGCGGGTCTCCGCATGTTTGTTTGTTTGTTTTCCTAACTCCTGACCGTGTTTTTGCAATGCTTTTCACCTTACGGATCCCTCTTGCGGGCACAGGGGGGAAAGGTCCACCGAGATCCGGCCACACAAACTGACTTACAAAAACACGCACGCAGTCACGACCGGCCACCATTTCCCCACCAGGCGCAGCGCAGGCCGCTTCCCGGCACTCGGGGAGGGGGAGGGGGGAGGAGGACGCGCGGGGGGGGAGCCGAGAACGAAAAAGCGGAGGCGACCCCGAACTCCGCTCTGCTCTTCCTTAACACCACCCGGGATCCCCAGTTCCCACCCGCACACCAACCTCCAACGAGACCGGGGGATTATCCTCCTTCTTCCCTCACACGGCTATAGCGAGACGATAGACGACGACCAGAACTACTTCTGCTCACGTAAGCGATTGGTCACGTGAGCGCCTACGTCATGTGAGATCTCGGTCACGTGAGCAACTTCTCGGGCTTAAACTCGGGATCACTGAGGTACCGCACTTCCTCCCGGTTTGGAAATGGGGCGGGCCAAGGAAAGAGAGCGCCAATGTGATTAGTTAATGTTTGTCTTACGTGATTGTTCATTGGTCCACCTCTGGCGATAACCGTCCAGTTGCCTGAGAAACGATGATGTCACTTTTGAATACTTCATCTATGATTGGTCCGCCCCAAGGGTAAAACTTAAAGTCCATGTTAGCTGCAGTAAACTGAAGCAAAGAATTTCTATGACCATGAAGCTTTTAAGTGGGGATCCGCGGCTGGTCTGTGAGCTTGCGCTTCGTCCCCTAGTCTTAGTTTTCTGGAGTATTCTTGGGACCAAAGCACTGGACAACGGCTTGGCGCGGACTCCTACTATGGGCTGGCTGCACTGGGAACGTTTCATGTGCAACCTCGACTGCCAAGAAGAGCCTGATGCCTGCATCAGGTACGAGATATTGAGTGGTCCTTTCTCTTTCCGTGTGTTTGTGTGGGTATATTCCGTGTGTTTGTGTGGTAGAAGGAATGGGAACAATTACCTGAAGAGGTAGATCGCATACTATTGCTGCTTCTTTTTTTTTTTTTTTTTTTTTTTTTTGGTTTTTGGAGCCTATCCTGGCTCCTGCTCTGTAGACCAGGCTAGCCTCGAACTCACAGAGATCCGCCTGCCTCTGCCTCCCGAGTGCTGGGATTAAAGGCGTGCGCCACCAACGCCCAGCTATTGCTGCTTTTTTTTTTATCCCCAGCAAAATATTCATCCGGGATCTGAACTGTCCCTGTACTATTATCAATGTGAGCCGACCTGAGATGAGAGGTCTCCAGCAGTCAGTGCTTCGCTGCCGCTCCATCTCTTCCTGCACTGAGGGTTTTTCATTTATCATTTGGTCCCATGAAAACTCTTTGGGTGTGTACTCTGCCCTTATTTAGTGCTAGCCTTGAGCTAGCCATAAGCACAGTTGGAGTGGGTAGGAGGATGACTAAGACCAATGTCATTTTTTTCTTTTGGATCACGGGTTCTTTGCTGTACTGAAGCGAGTTAGAGAAACCATGAGATCACTGAGATGTCCCTCAACCCCTTTTCCTTGAGTGTGGCATCAGGCTGGAAAGTTGACCTGAAGGAACTTTGCACAGCAAAGGTGAGAGTTGAGACCCAGTTGAACCTATCTGATGCTCACAATCCTAGTTTGCAAACTAGAATAACATCTTTTTTGACTCTAGGAGCTGACACAGAAAAAGCTGTAAAATTGCTGGGCATGGTGGCCCAGGACTAATCCTTTTTTTGGTGGGGGAGGGTGGGTTCCAGACAGTGTTTCTCTGTAGCTTTGGAGGCTGTCCTGGAACTAGCTCTTGTAGACCAAGCTGGCCTCGAACTCACAGAGATCCACCTACCTCTGCCTCCCGAATATTGGGATTAAATGTCTGCATCACCACCGTCCGGCCCAAGACTAATCCTAACACTCCAGAGGCAGAGGCAGAGGCACACAAATCTCTTGAGTTCGAGGCCAGCCAGGGCTGCATAGTGAGACCCTGTCTCAAAAAGAATGAGCAGTAAAACGGTTATCTCACACAGATCAACTTTCAGTTAAATAAACCCAGTTTAAAAACCAACCATTCGTGCCCTGACCCCCTCAATTAAGTAAATAAAACAGATGTCTCTATCCTGGCATGAATAGGAAAATGAATTATAAATGTACAAATATATGGGCATTTTTCTTTTTAAAAAATTTTGTGTTTAGCCGGACGTTGGTGGCACAGGCCTTTAATCCCAGCACTCGGGAGACAGAGGCAGGCAGATCTCTGTGAGTTCGAGGCCAGCCTGGTCTCCAGAGTGAGTGCCAGGATAGGCTCCAAAGCTACACAGAGAAACCCTGTCTCGAAAAAAAAATTGTGTTTAAATTAAAAGCAATCTTATTTTACATATGGGCATTTTTCTAGAAAAGAGAGGTTTTCCTTTCTTCAAATTCTTAAATGAATCTGTAATCTAGAAAAGATTAAGAACTAAGTATTACAAATGGAGTGGCTCCCTTATAAATATTTTGAAAACATAGAAATTTCACCCAATGATGCAAAACCACTTCTAAAGGCACCTGCCACAGCTCTCTTTCTGTGTTCACAAGTTTCTTTGAATGCCTATAAAGATAAAATCAGGGTGTTGGTCAGACACCATAAAATAAACTGGCTTTCCAAGTTTCAGACCAAGTCTGTTGTATCCCTGAGGTAAAATTTGGGGCAACTTGCAAATACAGGTTTTTTTTGTTTTATTAATTTTGGGTTTTTTTCGTTTGTTTATTATAAAACTAATGCATGGTCATTGCAAAAATGTAGATGGTAAAATGATATAATGGAAATTAAGGCCCCCTCATTTCATCATCCAGGAATAATCATGATTCCATATACAACCTTGCAATTATTATGTAAATGAAAACATACTTTGATTGACTTCCACAAAAATAGTGTCACCTTTACATATGAGTTGGTAAGAGCAAGACCTCAGTGCCCTTAAATTCTACTTCATTGTAGCTTGAGGCAAATCATTTATCTTGTTTTGTTTTTCTTGAGGTTTTGGGACATGGTCACAGGCCTTGCACATACTAGGAAAGTGCTCTACTACTGAGCTGAATTCTTTGTCCTTGGATTTTGGGACCATGGTCACCCTATGTTGATCAAGCTAGTCTGGAATTGGAGATTCACTTCCTGTTTGCTGGGGTTTAAGGCATGCAAGATCATATCCAATTTAATTATTATTTTTCTCTAATTTGGGTAGGGGATGTAGCTCAGTTGGCACAATGTTTGCCTAGCATGCACAAAGTCATGGGTTTTGATTCCCATCATCTTGTAAACTGAGAATAGTGGTGTACATTTAGATTCCAGTATTCAGGGGGTAGAAGCAAGAATATCAAAAGTTCAAGTCCATCCTCTGCTGCACAAGGTTGAGGCCAGCCTGGGATACCTGTGACCTCAAAAAAAGTGCAGAGTATAGTACCTGGTACAGATAAGAACTGGATAAATGCAAATATCTGTATATGCTGTAATTTATTTGTGCAGTCCTCTGTTAATAGCAACTTGAATTCTTCAATTTTTGTGTATCCTATTCTGACCTGATTTCTTTTCTTGAATTCTCTTTTTTAATGAAAAAGATCTCACTCTGTGGGACTGGCTGGTCTGGAACTCTAAGCAATGCTAGTGCCTAAAGCTCTCAAGTGCTGAGGTTACTGTCATGAGCCACCACAACAGGCCAAGCTCCATTCTTTTCTTAGAACACTAATTTTAGGGCCCAAAGGTATGCTCATTTGGATATCAGTCAATTCCAAATACTTTGCAGATATATGTACACACCAGTGTTTGTAAGAATGCCTGTTTCCCAGCAATGTGTCCAAACCTAAATTTTGTCACTCTTTTAAATCTTTGCCAATCTGCTTTGTGTTTTATTTATGTACTTTTTCTGCTGCTGTGGGACTTGAACCCGGGATTTAACATGTTAGGAAATATAATTACTAAGGAGGCTGAATGTCTTCTCCTACTTTAAATCCACTTCTTGAACTGTTTCCTCCATGGATTTCCCCCCCCCCATTTTGTCATTACCCTATTTAACTACATCATCTGAGTTTTTCTTTTATTCCATTTGGTTTGGGTCTAGTATATATTGCAAATACATTTGATTCTTTTTTTTTTTTTTGGTTTTTTGAGACAAGGTTTCTCTGTGGCTTTGGAGGCAGTCCTGGAACTAGCTCTTGTAGACCATGCAGGTCTCGAACTCACAGAGATCCACCTGCCTCTGCCTCCCAAGTGCTGGGATTAAAGGCGTGCACCATCAACGCCCAGCGTGATTCTTGATTTTGAGTTATTTTGATATTCATATAATGTGTCATATCAATTCTTTCACTATTCCTGGCTTTAGAGTCTTATGTCAAGAAATCATAAAGTTAACACAAAAGACAAATAACATTTTATTTGGGTGCAGAGTAAATTTGCAAATGGGAAACAATGACTCAGTTTGACTGAAAAAGCATTCCATGGGGAAGGTGAGCTTGGATTTTTGTTTGGTTGGTTGGATGGTTGGTTTTTCAAGACAGGATTTCTGTGTGTGAGAGCTCTGGCTGTCCCTGAACTCACTGTGAAGACCAAGCTGGCCTGGAATTCAGCGATCCACCTGCTTCTGCCTCCCAACTCCCAAATGCTGGGATTAAAGGCGTGTGCCACCACTGAGCTTGGGTTTATATAAGAAGGTGATTACATTCCTTTAAATAGTCAGATCTCTGAGATTTCAGCCAGGCTGGGTCTACAGAGCAAGTTCCAGGATAGCCAGGGCTACACAGAGAAACCCTGTCTCGAGAGAAAAAAAAAACAGGAAGGTGATTGTGAAACCTTGTATTCTTTGGAGAAGCTGGGAGACTCATGGCATGAGATGGGTGGATCTCTTTCTGAAGTCTTGAATTACAGTAATCTTTGTATTCTAATGCCATGTTACAGTAGCTTCCTTTCTATTATAAAACATAAGCATTTCATCTTTCAGGTGAGCTTTTCAAATCTTTTGCCAAATTTCTTCAAATGTCTTTTGGGGGTTTGTTCAAGGTTTTCTGAGCCAAGAGTAATATCATCTTTCTCCATTTATTCGGAGCAAGATAGTTTTAACATATGGTTGATAAACATATTACTCTCTAGGTATCTTAGCCTTTTCTGTTTATTTCTGTACCATTGTGAATGAGATTGTTTACATCTACACAGGGAAAGCTGGTACCAGAAGAAGCTGTCTATTATGCCAACTCTTCCCCTGCTGGAGTTCTTCTAGTTGTACATAGGTCAGGCAGGCCTTGGACCTGCAAATCGTCCAGCTTCAGTTTCCTTCTATAGCTGGGATTATAAACCTGTGTCACCACAACTTCTTATTTGTAATAACTTGCCAATTTTGTCATGTATCTCATTCTTATTTTAATTATCTGAAGTTTTCACTTCTTTTGGGGTTAGGGATGGAACTGAGGGCCCCACCCCTTCTGTGAGTTCTAGGGCAGAGATCGTGGGAGGAGAGAGAGAGGAGTAACAGGAAGGATAGTTCATTTTACCTTGGATGTGTTGTGCTTACTACCACAGTATCACTGCATTTTTAGAAACTATAAAATCCCAATGAAATGGAATGACTGTTGGAATTTCTTTTTCAGTGAGCAGCTGTTCATGCAGATGGCAGACCTTATGGTCTCTGAGGGCTGGAAGGACGCAGGTTATGAATACCTCTGCATAGATGACTGTTGGATGGCTCCTGAAAGGGACTCAAAGGGCCGACTTCAGGCAGATCCCCAGCGCTTTCCTAGTGGAATCCAGCACCTAGCTAATTATGTGAGTTTAAAGCTGATCACTTATTTATGGGTCTGTATGCACAGACCATGTGATACTTCAAAAATGGAATGGTTGCTGTTATCTGAACAATAAATTATAATGCTTACCAGATGGGATTATCATGACATCAGCCTATACACATTTTGCCATAGCTCCTGAGGCCTGTCTTGTTAACTTTTTTTTTTTTTTTTTTTTTTTTTTTCCCGAAACCACTGAATTCTCTAGGAGAAAAGGAGAGCTTGGTTGTGTTGAGCATGCTTATATCTCCAAAGCAGCATGAGAGGCTACCACATTAATTAATTTTAAAAGATGAAAGCAAACATTCCAGGGACTACTGAAGACAAATGAAGCCTGATACTATCTAAAGGCAATTAAGCAGGTTTTATTCAGGACTGTAGGAAAAAGGGTCAAGTTCCAATCCAGATGGACAAGTGAGAATCTGCAACCAATAAGCAAATACTGGGAGTTCAGTAGATAGAAAACTGCTAAAAGGAGACATCAAGAATCAGGGGATGGGGTCAAGACCAGGCTGGTGAAACCCACAGAAACAGCTGACCTGAACAAGGGGGAGCTCTTGGGCCCCCAGACTGATCACTAGGAAGCCAGCATGGAACTGATCCAGACCCCATGAATGTGGGTGTCAGTGAGGAGACCTCAGAAATCTATCGGGCCACTTGTAGTAGATCAGTACTTATCCCTAGCCTAGGAGTGGACTTTGGGAGCCCATTTCACATAGAAGGATACTCCCTCAGCCTAGACACACGGGGGAGGGCCTAGGCCTTATTCCAAAGGATATGACAGGTAGGGTGTTAGTGGGTGACAGGGAGGGGAGAGAGAGGGAACTGGGATTGACATGTAAAACAATCTTGTTTCTAATTTAAATTTAAAAATGGAGAAAAAAAGGAGGGAGGCATGCATGCTCTCTTTCAGCTGGCTGGGCAAGTCGACCTGAATAAGCCCAGCCTGGGAAGCATTTCTGGGTCCATCCTGCTCAGGTGCAAAACTGGTCACTGGCTGCCTTTCGTGAGTACTTTTCCCTAATAAACTACTGTTTATCAACATAAAAGAATCAGGAGATGGGGGCTGAAGAGATGGCTCAGTGGTTAAGAGCACTGGCTGCTCTTCCAGAGGACCTGGGTTCAGTTCCCAGCACCTACATGGCAGCTCACAACTGCCTGTAATTCCAGTTCCAGGGGATCCAACACCTTCACACCAATGCACATAAAATAAAGTTAAATAAATTACTTTTAAAAACGAATGGGGGCGGGGGGCTGGAGAGATAGCTCAGAGGTTAAGAGAGCACCGACTGCTCTTCCAGAGGTCCTGAGTTCAATTCCCAGCAACCACATGGTGGCTCACAACCATCCGTTATGAGATCTGGTGCCCTCTTCTGGTGTGCAGATACACATGGAAGCAGAATGTTGTATGCATAATAAATAAATAAAATCTTTTTTAAAAAAAGAAAAGAAAAGAATCAGGGGATGGTATAACTTAGCAGGATTCTTGCCATAAGTGAGCTCACCCAGACAGATACCATGGAGGCCAAGACAGGAGGAGATTCGGAGAGGCTTAACTGAAATGTCAGCCTTTCTCAAGATAATGTCTTACAGTTTTGGAAAGAGACCATTTGGGATCCCATGAGGAATATTAAAGTGGTCATAGCTTTTTCCTCACTTCTGTGCTATAGTTCACCATGTATATAGTTAGAAGCTTCTTAGCAGAGTCGGACGATTTGTGCTCTGCTTCCAACAAACCCTGCTAGAAAACTGGAGTGGTTTAAGGAACCAAGCTACCGAGACCCAGAGCAGCACACATCTCTCTGCTCTTAGCCTTTGTAAGTCCCTCTCCTTTTCTTTACTACTTCCTGATCCATCTTTCTTCTCATTTCAGGTCCACAGCAAAGGATTGAAGCTAGGAATTTATGCAGATGTTGGGAATAAAACCTGTGCAGGTTTCCCTGGGAGTTTTGGGTACTATGATATTGATGCCCAGACATTTGCTGACTGGGGTGTAGATCTGCTAAAATTTGATGGTTGTCACTGTGACAGTGTGACGTCCTTGGCAGATGGTATGAATTTTTTTATTACATTTATTTTTAAAATTCCATTACAGTCAACAAAATAAAAATCATGGTGTGTGTGTGACTATGTATGTGTGGGAATGTATGTGCTATGATGCCTATTGAGAAGACACAGGACAACTTGCAGGTATTGGTTCTCTCTTTTGAACTGTGTGAGTCCCAGGGATTAAACTCAGGTCCTCAGGCTTGGCATCAAGCACCTTTACTGGCTAAAGCACTTCACCAGCCCAAATAGTATGTTTTCTTCAAGAAATACAACCATGGCCAGGTGGTGGTGGTGAAGCCTTTATTCCCAGCACTCAGGAGCCAGAGGCAGGTGGATCTCTGTGAGTTCAGCCTCGTCTACTGAGTGAGTTCCAGGACAGCCGGGGCTGTTGCGCAAAGAAACCCTTGAAAAATGAGAGAGAGAGAGGGAGAGGAAGAGAGAGAGAGAACCATAATCATTTCTCAGCCTTTTGCTTAACATCAACTGAAAGATCAAGGCACAGTGACAAGAACTTGGAGACTGTAGGGAAGCTGAGCCCCCAAAGAACTAATCCCAGTCATTTATTCATGTGTGGAATTCATACTTGCCTAACTATGGCGCATCATATACATATACATTGCACTTTTGATTGAAGGACTCTGAAAGTAAGTTATAATTAGTAATTTTACCTGTATCTGACATCATTTGTGAGAGTCCAGATTGTCACAGATAAAGTAGTGTCTTGCCCTGCCTTTCCCCTATATATGCATCATCTCCACACCACCTGCTCAGGGCAATCCCGGCAATCCCGGCAGTCACAGTTTCAGCAGAGAGCAACTTGTCCCTGTCACTGGTTTACAACATAAACACACACCTTCCAAGTGGCCTCTTCAGATGTTAGGCACTAGCTGGAAATTCCTTTGTTTCCCTTATTTTGCCTATTGTTTTCTCATGCAGGTTATAAGTACATGTCCTTGGCCTTGAATAGGACTGGCAGAAGCATTGTATACTCCTGTGAGTGGCCGCTTTATATGAGACCCTTTCATAAGGTGAGTTAGTGAGCCCAGGGTCTACATTTCAGAATGCTTATTGTAATTATAGACTCAGCTTCCACTAACTAAGAAGCCATCTTGGATTTTTTCCCTTTTATTTCACTGTTCTTATCTTCCTGTTCACCAACAATCCCACCAGTATTTGCTCCAAAATCTATCTTGAATCTACTAAAGTCTATCAACCTCACCACATCCACACTGGCCTTCCAGGCCACTCCCATCTCTACCCAGCCTGCTCTGACAGCCTTATCTCTGCTCTCTTCCCTACCCCCACCATTTCCCAAGCAGCAGCAGAACTGTCTTCTGAGAAATGTCAAGGGCATCCCGTCAGTCCCTTCCTTAAAACTTAACTGGCTTTCCATTGTACTTGGAATAAAATCAAAGTCCATTAATCAGCCTCTGCCTTCCAACAACTCTTTCCCTTGCTGCACTTTTCTGTTTATCAGTCACACCCTATTTACCCCATTGGTGTAAATATTCACTGTGCATGATACTGTGCCACCCAAACACATTTTCATGTAAGTCTATGATGATGTATTTGCGTATTGTTTCTGCCAAGTCCCCCCCCCCCCCCCCCCCCCGCCGCCGCCAAATTTTAAAAGGGTTGCCTACTTAACATTGAAACCCGACCAGATGCTACAAACTTGGGTCTTTTCTACTTTAAAATAGCCTTCTGCCCATTCACTCTCCAGTCATTAGCTGCTTGTTTCCTATAAGAGCTTACCTTTATTGTTTACTTGTTTTCCATCTCGCTAGAATGTAAATCAAGGAGGTATATGGTAACTTGAATTAGTATTTATGGAATGAGTCAAATCCCTATTATTTTCTTGAAATTTTTAGATAGTCTTTTTCCTCAGCATTTTAGGCCTCGGATATGACTATGACACTTATCTACAAACTTGATTCATTCCACAAATGGCTTGTCTCAGATTCAGATTTTATCATGTTTGATGGCAACCTATATAATTTTACAAACCTTATTTTTACTCATTTAGATCATTGTAATTATTTTATTGTAAAAATTGAAACATGCCATTTTAGGCTAGTTTACAGATTCCAGTGAAAATAAGGTTCTTTTATAAGGCCAGTACCTAGACACCACTGTTCAGTGCATGTCCACATAAATAGTATTAAAGTCACTTTAAACAGGCATTTAAATTATATGGCCTATTTATGGAGTGAACATCTTCTAGAGAAATTCCCTTACATTTTGAACTCCAAAAGATGGTCAGGCTTTGTTCTTTGTTATGGGGAGACGTTTGATCTGTAGACTATAGAGGCCATGAGTGCTTCTTTTAAACTAGATTGTTAGCACCCCCCAGGAAAGTTAAGACTGTAAACAATTCTGTCTTTTTACAGCCCAATTATACAGATATCCAATATTATTGCAATTACTGGAGAAATTATGATGATATTTATGATTCCTGGGAAAGCATAAAGAATATCTTGGCCTGGACAACAGATAACCAGAAGGAGATTGTTGAAGTCGCTGGACCAGGGGGTTGGAATGACCCAGATATGGTAAAGATCTGAGCCCTCCTCATTTAAGAGATGGTGGCTTTTTTTCCCTTGGGGCCTGACTCTAAAACCAGGGCCTAGCACAAACGAAGCAAGGTTTCTAGCACTGACCTACACACCCTGCCCTTGAGAGGCTTTCTGTGAGCACTTACATCACAGTGCTGTGGAAAACGGATTCTCTTATCAACCATCTAGGAAAGTTTTAAAATGTTCCAACAGGCCTTGTGTAACTGCTTGGAGTCCCAGCACTCCAGAGGCTGAGGCAGGTGAGTGGCTCCAAATTCAAGGCCAAAAGGTTAGCCTGGACTATGTAGTAAAACTTACTCTCAAAAAAAAAGAAGAAAAAGCAGCAACTGAGTCAGGGGACCAGATACCTGGGTCCCTACGGGTGTCTGGTCAGAGAATCCACAAAGAGATGAGAATGAAAACCTGATGCAAATTGACTTCCTCAGCCTGGGTCAGACTTCAGGGAGTCTAAAATGCCAGGAGGTTCATTGTCAGCATATTTAAAACACAGTACAACTTGGGAAAAGGTTTCCAGGCAACAATCAGTCTAATCAGTCCAATTCCAGGTGCACAATGAAGCATAAGCTGTGACTAGAGACTCTTATACAGTACATTTGACCGCGAGGGTGGGTTTTATAGCTAAAAGGCCTAGAATCTAGTGTTGTCTCTGACTGAGATAGCATAGAGGTCAGCAGGTCATAAAGTACATGTGACAACCCCCCTAAGGATGGGAGGGAAGAGTCTAGAATAGGGTGAGGTCTGCCTCCACAGATAGCAAAAAGGTTGCCAGGTTGTTAAAAATCCACTCCCAGCCTTCTAGGAAGGAAAATAGGTATTTTAATCTCCTCTTTTGAGAAACGGCCCCCCGTGCGTTTAAAACCATTCCTCGTTTCCCTTAATGCTTCTCTGTGAGTACAAGGACCTCTGTGCCCTCAACAGACAACAAAAACCCAAACAGTTGAATCTTCTCTCATCTCAGTGATTTCACTCTTTGTTCTAGTTAGTGATTGGCAACTTTGGCCTGAGTTGGGACCAGCAGGTAACACAGATGGCCCTCTGGGCTATCATGGCAGCTCCTCTACTCATGTCCAATGATCTCCGACAAATCAGCTCCCAAGCCAAAGCTCTCCTTCAGAATGAAGATGTAATTGCTGTCAACCAAGACCCCTTGGGCAAGCAGGGGTACTGTTTTAGAAAGGTAAGTAAAGCTTCCTGGGAGAAAAATGAACAAGAATATACCATCCTGCCTTCATGTTTATGATTTGCAATATTTTGTGATGGCTTTTTAATATGTAATATTGCCAAATTATCAAGCCTAACTGTGCTTGTTATTTTTCCCTTGAGTAGTTAAACAGTAAGACTTTGTCAGAACTATTACTGGGGTTTTGCTTTTTGGGGTTTGTTGTTTTTTTTTGTTTTGTTTTGTTTTGTTTGTTTGTTTGTTTTTGGTTTTTTGAGAGAGGGCTTCCTTGTAGCTTTGGAGCCTGTCCTGGAACTAGCTCTATAGACCAGACTGGCCTCAAACTCACAGAGATGCCTGCCTCCTGCATCCCAAGTGCTGGGTTTAAAGGCATGTGCCACCACCACTAGATTTGTTTTTGTTTTTCCAAGACAGGATTTCTCTATGTAGCCCTCGCTGTCCTGGAACTAGAACACTACTCTGACAAGGGTTTAAGCCAATACAAAGTTTTTTGGTTTTGGTTTGGTTTGGTTTTTCAAGACAGTTTGTCTGTGTAACTCTTACCTCTGCCTCCTGAGTGCTGGAACTAAAGGAGTTCAGGATCCCAGTGTAGCCCAAGCCTTTCTCGGGTTGACATACTTCAGTAACAAGAACAGTTAGACAAAAACTGAACTACCAAAGTCAAAAAGAAAGGTCAGTACATTTACTTTCCCAGAACTATGGACTTTGGTGGATTAGGTCTTTTTTTGGTGGACTTTAGTGGCTTAAGTCTGTTTGCTTTTCAAAATAAGGTTTCTCTATGTAGCCCTGGCTGCCTTGAAATTCCCTCTGGCTGGCCTCAAACTCAAAGAGATCTGCCTCTGAGTGCTGGGATTAAAGATGGACATATACTGCTGGGTACTTTTAATTTTCCTCCAAGTGTATGATAGTTCTGACAGTAAGGCTGAATACCAAATAAGGCCAGTAATGGGGTTCCCACATGCTCACACTTTTCTTGGCTTTTCAGGAAAACAAAATCGAAGTTTGGGAACGACCACTCTCAAATTTAGCCTGGGCTGTGGCTGTGAGAAACCTGCAGGAAATTGGTGGACCTCGTTCTTACACCATCCAGGTGGCTTCCCTTGGTCAAGGAATAGCCTGCAATCCTGGTTGCATCATCACACAGCTCCTCCCTGAGAAAGTACAGCTAGGCTTCTATGAATGGACCGTAACCTTAAAAACTCGAATAAATCCCTCAGGCACTGTTCTGCTTCGACTAGACTATATCTAAAGGCAGACATGTACATTAAATGGTCAGTTTTGGGAAGCAGAGACAGGCGAATGGATCTCTGTGAGTTTGAGGCCAGCCTGGTCTACCGAGCTAGTTCCAGGACAGGCTCCAAAACAATACAGAGAAACCCTGTCTCGAAAAAAACAACAAAAAAATGGTCACTTTTGCCAAGGACTGAACTACTTTCTGCCTGTTTCCCCTTTAAATAAAGCATCCCAAAGTCATGGTCTTTAAAGCTATTTTTAAAGGTAAGTTTTTGGAAAGGCTTTTGATATAAAGTGGGTACTCCTGTGCCAAGCACTGTAACAGATGTTTCTTTTTAGCCCTCATAATGCTGAGCCAAGTGTTTGTCCCCTAGATTCGGTAGAGCCAGGATTTAAGAAATTAGATTTACCTGTGTTTGTTTTACCTCCGTGCATATGTGTTCCACATGCAAGTGTGGTGCCCAGAAGTCAGAAGAGGACATAGGATCCCCTAGAACTAGAGTAACTAATGGTTGTGAAGCACTAAATGCTCTTGACCACTGAGCCAGCTCTCTAACACCGGGAGCCAGGACTCAAAGCCCAAGTACACACTGATCACTGAGGTACAGTCTAGTGCAAAGAGCTTCCTCCATTGAAGCATTTATGAAATGCCAGGCAATGGGCTGTGCGTGGAGGCAGAACATTAACTGAAATGCCAAATGATGTACTGTTCCAGTGACAAAGTCCAGTTTCAAGTAAATTAGTACATTCTAATCCAAGAGAACAAACTTGTGGTCAAGATTTCAAGACTGCTCCATTTACTAATACTCTCACCAAGCAGTTGTATAACATGTTCGTAACACAGCATTCAGAAAGCTGAACCAGCCAGGTGAAAACCTCAACCACACACACACAAAAAATCATGAGCAAACGTATGTACCTCTGCTATTTTAAATGCACACAGAATGGTGTAAAAACATCCACCTGAAACACTGAAGGAGGCAGATAATTTCCAGGAAAAGCCTAACGACTTGGAACCCTTGGTGGGAGAATCGACTTTCAAAAGTTGGTTTCTGACCCCCTACATTCATTCGTGCAAAAGAAAGTTAGACCCAGACATGAGAGCTAATTCAGCAGGTGAGAGCAGCAGCTGCTCTTCCTGTGGACCCAGGTTAATTCCTAGCACCCACAAGAAGGTGGGTTTGTTGCGGCTATGCCAGGATGTTTAAAGAACATAAATCTAAAAGCCAGCAATATATATTGCAGTGTACTATGCCACCTAGAAAACATAGCCAAATCTCCTTACTAAAGGCCTGAAGTAGCAAAGCTATGTTAAGACTGAAACTTATAATCATTCAACAAGTTACTGGCCTACGATACCTTGAAACAAGTCTCTATTTGAGATTTTATGGTAGGCAGCAACTCATGGATTTTAAACTGTAAGTAGGATCCCAATGACAAGTCACATTTCACACCAGCTCAACAAAGTTTAATCCTAAAGTTGTACTCAGCCACCAATCAGGAACTTTCAGGGAATTTCGATAGCTTTTGTTTATTCCCTCCCAAAAGACCAACCACACTCGAATGAGATGAGTTTCTTTTATTGTGATTTTATTGTCTCCATACCAAGAGCAGCTTAGAACTGGATCACCTGGCCCTGTAAACAGAACAGAAAAACAAAGTGTTGTTTTATAGTTTTTAAGGAACCTTACATTATCCATGGGCTCAGCATGCAGCTTCCTTCCCTGATTACATCAAACTGTATACACTGCAATCCTGAAGCCATTTAGACATATGGGTGTTCAAGATTTTAGAGTTTTCAGCTAATAAAGCCTATGAAAAAGTCACAAATCTGAAATACAACAAAACCTAGAAGTAAAACATCTCTGCTTTCAAGCATTTCAAACATGGCATATTTACCTTCAGCTATAGACAGTTATCCTGGAGGGAGCACTATGGCAGTTACCTCTACAAATGAAGCTATTATTTAAAAGGATGGTTACCTTTCTCTTCTTATCGCCTCCCAGTTCAAAATGCTTGCATCTCTTAATAGCCAGCATCCTCTTAGATCTGCAGTTGGGCTCAACACACTCAAGCCTCAGCACAATCTTCTTTGTAGTTTTAGCCTACAAAAGAAATAAAGTCAAACCCTTCACAAAATTATTTTTGCCATGATCTGTACTTAGCTATGGAGGGAAAAAAATCCAGAAGCCAATGATTTTGAGAACTTAAAATAGTAACAAAACTGAAGCTGTATGTGGTTGTGCATGCCTGTGTTCCCAGCACTCTTGAGGTAGAGACAAGCTGCAGCCACATGAGTTAGAGGCCTGCCTGGGCTACATGAAATTGTCCCCACCCCCTCACCGAAAAAGCTGTTTTAAATCTATAGCCTTTCAAGCTATTTGTATTGTTTAGTGGTTGAATCAAATAAAAGCCAGTCAAATTCACGAAAATATGAAATAAAATTTTTGGAATTCAGCAGTTTTCTTAAGACTTCAATTAGTCCTAAGATCAGTTACTCATTCCCTTCTAATAATCTACTTAAGTCCACTATTTTAGCCAGAGTCTTGTTGCTATTTTACAGTTTGAACGCTGAAACACATCCATTTCCCAAACAAACTAGCCAGACATTTAAATGAAGAAGCATTCCCATTACCCTACACCCAATCCAGGACCCCCCAAAAAGTCATCTAATTTCTACAACCAGGCTGGCAGAGGGACAAAGATGAGCAATAAATGCTATGTTCCAAGTCACTGCTAAGTAGCTGAACCTAAAGAAGGAACCTCATTCAACTGGAGCAGTGGAAAGGCCTCGATTACTGTAAAGAATTTCAAGACTTCATGAGACTGGAGAAATCCAAATAGCCTTTCATGGCAGTACAGGGAATTGTACCTCGGATGCTCTCATACTTGGTAAGCACTCTACCACTGAGCTTCCATCAACAAAGAGCCGGGGATTCAGACACAATAAACTAATGGGAGGTCTTGCTGCTGTACACATAATTCAGTTCTTAGGAAAGCAGGGCACATTTCCTCTTGCCCTTTTTGCCTCTTTAGTAGCTCTTGTAAATACTGAGATGCTACACTCTATATAGTCAGATCTGGGTTGACTCCCAGCTCCACTGCCTTAGAAACATCTCTCCCACAAGTTCGGGAACTTTGCTGTTTTTAACACTATAGTAATGCTTGTAGACAAGAGATGACAAATGCAAGGTCCTTACAATAATCAAGAACCATGTCAAGCCGGGCGGTGGTGGTGCACAGCTTTAATGCCAGCACTTGGGAAGTAGAAGCAAGTGGATCTCTGTGAGGCCAGCCTGGTCTACAAAGTGAGTTCCACCACAGACAGTAATGTTACAGAGAAACCCCGTCTCAAAAAGGAAAAACAAACAAACAAACAAAACCCAAAGAAATATGTCAATTGGTAATCACTAACCTTTTTTCGGAAAATAGGCTTAGTCTGCCCACCATAGCCACTCTGTTTCCTGTCATAACGCCGCTTTCCTGGGAAAAAGTTATTAAAGTTATTTGATATGATGTGCTACAGAACATATGTCAAAATAGCTACATAGAATAGTCTTAATTTTAATTTGGGGCTGACCTGCATTAAGAAAATTTTAATCGAATCCAAGGAGGTGTAGATACCTGGACTTGTAGTATGTCTCATAAATGTCACATCAAAACCAAATTATTCATTCTGGCATGGCAGGAAACAGGCACAACCCCAATCCTTTAGAGGCTGAGGCAGGAGGATTGCTTATTCCAGGCCAGCTTGGTTTACATAGCATCTCCCAACTCCCCAAACCGTCCCCTAACCACCACCAAATTATACATAAGCAGCTCACCCTGGGCATACAAAGAATCCTTGCCCTTCTTGTACTGTGTCACTTTATGGGGCTGGTGCTTGCCACATTTCTTGCAGAACGTCCGGCGGGTCTTAGGAACGTTCACCTAGTAAAAATATAAAGTGTTCAGAACGTGCAGTTGCCGGATCACAGTGGCCCAGCACCCTCCCTGGATCCAGAAGAAGCTGATTAACTCTGCAACTACTCGCTAAAACACAACGACCATGTAAATCTAAAAGTTGATACAGTCACACACTCCGCCCAACACAGTGTATCCACCCACAGCTAAATCACCCTGGCACTTCAATTCTTCCGCCCATAACTCGGTTCCCTATGTGTCGCTCTCGGCAAAGCTAGATTTCTTAGGTACATCGAGGTCTTGCCGGAGCCTTGACACGCTCTGGGACAGTGCTGTCCACGCCAGGTGAGAGGATTAAGCTGGATACTACGAAACCCCAACACACGATCATACCATGTTGGCGGGAGCGATATCGGCACAGAAAGAACGAGGCAAGGCCAGGGACGGAAGTTTATAGGAGGTGCCTGGGTGCACTTCCTCCGAGCCGTGGGAGACAGCTATCATAGAGTCTGTAAGATCCCAGCACAGCGCCCTCGGATGGCTGGATGATCTGTCTCAGCAGCCAGCAAGCGCTTCAGCCAAGGCTCCGCCTAAAGTCTGTGGCTCTCTCCTCCACTTCCTCCCGCCCAGGGCCCTGCAAACTTCATTACTCCACCCCTTTTGGCGGACGTTGCAGTTTGTTAGCTTAAGCGAAGAAAGCAATGCTCTTCTGAGACTCTGACTTCCCGTGTTGGAACAGAACAGGGACTAGGATCAAGTGGAGGGGTCTTCCATCTCAGCCTAGCATTCTTCAAGGGGACTGAAATTATCTTTCACAGCAAAATGTGGCTCAAGGAAGCCCTGGAAGGGAACCAATCGCTTCAGTTCGTTTATTTAATGTGTATTCTGTTTCAGGCACTATTGTAAGAGCAGGACATAGTAATTGATTATGCTCATCACTGTCCAATTCCAGGCTAAGTACTTGGAAGAAAAAGAACAATGAAAGCAGCACCTTTTAGCCGAGGAAGTAAATTGGCTGATCTTAGTTCTGAAAACTGACAATGAATCTATCTGGCTGATCTTGGTTCTGAAAACTAGCAATGAATCTATCTGGCTGATCTTGGTTCTGAAAACTGACAATGAATCTATCTGGCTGATCTTGGTTCTGAAAACTGACAATGAATCTATCTGGCTGATCTTGGTTCTGAAAACTGACAATGAATTTATCTGACTGATCTTGGTTCTGAAAACTGACAATGAATTTATCTGACTGATCTTGGTTCTGAAAACTGATAATGAATTTATCTGGCTGATCTTAGTTCTGAAAACTGACAATGAATTTATCTGGCTTCTGAAATAGTTGGGCTAACCAAGAAAACATACCTCCGCATTTCACTTCCCTGAATACTTGGCAGTGGACATGTATGAAGTGTCAAGATATCCAACAGAGAAAGGCTGAAGGGAGCCAAGTTTTACAATAGATTCTCAGAGTGATTCTAGGAGGAAGGTGGTAATGTGACTTCCATTACCAGGGGAGGGAAGGCATTGTTCCAGTGGCATATAAAAAATATTTGTCCGGTGCCCACAGTAGTGGACTCAGGATGTGCACCCACCCCTCACGTATTCTGACTCCTGAACCTGGTTTCCTTTTGCTGTCACATAATATTACCATTATGGCCTGCATATTATAACAGTTATCTTTGGGCTGGTGAGGGCCTCACAAATCCCAGGTTGGCCTTAAACTCACCTTTATAGCTGAAGATGGCTGTGAACTTCTGATCCTTCTCCTGAGTGGTGGGGGCCACAGGTATGTGCCACCATGTCTGGATGCCTGCCACTTTTAATCCTGCCAATCTTCAGGAGCTGTTTACTATCACTAGTATTTACCAAATGAAAAAACTGAGGCACATGAGGCATTACATTCACTTATCGAAAGTCACACACATGGTTATTTTTGAAGTTGGAATTCGATCTTAGGCCATTTGACACTATATAGGCCTAACCTTAACCAATGTATTACAGGGAAAGAGAGGTCCCTGCAGGGCAAATGTTTGGGCAGAATGCAGGAGGCAGCAGCAATGGCCTAAGAGTTGAAGTTAGGAGACCCTGGAACATTCTGCTTGCATAACGCTCCAGGAACAAGTTGATTCTTTGTTCACCCATTTTTTGTTGGGGATGGTCTCCAGGGGTAAAATAATAATAACATGATAGTCTGCTCCATTTGTTTGCCAAGCTGCCAGCCTGAAATCCAGCAGTATTTTCCTCCCTCTAAACTCTTAAAAATCTCACTGGTTTTTAGGGAGTTTCTAAAGTTTTTTTTTGTTTTGTTTTCCATGTAAGTAATCTGGAGATACAAAAGGACAATTAACCATCATCTGATCAAACTTTGTTCCTTTAGTTATTCCCCATGTGATGTGATTTGGGGAATATTTTATTTTAAAATACTTAGTTGACAAAATTACATTTATTAAGGTATACAATTGTGATGATATACACCCATCTTGTATAATAACTGCCACAGTCAAATTAACACATCTGTTGACATGCATTATTCCCTATGTGAGTGTGTGTATGTGTGTGTAGAGGTAGACACTTAAGTCTGCTCTCTTATCCAATTTCAAATAAACAACAGAATATTAATACAGTCTCCATGTTGCATAATAGACCCCCAGAAATTATTCATCGTATAGTTTAAAATCCGTTCAGCAATTGTTTTCTTTTTACATGTCTCTGCTCATTAATTTCCCCAAAATGAAGCACTCAGAACTTAAGACAAGACTCTAGGTGTAGTCTGGCATTGCACAGTGTGTTAGACATTCACTTTCATCTAGATATTTTACTTCTATTTTTAAAAAGCCCAATGTCAAAGTCAGGTGATTTCTTCAAGTTCAAGGCCAGCCTGGTGTACAGAGCAAGTTCCAGGACAGGCTCCAAAGCTACACTGAGAAACCCTGCCTCGAAAAAACAAAACAAACAAACAGATGAAAAGCCCAATGTCATCTTGACTTTTCTCTCAGCCATGTATGTTCTGACTTGCTATTTCTTTTAGCTGCTATCAGCAAAGCCCAGTAGTGTTTTCACAAGCACTACTGTCACCTTGTCTCCTTCCATGGGTATTGAACACAGGTCATCAGGCTTGGCAGCAAGTACTTTTACCTGCTGGATCATCAGTGGTCCACCCTCTGGAAGTCATTTGAGTCTATGCTAGCTTATTTGTTGGCACTGTTTTATCTTAGTCCTGTTGGTATGAATGAGTGTGCTTAATGAATGGTTATGAACAAAGGGTGAAGAAGTAGCTTTACCTTCCCTTCCCCTTTGCCTCCCTGTTTAATTTCCCATTGTGCTCCTGCTAACTTGCAATCCCCACCCCAAATGGATGGAACATAAGACAACGGACAGCTGACTGAAGAAAAAGAGAGGGATGGTGAATGTCTGTGGTCACTCCACTCGTGACTGGAACAGTTACTGCATGTGACCAGGGAAAGGACATAACTTGTCAATAGGGAGAGACATATAACACTCTGGTGCCTATCCATCTATACCAATGGAATGATTTACCACTCTGCCATTCTGTAAATGCTTTAAACAAAATCTGGTGCTTTCAAAATTCTGACCAATTTTTGGGATCAGTGATGTTTCTGTATAGCATCTCAGGGTAAGGCAATAGCAAAGTGTCCCTTGAGTGAAGATGGACAAGGAAATCAGACACTAGGGGCTCTGCCACCATCATGTGGCAGATACTGACTGCATTTCTTTGGAGAAACCCCCGGGAGAAGACAGAAGCTGGTATACAAACTAGGGGCCTGCTGAGGGAACAATCAGGCTTCAAATAACACATCTAGTCTTGTTTGCTGCTTTACCGAATCAAAGAAAATGCTCTTAATTGTTTATCTCGTAGAGAAGAAAAAAAAAAGACAGAATCTCCTATGTTGCCCAGGCTTTGAACTTGTGATGGTCCAAATTCCATCACCCTAGTAGCTTGATTCCAGATGTGTTTCCTCATAGCTCAGTTCATAAAGCTGAATCTTGAAGGAAGAATTATTTGCAAAAGAACATTCACCAAAAAATGGGGAAGGGCACAAGTCTTTGTGTGGGCTCACATTCAGGCATATTTATCTGTAGAAAAAAGAGCTTTCTTAGAAAATGACTCAGCAGGGGAAGTCTTGTCTCTACCTCTGTCAGGCTATGTATTTCAGGGTCTCTGAGTAAGCCCTCTTTGTCCTTCAAGTTGAACTGCGTGACCCTGAGTCTCCCCACCTGAGGGGACAGGAGACCTTAAAGACAACTGGCTTTGTTCTGTGTCTTGCCAGCTTGGGCATCTCTCTTCTTTTTGTGCTGATCATCCGTCCCCCAGAATGCTTTAGGTATGTCATCCCTTTACCCCAGGGAGGGTAGTCTGATGACCTGTTTGTTCGTCCAGATCCATCATCTCAGGGGACTCAGCAACCCCAGGGAAGGTAAGATTCTCTCAGAGCTGGACTCTATTAGTGTAAGAGGTCCCAGGAAAATGAGGGTGGGGAGAGTTGGGGGGAGTCGAATAGGGACAGCAGCACGGAACCAGATACCATATTGCTTAGAAGAAAAAGGCATTGGTTTAAGTCAGGAAACAAAAAAAGGGAACTGAGTGCCTGTGAAAGGGTGGGGTTTGCTCAGACCGTCCTTCCTCTCTGGACTGTAAGAATATGTCTCCAGGGCCAGTGTCTTCGGAGATCGAGTCCCACCTTCCAAGTCCTGGCATCTCATTACATCTGGGAAGCTACCTGCATTAAGTCAGAACTGAGGTGGGTCTGAGGTGAGGCAGAGACTGGGCATCAGGCATACCTACTTCTCTTGGAACCCTTAAAGGCCAGACAGGAAACATGGCTGGTCCCATATATCTGCTGGTGGAGGAGACTCGTGGAGAGTGGGAGTGTGTCACTAGCAAATAGACCCTGGCACGCCCTTCCAGTGATGGAGGGAATGTAAAGGTCTTCTGAAGACGGCCAGTGTAGTGGGGTGGTTATAGGAAGAGGAAAGAGTGACCCGAGGTGACCATCTGAGGAGGTAGTCAATTTTGAAAATGGAGCTCTGTAGCTCTTGGTGGGAAAGAAATACTGCCGGCAGCAGTAGGGTAGCAGCAAGCCATTTCCACCAAATACTGTTTGAAGACCCAAAATGTGTCCTCATGCCAAGGAGATCCTTGGGAGAAGGAATTCTTAATCTGCAAAAACTCTAAAATAGCTCATGTGTCTCAAAGAGCAATGCTAACTGGGGAAAGGTCTGTGATACATGGGGCGGACGCCATTTGTCTTGACCTTCAACAGGCCAAATATTACAAGGATGAGAGCTAGCTCATAGGAAGGATTGTGTGGAGGCTGTAGCAACCTCATGGTAATAGTGGGTAGAGACAGAACCAGCGGAAAGCAGCCTCCGCCCCAGCCAAGACAGTGTGGCCAACCCCTAAGGTCTCCGGGAAGGTTTTTCTCTCATCATTGCCTACCATGTGCATGGCTACCTTTTCTCCTGGCTTCATTCTTTCTCCTCTCATTTCCTTTTCCCTTCCTCTTCTTTTCCTGGCCACTGTCCCCTGATCCAGAATCAGCACTTAATAGCCTTGAAATTGCATCCAATTTATCTTGCCACTTCCTCCTTGAGCTATTTTTCCTTTCTCTTCCCACTTCCCACCGGCCTGTTAGTTTGCTTGGAACAGTCTTGCCAGGACTTAATGTGTAAATAAATGTACAGTCCTGAACAGGCCCCTGGCAAGAGTAAGTGCTGTATCTCAAACTCATTACCAGTTTTGTTCCTCCTGAGCCCTGCTGGTGTTCCATAGGGTTGGCCTAGGGGCAAATGGTGTGAAATTTTAGACTACGTTGGTCAGATCAAGCTGATGGAGACATTCTGGAGTGAGTGGCCAGACCTCCAAAAGGAATCATATCTTCCTCACTACTAGCCATCTCTCTAGGCTGAAAGGTTTATTTATCCCTTGCTGTGCATTTCCAGAGCAGCAATGGGGGGGGGGGCTTGCATTTCCAGAGGCACAATAGTGGCAGTCTAGAGGCTGGGGGTGGGAGAACACTCAGCACAGCTCAGAGGCTGACCTCTTTGCTGTTAGGTGTAACCTTTTAGTTCTGCTCCTTCCCTCGTTTTGTATGCCATACTTCTGAAGCAAGTGTACTATTGCCCTTCTCAATTATTTGAAATAAGCTACACAATGAAGATTCTCATAGAAACTTAAAGTATTACACCCATGCAGTACCCCTTAAGGCTTGCCTTATCCACTCTATTCTGACTTTGTTTATTTTGTTTGGAAATAAGGTCTTACCTACCTAGCCAAGGATATGTATCCCAGACTAGTCTCAAACTTGTGTTCCTTCTGCCTTATTCTCCTATGTGCTGGGATTGCTTATGGACATTGCCACACCTTGTTGGACTTTTCTTTATTCAGACTGTTTAATCTATTTGCTTGTGCAAACATCCAGATTCCTGTTGCTTATGGCTGTTATGTTTTGTTCAGACTTTTTGCAAATGCCTCTTGGGGGAGAACTCGTGTAACTTTCCATCTACTTGTAGGGTCTTGGTGCAATTTAAATAGTCATTATGATTTGTTATTTCCATTTGAGCAAATTTCCTATAGAGTGTCTTGTCAGTGGTCTAGAGCCATAGCAGGAAGTCACTTAGTTATAAGGGGGAAGATACAGTTGCTGAAAACCAAAGTCTGGGCATTCTCCAAAGAGTCACCTGTGTCTGTATGTCCACCTTTCTTTCCCTCAGCAATGCTGAGACCTGATTGCTAATTCTTGAAGATAAAGGACGGCTAGAATTTTGAGTGTAACAGAGCTGAAGAAACAGTTAAAGAAGAGCTGGGTGTGGTGGCACACACTTGTAATCCCAGCACTCGGGAGGCTGAGGCAGGAGGATTGCCTGGAGTTCTAGATCAACCTTAACTGCAGAGCAAGACCTTGTTTCATGAAGGAGGAGAAGGAGGAGGAGGGTGGAGACGGGAGGAGGAGGAAGAAGTAGCTGTTGTTATGGAGGAGACTGACTTATTTTACTCCAAACGTGCTTGGTTATGCATGAAGCCGTCAGAAGAGGGGGAGGGGAACACGCCTCTGAGGAGCCTGAAACAACTGAGCCACGTGTAACTTTCAGTTTGTTACAGAAGGTTCATATACAGTAATTGAGTATGATCTGAGAACTTTATAACCTAGACTGTTTAATCACGGGGACTCCTCCCCACTTCCCACTCTCTGAAAGCCCTCTCCAAATAAGTCACAAAATGCAAAAACTTCGGGTAACACTGGCTATTTGAGCCTCAGCTTTTCTCACTGATGACTCTTACCAAAGGGAAAATAAAGTCTCACTCCTAGAAAGAAAGTTTAGAGAGTTACGAGTTGAATTGTAGACAAGTGGGAGATTAAAACAAGCTGGAATTTGAGATCACTGACGGAGTGAAGTCAGTTAGTGTGCAATAAAACCTGAGTGAAAAATGACTGAAAGTGAAGTGAAAATGAAGTAAAGATATAGAGGCAAGGGACTCAGGCTCTCAAAACCTGCTCTTTGGAGCAGAAACTGGCATACTGTTTCTAGAAGGTATTTTGACAATAGGTATCAAAGTGCAAAATGCACACACAGTTTTCACATTTCTTTATGCATTGTGTATGGTATGTTGAGCGTCTATAGGGATGATGCCTTTGTCTGTGGGGTGGGTCTGTTTGTATCTGTGTGTATGTGTGTCAATGTGTATATGGTGTTGTGTGTGTGTGTGTGCGTGTGTGTTGATGCCTTCAGAGAGTGTCAGATTCCCTTGTGCTGGAGTTGTAGGCAGTTGTGAGTGGTTGGGATGGATGCTGGGAACTGAACTTGGGTCTGCTGGAAGAGCAGCAAGCACTCTTCTTAACTGCTGAGCCATCTCTCCAATTTGTCTTCATCATTATTATTAATTATGGTTGATGGTGATATTGTTCTTGATATGTAGATTTCGAGACAGGGTTTCACTGTGCAGCCCAGGCTGGCCTTAAACTATGTGATCCTCTGTTCTCAGCTTCCTGAGTGCTGAGATGACATGCCTTCTTCACAGGAATAATGTTCAACAAAAATCTTAGAAACTTTTTATTTTGGAAAAAGTATTATTGCATGGATAAAACAATTTTAAACATAAGCAAACTATACATGATAAGTGCAATCTGATTTCAAATACAACAAGAAATGTGCACAGAAAAAATGAAAAAGATCCCAAAATACTATATATCTATATACGAGGTTTTTTGTTGTTGTTGTTGTTGTTTTGTTTTGTTTTTTTCTTTTTGGTTTTTTGAGACAGGGTTTCTCTGTGGCTTTGGAGACTGTCCTGGAACTAGCTCTTGTAGACCAGGCTGGTCTTGAACTCACACAGATCCACCTGCCTCTGCCTCCTGAGTGCTGGGATTAAAGGCGTGAGCCACCAACGCCCGGCTTATATACAAGGTTTATAATTGACTTTTTATTTTTAATATCCCAGATTTTTAAAGATTTTCTACAATGAATTTGTGTTATTTTGATATAATAAATGTCTAACCAAAAGGAAACAAAAAAACTCAATTGAAAAATAAAGCAGATACAGTGTTAGTCTTTCCCATGAATTTGGTCACCTATAATGTTGACAAAATAAGTAGGTTTCAATAGAGTCTAAACTGTGTTTTTTGAGAATTTACCACTAATAACTGGGTTGCTTTGTTACTAAGGAGATGACATTTTAAAGACCTTTCTTCTGCCTGGGTGTGGTGGTGCACACCTTTAATCCCAGAACTTGGGAGGCAGAGTCAGGAGGATCTTTGTGAGTTTAAAGCCAGTCTGGTCTACATAGTGACTTCCAGGACAGCCAGGGGTACATAGTGAGACCCTGTCTCAAAGAAAAAGGAAAGCCACTGGGTTTGATATTACCACATAAACTAGATGTGGTGATGTAGGCCTATAATCCCAACACTCAGGGGATAGAAGCTGGAGAGGATCAGAAGGCCAAGTTCATCCTTGACTACATAGAATTTTTGGTGATAACCTGGATTACATGGTACCTTGTGGCCAACTTAAAGGAACACAACCTAAATCAATCTGGAAGTAATGGCATGCTACAGAACCTGCAAGAACTATATAGCAGGAGCTATAGATGGATGACAATGGACAAGTCATACAGTCTACAAGTATTTGTTGTAAAGAATACATGGAATGACACATAGAAGATTTTGGCCAGAAGCTGGGCCATGTGTTCAGTGGTAGAGCTCTAGACAAGCATGCACAAGGTCCTGAGCTTCATTCCCAGCACCACAAATATAAATAATAAATTAATACAAAGTGCCTGACAGGCAAATGACACCAGAACAGGAGTTCTCTTCTATATTCCTACAGAGAGAATGGAAATGGCCAGGTGCTTGATCAGTTACCCATAACTTTAAAGGAGAAATAATGAGAAAAGGATACCTCTTTGAATATTCGATTAAGTAGTTGTTTGAAATACTATTGACTCATATCTATCTCATCAATTCTCTTCATGCATAGGCAAGTTGTGTAGCTGACTGAATATTGCTCTAGTGTTGTCCCTAGCAGTGTTTTATCTTATCACAGGCAAAGATAATGGCCAGTGATGCTTTCATTAATTGACTCTTCAAGTGCTATTTGTATTAATTCCCTGGCATAGTGCAGTTTGTATGATGACTGAGCTCTTACTAACAGGCTTCCTCTTTCTGGATTCCCACTGCTGTGTATAGAGCTGAGAGGCTGCAAAAGGTCGCTGTGTGTATTCCTTGTACTCGGACTTCATGTTATAACACTGAAACTATATGTTGCACAAACAACTCAGATTTTCTATTATTTTTCTCCCTCTTCGTTTTCATCATCTGCTTGAACTTCTCTCAGCATGTGAGACATTTCTGTCACTTCTGTTTCTACCCTGGCTCCCACCCTTTGATTAACACACACACAGGGGCAGCATGCTTTGTGGTGGAATTGCCTCTATTAGCCAATGGAATTGTTAGAGGGAAAATGAGAGCTTCCCACAATAAGTAGCTCCAAGGCTCTACCTGCTAACACAGAGCAGTCCTCTGCACTGTGCCCATCTTCTTGAAGATGCAGAGATAGATATTTCTCCTTTTCTATTATTGGCTAATGGACCAGAGGAGTCTAAAGAAGAACTACCACATTTTGAGGTTATGTAAGTCTGGATTGCCTTGTAAGGAATGAGAGAGAAAGTCAAGGGGATAGTAAACTATGGAAATTATAATAACTATGCAGCTCAACGGTCTAGAGGTAGAGGCCATTTCACTCCTTGCTCAGAAGGGTGATGGTTACTTACTTCCTCATACTTAGACCAGCACTAAACCTTACCTCAATACAGGCATTTGTGAGACAGAAGGCTTCCTCTTGTATGAATTGGATTTGTTAAAGGAAAGAAGGGAGGGAGGGAAGGATGGAGGGAAGGAGACCAGGGAGAGAGGGAGGGAGCAAGAGGGAGAAAAAGGGAGGGAGAGAGGGATGGAGAAGAAGGAAGGAAGGAAGGAAGGAAGGAAAGAAAGAAAGGAAAGAAGGAAGGAAGGAAGGAAGGAAGGAAGGAAGGAAGGAAGGCAGAGGCAACATTCAGCACATATCTTTTTTTTTTTACACAAGCACATATCTTACAGGACATTATCTGGATTGAAACTGATTCTGTGTCTAGGCAAGGAGTGTGTCTGCTAAGATCCTATAACATAATTGAAGGTAAAAGGCCTCACAAACTTTACTCTCTAGCATACACCCACAATTGGACATGGTTTGTTGGAATGCTTTTGATCCTCTTTAATGCTTCTGCTACTCAGTTTCCTTAGGGTTTTATCTTGTCTTCTGTAATTTGGATCTGAAGAGCTACTTGGCTATAATTCACCATGAAGCAAGAGTGATATCATTACAAAGGTCTCCATGGCTTAGAAGTTAGTAAGACTAGAGTATGATGGCTCTGTTACCACTACTTGTGAGTCAATCGAGGACCGTGCTATTAAGAGGAACTTCTTTGGCATTTGGGCTGAAACTGAAGGTAGGATTGATTGCTCATAATCTTGTCAGCTTGTCACTCTGGTGGGAGTCCATTTTAGGCAGAGAGCAAGAAAGGAGACTCATGTGGCAAGTTGCAGGGAAAGGTTTGCATTTCTGAATCATTTTTCTCCTAAAGATCACCAACAAGACATTAACCCAGTCTACTGCCAGAGACAACAGCAGCTGTGCAGTACACAGAAGGCAGCGATCATCCTGAGCATTCTGACATTCTTTGAATCCATTCTTGTCTTCTCTTCACGATAATAGAACTGTCTATGCCACAAGAAAGAGAAGAATAACTGGGGAAAGCACCAGGATAAAAAAAAAAAAAAACAAAAGAAAACAAAAAGCAAAACAAAACAAAAAACATCCTTTCTCTCCCTACTGAAAAAAAAATCAGCTTTTCAGAGAAAAAGTAAACTGCTGATTTTACTTATCTGGTTTTCACAGTGCCACCAAAAGCAAAAAGATTTAGTGAAAATACATCTCCACACTCCTTGCAAGGAAAAAGGAAAGAGCCCCTGCTTCCAACAAAGCCCTGAGGAGATCTGATGAATCATTTTACTCTCTGTCCTCTTTCACTTGTGTTTCTTTTTTTAAAAAAATAATTTATTTAACTTTATTTTATGTGCATTTATGTGAAGGTATCAGATCCCCTGGAACTGGACAGTTGTGAGCTGCCATGTGGGTGCTGGGAATTGAACTCGAGTCCTCTGGAAGAGCAGTCAGTGATCTTAACCTCTGAGCCATCTCTCCAGCCTTCACTTGTGTTTCTAATGAAAGTTTAGAATTGGTAAAATTGTGCACAAACTTTAAGTAGATTGATGTGGTGTGTGTGTGTGTCTGTCTGTCTGTGTGTCTGTCTATCTGAAGAAGTCATTAGTGAGCCATGCCTGGTGCTGCATGCCTATAATCTAGATAGCGCTCTAGATGCTAAGGCAGCAGGACAGGCCTGTCTGGGCCACCACATGAGTTGAAAGCCAGCATGAGATACACAGGGAGATACTGTCTCCAAAATATAATAAAAATTTAAAAGAGGCTAGTAATGTGCCTCAGTGGTTGAGTCTCCATCATGCAAGCCTCTGTGTTCCAAAGACTCTGATGGTTTTATGAAATTTTCTAGAGTATTTAAGCATATTGTTCTTCCTATATGAATACACATCTTTCTTTTCTTTTTTCTTTCTTTTTTTGTTTTTTCAAGATAGAGTTTCTCTGTGCTTTTGGAGGTTGTCCTGGAACTAGCTCTTGTAGACCAGGTTGATCTTGAACTCACAGAGATCTGCCCTCCTCTGCCTCCTGAGTGCTGGATTAAAGGCGTGCGCCACCAATGCCCGGCTTACACCTAGCATCCTTAAAAGCAACATAGTTACAATGCTTTTCTCTTAGAAAAAGACAATTTATTTGTAAAATTTTATTGTATGATCATGAGTGTTTGCCTGTGTGTACATATGTGCAGCGTAAGGATTCAGGCATTATGCTGTCCTGCGCCTGTCACCTGGCAGAATGCACTCAGGCAGTACCCTGGTCAGCCCAGGGTTCCATGATTGCGTAGTCTGCATGCAGGTGCAAAGGACCCCTTTAAAAAGAAAGACCCCGCCCACTTATGCTCTCTTTTCCGGTTCTCTTTTTCCAGCTCTCCCTGCTCTTCTCTCCCTGCTCTCTCTTTCCAGCTGTCTTCCCCGCGGTTCCCCTGGGGCAGGCAGGACGTTTCCTGTCTCCCTCTTCGTTTCTGTCCTCTCTGTGTGTCTCTGCCTCTTTACCTCTTTTCTTTTTCCTTCCTCCTCCCTCCCCTTTCCAATAAAACTTCTCACTTAAGCTCTGTCTGCCTAGCATGTCCGTCCCTGTCCCCCTGCCACCCTCCCCCTGCTTCCCGCCTGGTCACCCTTGCCTGCCATGGAATCCACCAAGGTCCCCCATGCAAGGTTCCCTTCAAGCTTTATCGCAACATGTACCACTTGCATGTCTGGTGTCCATGGAGGTCAGAAGAAGGCGCCGAATATCCTAGAACTGGAGTTACGGGTGGGTGCAAGCCATGGTATGGGTGCTGGAAACGGAAGGCTGCAGGTTACATCACTTTTACCTGGTGCCATCTAAAGGGAATCATCTGTGGAAACCGTAATGGGAGCGAGAGCCGAAGCACTAATATACTGTAGTAAAACGGTTTTCAACTTGGAAACAAAGCTTCACTCCTTTATAACCCAGACAGTAAGGCATGAACTAAATCAGTCGAATGGCAGCTATTGTGTGTTCATGAGTACAGGTGAACCCACCAATGTTCTTTTGTCTACAGACCTGAATTGGTCAGCTTTTGAAAAAAATTACATTTATTGTTCAGGAAACTGGGAACTGAAAGTCCAGTATCTGCCTTAGTGAAATTCTGGTACCTGAATGATTCCTTCTGAGAATATCAGGGTCAAGAGTTTCACAGACATTTTTGCCATTTACAGATTCTGGCCGTGTGTCATAAAAAGGTTAAGTAGTTTAGAGTGGTGTCTAGACATTGCTAAACAACCTAGTATATGTCGTGGATTATCTAGAACATTGGTTCCCTTATGTAAGAAGCCAGGCTTTGTTCAGTGTGCATTCACTGATTCTGAAATTTGACAGAGTTGGGGACTTTGGAAGAAGGAGGTCAGGAAAAATGTTTCCTTGCTAGTGTTGCACGTGAGGGTTTCATTTAAAACAGGTAGCAGGGCAGAGGTAGAACCAGGAGGGATTAGAGATGACTATGCTAGATCCTCAAAACCTTGCATTATCCACAGCACCCAGGTGAGATCTGGAGAGAGGAAGCCATGGCTGCAGTGATCCTGGAGAGCATCTTTCTGAAGCGCTCCCAACAGAAAAAGAAAACCTCACCTTTAAACTTTAAGAAGCGCCTATTTCTCTTGACTGTGCAAAAACTTTCCTACTATGAGTATGACTTTGAACGTGGGGTAAGTTTCCCAAACGTGAAGTCTGGATTTCTCCATTTCAAGGATTGGATCTTAGATATGTGAGACATGAGATAGGTCATCCATGGTAGAAGGGGAGGTGTATGTGGGGGTAGAAATAAAATAGACTTAAGTACTTCAAACTCTTAAAAAATATTTCTTAGACTGGGAGTAGGTGCAGTCAAGCCAGGGAAAAATTCAAGAGTGTTAGAAGCTGTTCAGAGTGTCTTCCATGGAATCTTGCGGTTGGTAAAAGCTCTTTACATGCCTCTTGAGAATACAATCCAAGGATTCAAAGTTGCCTTTTTTATTTCTATTCCCTGTTGTCATTTTGTTTGGTTTGGTTTTTTGGTGGTGGTGGTGGGTTTTTTTGTTGTTGTTTTGTTTTTTGTTTTTGTTTTTGTTTTTGTTTTTTGAGACAGGGTTTCTCTGTGTAACAGTCCTGGCTGTCCTGGAACTTGCTTTGTAGACCAGGCTGCCCTCGAACTTACTGAGAACCCCTGCCCTTCAGTGCTGGGATTAAAGGTGTGTGGCACCACCACCCAGCCTGCCTTTTTTGTTTCTTGTGACGAAATTGACTATAATCATTTATTCTTCCTTGTCATCTTCCTCCTATTTGGTATTTAAAGACTAGATAAATGTTGGATTATTTTTTACTTTAAAAATGACAGGTTTTGCCAGGTACAATGGCACACACTAATGCCAGCACTCGGGTCTACATAGTGAGTTCCAGGCCAGCCAGGGCTACATAGTGAGACCCCAAACAAAGAGAAACCAGGATCTGTTAGAATATGTGAGCTACCTACCACAGAGGATGATAAGATAACAATGTGTGTAAACGTCTGAACGCTTGATCATTCTTAATCTTCCTGCGTTTTCTTCCTCCTTCCTTCAGAGAAGAGGCAGTAAGAAAGGTTCAATAGATGTTGAGAAGATCACCTGCGTTGAGACAGTAGTTCCTGAAAAAAATCCTCCACCAGAAAGACAGATTCCGGTAAGAAGCTAGTGTCAAAGAGGGGGAGCTGCAGTTTGTAAGGCGCTTGGAACTTGCAAATACTCCAAATAGAATGGTGGTGTTGTAGTGCATTGTAGAACAGTTTTGTTTCTTTAGAAACTCTTCATCAGGAGCCAGTGAGATTGCCAAGTGGGTAAGGGAAATTGCTGGCAAGTCTGATGACTTGAGTTCTATCCCTTGAACCTCACACAGTGGAAGGAGAGAACCAACTCCTGAAAATTGTCTGCTTACCTCCACATGAGAACTGTGGTACGAGTGTGGACACACACACACACACGAAACACATAGAAAGCAAAAATGTAAGAAAGAGAAAGAAAGGAAGGAAGAAAGAAAGAAAGAAAGAAAGAAAAGCTTGTCATTTAGGCAATGGTTCAGTGGTAAAGTGCTTGCCAGGCAAGAATCCCCAGAACCCACCTAAAGCCAGACCCAGGAGTGTATTCGCACCTGAAATCTCAGCCCTCCTGTGGCAACATGGGAGGTGGAGACAGGAGAATTCTAGAAACTCAAGGTCCAATTAGTCTGGCATATGCAACGACTGAAAAAGTGACCATGTCTCAAAGAAGGTGGAAGATGAGGACTGACACTGGAAGCTATCCTCTGACCCCCACAGGCATGCTCTGGAAAATAAGTACGTACAGACAGACAAACAGACAGACAGACAGACAGACAGACAGACAGAAAGAGAGAGAGAGAGAGATTAAAAAAGAATTTGCCAAAAGAGAATTTGCTTGCTTTTTTTGAAAATATATTTTATTTTTAATTGTGTGTGTGAGTTGAGTGTGTGCATTGTGTGTATACAGAGGCCAGTGTGTGTGTGTGTGTGTGTGTGTGTGTGTGTGTGTGTGTGTGTGTGTGTGTTGAGTGTGTGCATTGTGTGTATACAAAGGCCAGCGTCAGATCCCTGAGTTAGAATTTCAGGTGGTTGTGAGTGGACGTGTCTTCTTGGGACCAAGCTTGGATCCTCTGGGAGAATAGTTATGTACTCTTAACCAGTGAGCCATCTTTCCAGCCCGAAAAGTCTTCAGTCTTCCATGAATTGGTGATAACAAGTCAGCTTTATTCTTCCTGAATTCCCAGGCTGTTTCCAAGGAATAGCACCGGATGATTACTGAATTGATTTTTTTGTCATTTTATTTTTCCTGTTTATAAGATTATGCATATCTAGGATAGAAAATGGAAAAATATAGAAATCACAAAACTAAGATAAAAAGATATATAAACCCATTATTCATTTAAATAATAATTATCATTCTGGTATATACAGGTTTAAATATGTTTTCTCCACTAGCGATACACATGCACCTATATATTATATAACTAGAATACAATGCTACTATATATCTTGCTTTGCAAGCTACCTGTATTTTTGGGGGGAGGGAGTTGGCATTTTAGATTTATTTATTTATTTTCTGGGTGTGTATATGTATGTATAAGTGTGTGTAAATGTATGTAAACCTGTTTGTGTGCATGTGGAAGCCAGAGGTCCAAGTCAGGTAAGTGTCTTTCTCTGTCCCTCTCCTTCTTCTTTTCCCTTTAAAATGTTTTAATTAATTATCTATCTGTCTATTTGAGACTATGGAGCCCCCTGAGTGCTAGGATTAAAGGCGTGCATCAGCATGCTTGGCTAAACTTTTGATGTATCTATCTGTCTGTCTATATGTAATCTGTCTATCAATTTCCACTACGGAGTTCCTGGAGAGTGAACTCAGGTATTCAGGCTTGGTGACAAGTGCCTTTACACTCTGAGCCAGTTATTTGGCCCTTTATACCTTATTTTTTGTTCTGTTTTGTTTTTTTTGTTTGTTTGTTTTTTAGGCAGGGTTTCTCTGTGGCTTTGGAAGCTGTCCTGGAACTAGCTCTTGTAGACCAGGCTGGTCTTGAACTCACAGAGATCTGCCTGCCTCTGCATCCTGAGTGCTGGGATTAAAGGTGTGTGCCATCAATGCCCAGCTCCACCTTATTTTTTTAACTACTTTATTATTTTATGTGTTTGGGTGTTTTGGCTGTATGTTTGTCTGTGTACCATGTGTGTGTGCAGTACCTGAGGAGACCAGAAGGGGGAAGGCAGATTCCCTGGAACTGGAGTTACAGACTTGTAAGTTGCCGTGTTGGTGTTAGGCATCAAACCTGGGTCCTCTGCAAAAGCAGCCAGTGTTCTTAACTGCTGAGTCATATCTTCAGCACCCCACCCTTATTTTTTTAAGGTTATTATTTTGTGAATGTTTGCATGCATGGCACCACATACATGCCTGGTATCTGGTGCCTGTGGAGGCCAGAACACTGCATCAGATCTAGTGTAGGATCCTATGGAACTGAAGTTACAGGCAATTGTGAACCTCCATGTAGGTACTGGGAACCAAATCTGAGTCTTTTGAAGGTTAACAAGAGCTTTTGACTGCTGAGCCATCTTCAGCCCCAAACATTTTTAAGGTACTTGAGTGTTTTGCCTGCATGGATATAAATGCAATTTGTGCATGCCTGTTATGAGTGGAGGCCAGAAGAGGGTGTTGGATTCACTGGACCTGAAGTTACAGGTGTTTGAGAGCTGAGGTGTGCATCCTGATAGTTAAACCCCCTCCTTTGCCAGATTAGCCAGATCTTAGCCTATCAGCCATCTCTTCAGACCCAATGCTTCTGTTATTTTTGTTTCTATTCCATTTCATTTTCCAGAAGTGGAGCTGTGGTATCTTATAGTCCTATAAACTCTGTAGCATGGTATTTTATCCATCTTTAAAACATGAGATGTTTTAAATACTAGCTAATCTTTCAGAGAAGAAACGTACTATTTCATTGCTGACTTATTTTTACTTTTAAGACTGAACAATAATATGTCTATTGCTCACTTGTATTTTTCATTTGTGAGTTGCAGGTTTATCTTTTGGCCACTTTTATTGAGATAGTCACTGTGTTTCTAACACATTCAAAGACATCTTGATATAAGAATATCAGTCCTTTGTTAATATTAGTGTGTTGAAAATATTCTTCCAGTTTTTTTTTTTTTTCCGAGACAGGGTTTCTCTGTGTAACAGCTCTGGCTGTCCTGGAACTAGTTCTGTAGACCAAGCTGGCTTCGAACACACATAGATCCACCAGCCACTTTCTCCCAAGTTCTGGGATTAAAGGCATACACCACTAGTTACACTGCTTTTCTAGTTTTTTAATGTTTAAATTTGGTTTTGGTTTATTTTATTCTGCCTACACAGAAGTTTCTTTCCTTCCTTCATCCTTTCCCTTCATCTTCTTTGTCTCTGTCTCTCTGTCTCTTGAGAAATGGTCTCACTATATATTACCAACTGACCAGGCTGGCCTTGAACTTACAGAGATTGATCTCTGCCTCCCAGGTAGTAAGATAAAATGAATATGCCACCACACACAGCTCTTTCTTCTTTTTGTTTCTGTCTTTCTTTTTCTGTTTGCGTTTTTGACAGTTTCACTCTGTAGCCCAGGTAGCCCAGGTTGGCTTGATCTCACTCTAGCACTGAGCTCCAGCCCCATCCCATCACAGTTCTACTTTCATTTTAGGCTCTTCAGTCCATCTGAACTTTACATCGGGGTGTGATGTGAAATAGCTATCCAATTCCTAGCACCAATTATTGAGAAGCTACATTTTTGCTAATTATTTGAAATGTCTATTAGTCTATGAGAAGTAATCATTAAGAACTTACTTTGGGGCCTGGAGAGTTGTCTCAGTAGTTAAGAGCAATTGCTCTTGCAGAGGGCATAAGTACAGTTCCCAGCACCCACAATGGATGGCTCACAATTGCCATAACTCCAGCTCCTGAACATACGGTACCCTTTTCTGGCATCTGAGGGCATTTGACATATATATAAACAAACACAAAATAAATATTTTCTAAAAAATAAGAAATTCAGAAAAGAGCAGTGTTTCCATCTTATTTTTCTATTACTTTGATAGAACACCATGTCCAAAACAACTTGTAAAAGAAAGTGTTTAATTTGGTGATTATGGTTTCAGTGTATTAGAGTCCATGGTGGTAGGTAGAGCAAAGGCATGTCCACAGGAACAGCTGAGAGCTTACAGCCTGATCCACAACTTGGAAGCTGGGAGGCTGGGAATGAGTTTCTTGGAACCCCAAAGCTGGCCCCAGTGATACCTCCTCCAACATGACCACATCTCCTAATCCTTCCCCCAAAAGTTCCACTAATCAGGGACCAAGTATTCAAATATATGTAAAACAGTGGGGGACATTCTTATTCAAGCCACCACAACATCCATAGGTAACCATACTTCCTTCCTTCTTTCATTACAGAGGAGGGGTGAAGAGTCTAGTGAAATGGAACAGATTTCAATCATTGAAAGGTTCCCGTACCCATTCCAGGTGAGTTATTTTATCTGACCCACTCTGGCAAAGCCTCTGTATTGAAGTCATTAGGGATCAGGTAAAGGATACTAGGTCCCAGTGAGCAGAAACTGTAGTAGTAGAGGAAGTCACGTTACGAAACCAGGCCTGTTTCGCCCACTGCATAGTATGCCAGTCACTGAGATGGCTTTCCAAGTAAGAAAGAGTTCATTTACAAGTCAGACAGTTGTGGAAGCAGGAGATGAAAGTGTCAAATTGCCTTCCCTGCAAGGGTTGAACGACATTTATTGGAAAAATAAGGGGGTAATTTAAGGTATGGAGACAGGTGGTTAAAGATAATAAGCCGTCGGCAAAACGCACAGTCAATTGTCATGGCTCTTCTTGGGACATGTGTTCAGAAAATGACATAGTGTGAGGGTGGAGTTTTCAGCTCCAGTAGACCATCATTTGAGAATATGCACAGGCCCAAGTGAAGAGTCAATGGTTTCTCTAAATTCCCTCTCTCTCCATCCTACCTCCTCCCAATTCTCTCTCTCTGTCTCTATCTCTCTCACCCACTCTCTGTCCCCCAGCCCTTACTCCTAACTTTCTCCCCCTTTGTCGTAAGCTTCTTCATCTCTTTCCTAACCCCCATCTCCCTCTTGGTCCTCTGCCTCTATATTCTAAACTCTCCATCTTAATCTTCCTCTTCTTCTCTCCTCCAGATTTTAAAAAAGATGAGGTGTCTATGAGTTGCAAGGCAGGTCTCAAACTTACAACCCTCCTACCATAGCCTCCCATTCGCTGGGATTAAAGGCTTACTAACTAGTGCTACCACACCCAGTCAGAACTGGTGACACTGGTTGGTAAGAGATCTTGGAGGTCTCTAAAAGGTAACCTAGATAACCACTATTATAATTAACCCTATGTCAGAGGTCTTATCTACAGCAAAGCTGAGGCTGGCTAATACATACCTCAGCTGTGTTACTTGTAAGATTAATGATGTCTTTTGAAGCCAAATAAAGCAAACAAAGGGTAGGTTGGTGTAAATGAGATTAGGCCAGCTGTGTTTGTTGGCTATTCACATGAAAGTTAGGATTCTGGCCTTCCATGGAGTCTTAGAGACAGAAGTGTTATTCTTTGAATGCTAACTTTCATGAGAATGGCTCTCAGGTCCTTACAAGATGCTTCTAAGTGGCAAATGAGATACATTTACTATCGGAAGCTCTTCATTTGGTAAATATGCAACAGAAGCCTCTTAGCCATCCAGCAAAGGCTTGTTTTTATTTGTTTATATTTAAAAAATTTGCATACAACATATGAGATTGACAAGCATATTTGCTTTTGTATTTTCCTCATCTAACACAGTTTCTATATCTACACCTCAAAAAGATTATAAATCAACATCGTCCTCTTATACTATGTCTTGTTTATGATGGCTGAATTGAGAAAGACATTCTGCTTGTTGACTGATCATTTCACTTCCTTCTGGCTCTGCATGGCTATTTAATGGCGGTCATGTGGGTTGAGAAGACAGAAAAGGGGAGGGAAGGGGTAGTACCAGGAAGTTCAGTGTGGGGAAGGCTTATTAGACATAAACCTACTTTCCTGACTAGTCTGAAACAGGTGAAGAACATCTTTTTGATAGACGCAGTGTAAACCATAGAAAAGAGTACGATTTGAGCTTCAAATCCGCTTGCTGTATCCTGAGAACTGTGTAGAGCACACGCAGTGAATGTGGCAGCCTCAGCAACAGTGAAAGCCAGAAAAGGAAGTGGAAAGTCTCAGGGGAGGGGGCTTTCTGTCATGGATGTATGAGCACAGCAAGACCAACAAGAAAAAAGAAAAATGTAAAATGACTTCTTTCCTGGCTGACTGTTAGAAAACTTGTGAAGGAAGCGTGTTTGTGACATAGCTTTTATTACCACTGTCTTTGAACATGATCTTGTTTGGCTGCATGAGCAGATGATGAAGAACAGCACGATATAAATAAAAATAGTTCATAATTCAAAACCAACTTGTATTTGACTTAAGAATTCATTGTGCGATATCTGACGGTTAGATCCACTAGTCTTTTGGAGACACTAGCATAGAATTTACCATCCTCCTGTCTCAACATCCTGAGTGATGAGATTGCAGGTGTTAAGTCACCATGCTTGGCTTCAGAACCAAATCTTTTATATTTTATGCATCTGTGTTATACCCAACAAAATGAACATGCTAAGTGTTAAAAAATACTAATTTGATGATGGTCCCTGATATATACTTATTCAATTTGAAATAAGTTTGTAGTTCCAAATTTCTTTGGCCAAATGTTAATGAGAGAAAGCCACTGGAAAGGATTTTTAATACTCAGGAATTAAAATTTTACTCCCTCTTTTCCAAGCCCTAAACCCCATAAATACTATTCAAAGCTTAAATCATATAGATTATCCTTTCAATTTTCTTTCATTAAAGCAAAATTTAATACTGAGATAATAAAATATCTCTTGTTAAAGGGGAAAAATCCTCTACCAAATGCTAAAGGAGACATTGTGGACTAAATAGGCACATAAATTAAAACATACATCAAGGCCTGGGAGTTGGTGGCTCACACCTTTAATCCCAGCACTAGACAGGCAGAGAGAAGCGGATCTCTGGGAGTTTGAAGCCAACCTGTTGTACAGAGTGAGTTCCAGGATAAGTTCCAAAGCTACACAAAGAAGCCATGTCTCAAAAAACCAAAACCAACTAAACAAAAAATCCATACATCAAGAGGACTTAAAAGTATTCAAAAGCTAAGAGTTTTCAAGTCTTATGTCCCTGGACATGAATAGTTTAGGAATTCATCAACTGGCTTATCTGACCCCAGAACCACTGCTAACTGAAGGCCCTGGTTGTTTTCTTTCTTTTATACAATAGATATACAATGTTGTGCCTCAAGATTCACTCATTACTCTAAGACTTTCTTCTGTTCTCTGAACCCTAACCTTGAAATTTGGTGTGTTCATCACTCCAGGTTGTATATGATGAAGGACCTCTCTATGTTTTCTCCCCAACTGAAGAGCTGAGAAAGCGGTGGATTCACCAGCTCAAAAATGGTGAGGATTACTTTGAAAGTAAACTAGTTTTAAAAAGGAAGAGAAAGAAATCGTAAGAAAGAGAGGAGAGGCAGGAGGGAAGAAAAGAGAAATGAGGTATAGAGGAAAGAAGAATGAATTAATGAAGGAGAAAGGACTCATAAAGCAAGGAGAGAAGGATAGTGAGAGTGTTTTGTCTCAACAGATTACTATTCCATCATATGAATAAAAGGTAACATATTAGACTGAGTTGTAACCCAGTTCCATCATATTTTCAGCACAAATGTGTGCTTTTAAAATGTTTATTATTATTATTATTATTATTATTATTATTATTATTATTATTGTGTTTGAGTGTGTGTGTGTGTGTGTGTGTCTGCACACCACAGCATGTGTGGAGACACTTTCAGTAGTCGATTTTCTTCTTCCATTGTGGGTTCTAGGAATGGAACTTGGGCTGTCAGACTTGCATGAAAAGCCCCTTTACCCAGGAAGCCATCTCTTCAGTTCTTTCTTAATGCATTTTTGTAATTGTGGACACCTTCATTTTTTTTTTAGAGACAGGGTTTCTCTGTAACAGTCCTGGCTGTCCTGGAACTCGCTCTGTAGACCAGGCTGGCCTTGAACTCACAGAGATCCACCTTTCTTTGTCTCCCGAGTGCTGGGATTAAAGGTGTGTGCCACCACTGCCTGGCTGTAGCTTCATTTTCTTAGTTACATAAAACTTTATATAACAATATCATGTAAATGCTGTACCATTCACAAAGGCGGTATGTTGCTCAATGATTATACAATATTTAAAGTCCTGGGTATGAAATACCTAGCTCTAAAAATTAATTAAATGTGGTGTGAAAGTGCTTGAAGTCAGAGACTAAAAGTTTGGTTTCAAGACACTTTCTATTACTGACTTTTGTCAAGTAGGCCACGGGCTTCCTGGTGGTTCAGTTTTATCTCCCAAATAGCAATTATGATAATACCTGCCATAGCCACCTCCAGAGTTGCCTAAGAATCAAACAAATAATAACGTGTGAAAGTATGAGAAAAACCATAAGTCACTATGTAAGATGGGGCAACCATCTCCTCATTGTGGGTAAGTATCTCCTAAGGAGCTACTTTGTAGTCATTGCTTTGTGAAGACCTAAACTTGAACATTTCCTCAGTGTTTCACCACACAGTGATAAAGATAAGTTTCACTGTAAATGCTTGCAGCACAGGATGCATGCACATATTCTCGTGTGTATATATAGCTACATGTCAAGTGACTGAGAGATTAACTGGTTGAGTTGACATCAGGAAAGGCTGCCTAGAGAAACAGGAAGGAGGGCAACCCGATAACGGCACAGTTGGGTTATTGCATGACAGCCCTTTGTCTTCACAAACACTTAGATTCCAATACTCAGTGGTTTGCCTTGTTCATCCCCTTGAAAGTAAAATTAGTACAAATTACAATCACCAGTTCTTTCAAACTGAAGGAGAAAAGGAAGGAAAGGACCATTTAGTTATTGAGTTCTTACTGTGTACTAGACACTGAGTTTCATTCTCACAGCAATCTTGAACTAATAGTAACAATAACTTGTACCTTACAGGAAATTACTATGCACCAGGGTCTGTGATAATGGCTTCAAATGTATTGGCTCATTTAATCCTCACAATAGTTTTATGATTTACTATCCTGTTTCCAGGTGAAAGAATTGAGGGTCAAGGAAGTGACAAAATCACTCATGAGCACATAGCTAATCAGTGGTGAAGCCTGTATACAGGCTTGAGACTCCATTCTCAAAACAAATATACTGTTTCCAAGCCAGAGAACTATTCCTGGAGACTGAAAGAAAACCTCTGGAGTACATCTATATTTGTACCTCTTTGGCTGCCTCGACAGTGATGTATTTAATGTCTTGCACACAGAGAGCAATTGGTAAAAAGATGCACAAATTGATTTTTCTATGGGAGTTAGTGTCTACCACCAATTTAGGCTCTGCAATAATGGCTGGCAGCAAGTTAGGAAGCAAGAAACCACAGGCAGACTATCTGAGGAGAAAGCGAGGGAGAAATGTGTGAGTTAGCATTTCTCTTACCCTTCAAACACTAATTTCTAAACCAAGTTCATTAACCAAAATAATAATAGTCTAAACATAAAGCTAACACAACAAAAACACTATCACTTCAGCTAGCTTGCTGATGGTTTGTAGCCAGTGTGGCTAGGAACAGTTTTGCATCCTCTTCTGTTTTCTGTTTTGCTGAAGATACCACCGGTATAACTTGTCAAACCTGTTTGGGCTTCCCACAGGAGACAGCAGGAGCTGCTGCTTCTACTACTTCTTTTTCTCCTTCTTCTCTTCCTTCTGGTGCTGCTGCTGCTACAAGTTTATTGGGTTTATTAATGTTCTCAATAATTTTTAGATATCCCCAGGACACATTTTACACACAAAAATGTTAGAGAAGTGCTATATGAGAAACCATGTTTCATCTCTTGCTATTTTCAAATTGTGGCCTCTCTTTCTTCTTTCTTTCTCCCTGCCCCACCCCCAAAATACTCTACAGGACTGAAGATGTATCTCAGTGGCAAAGGGCTTGCCTAGCATGTGCAAGGCCATGTGCCTTGATACCCAGCGTATTAAAATAAAAAGGCAAAACTTCAGTGTAGAAGTAGTTCCATGTGCTAAAGTTGGGCTAAGGGCCCCCAAAAGGACAAGCATGGTGTATCACTAGCCTGCATGGAAACGGCGGCCAGAGCTCACTTAACAATGGCATCTTTTTAGAATCAACTAGGCTTTCAGTTGTGTGAGTCACTCTGAGGAGAAGAAGCAGGAGCATCATCTAACAATTTCTATTATTGCTGAGAAATTCAGGTGAGAGTCGTAATGTCAGGATAGTTTTTGGTAATGATAATGAAAAAAAGGTGAGCTGTGCTGCTTGTTGTGGTGGTGCACATCTTTTAATTCCACCACCCGGGCAGGCAGAGGCAGGAAGACCTCTGTGAGTTCCAGGCTAGCCTGGTCCACATAGAGAGTTCTAGGCTAGCCAGGACTACAAATTTTGAGACCCTGTCTCAAAAACAAGACTTGAAAAAACTTTATTAGGAACCTTCACATCTCATTGTAGCAATACTGTACTTGCCTTGGGTTAAGAAGCATCGAGTGGAAATCACCATCATGCAGAGAAGATTTCTTTGTGTATTGATTACTGCTGGAGGGGTTTAACCACAGGGAGGCATGAAGGAGCCTTCCAAAGTATTGGATCTAAACAAGGCTAAGCCATGAATGACAAAAGTGGCTTGCTATGCACCATAGGTCTGTATAATTTATCCTAAATAAGTTGTACCTTAATTTTAAAACCAAGACCTAACATCCAGCTGCTGTATCTTTCTGTTTCCCATTTCTCCTCCTCCTCCTCCTCCTTTTCCTTTTCATATACTTCCCCTTTCCCTTCCTCCTCTTCCTCCTCCACCTCCTTCTCCGTCACCTCCTCTTCTGCCTCTTCTTCCTCCACCTTTTTTATTACGTTTGAGTGCATGTGTGTACACGCATGTGCTCCATGCTACAAGTCTGGAGGTTACAGGACAACTTGCCGTGTGGGCTTTAGCTCTCTCTTCTTATCATGTGGATCCTGGGGATTGAAGTCAGGTTATCAGATTTGGAGATGGGTGCCTTTATCTGCAGCCATCTCACTGCCTCCCTTTCTACTTTTGTTTTATGTTGTTTGTGACAATATCTCATACTGTAGCCCAGGCCTGTATTGAATTTATGTCCATCCTTCTGATTCAGCCCCACCAATGCTAGTATCACAGTGCTAGGATAGGTGTGACTCACCACACCTGGGACTATCTATAAAATAGCCATATCACTAGGACTCGGCCATGGGCTCTTTCATTTCATTTCCTTGAACCCAACAATGGATACTTCTACATTAGAACAACAAATATTTCTTTCATATCACTCCTCCTCTTCCTCTTTAGTGCTAGTACATGAAACCAGAGCCTTGTTCTTTCTAAGAACGTGTTATGTTGCTGACCTATATACCTCTGTCTCATATTTATTCTTGAGTTTGTTTGGTCAAGCTCAACAAAGCCTATCCTTTTTAAATATTTATTTATTTATTTATTATATATACAGTATTCTGCCTGAATGACCGAAGAGGGCACCAGATCTCATTATAGATGGTTGTGAGGCACCATGTGGTTGCTGGGAATTGAACTCAGAACCTCTGGAAGAGCAGCCACTGATCTTAATCTCTGAGCCATCTCTCCAGTCCCCAAAGCCTATCCTTATTGACCTTCAAATACAACAACCGTCCTGACCTCACCAAAATTCATGGAACAATGACACAGGCAAAGCTTCAACAACCAGTACAGGCAGTGAATTCTGCATGGTTGAAACAGAATTTTAGACAGTCGTCTGGTAGTATGAATGCCATAGACCAGTCTTTCAAGTACTCAGAGAATAAGCACCAACCATTGTATTTACCTTACAGACTACCTGTGCATGGATGAAACAATCAGTCTACCCTAGGTTCTTTTGATGGGACACCCTGCTTTTATAATTCTCTTCTAGGTTGCTGGAAATACAGACTCTAGATATCCAACGCAAGTAGGGTTGCTGTCTTCAAAATTTTGTTATTGTGCTGTTTTGATTTGTCTTGTTTGTTTTGAGACAGGGTCTCACGATGCTGACCAGGCTATCTTAAAACTCATTGTGTATCTAAGGCTGGCCTCAAACTCATGGCACCGCTTACTTTAGACTTCCAAGTGCTGAGCTAACAAGGCATAATGCAGTAGGCCTGGCCACAGACTAGGCAACCATTCTACCATTGAGCTACCAGTTCAAAAAGACTTCTTTTCTTTTATTTTCTTTTCCTTTCTTTTCCTTTCTTTTCTGTTTGTATGTATGTTAGTGTTTTTCCTGCATGTATGTATGTGCATCTTGTACATGATTGGTGCCAGCAGAGGTCAGAAAACAGCATCGGATCTCCTGGACCTGGAGTTACATATGGATGTAAGTTACAGTGTGGGGGCTGGAAATCAAAACCAAGTCCTCTGAGAGAGCAACAAGTGCTCTTAACAGCTGAGCCAATTGTCCAGCCTTCTCTCCCAGAGAGACTTCTTAGGAAATAGACACTATTTAGGGATGTAAATAGTTCCTTTTTGTTGTTATTTTGGAGCTAAAGTCTCACCACATAGCCCAGCCTGGCCTGGAACTTGTTTTGTAACTCTGGTTGCCCATGAACTACTGATTCACCTGCCGGAAACTCCCAAGTGCTGGGATTACAGATGTGGACCTATAATTCTAGTTTTCTTTGCTTTTCTTTTTTTAGATGTAGCTTTGGAAGACCTGGAACTTCATATGCAGACAGTGCCAGCCTGGAACTCAGAGATCCGCCTGCCTCAGCCTTCTGAGTGCTGGGAGTAAAGGCGTGGTCCACTACACCCAGGGAAAGGATTCTTTAATGAGTACACTGAAATTGGAGAAAGCAGGAAGCTTTATTTCCCACCCAGTAATAGATAAGCATAGGCTAGTTTGTCAGAGTGGCTAGATGTTAAGTATTCTAACAGTGTCTATTGGTGCCTGTCCCCCAGAAGGTCCAGAGGAAGTGGAGGTCTTGAAACCCCCTGGTGAAGGTAGAAGCACACTGGGGAGAAGCAGAGAGAGGTAGTGGTCAGAACAATTCGCCCAGGCAGGGTGGAGTTTCAGTGGCGTTATTTAGAAATACAAGTGCCTGCTAATAATTAAAGGTAGATAAACTTTTGGTCACTTGTATTACATTATTATTTTTAAAGTTTCTGTAGGTGATGCAACTGTCACCACCCTGTGCTTGGTAATGGTGAAGAGGAACACTGAGAAGTTGGCAGGGGAAAGAGGCTGAGAGTCTCAAAGGTCATGATGAGGAACTGGGAATGTGGCTCAGTGGTCAGCACTTGTCTAGCATGCTCAATCCCTAGCACCATATGCATCCACGTCAAAAGCATCTTGTGCAAAGCATCAAAAAGCCACCTTTTTGTTGTTTTACTCATTTGCTTTTTGAGAGAGGGTTTCATGTAGCCCAGACTGGCCTCAAACTTGCTATGTAGTTAAGGATGGATGGCCTTGAACTTCTACCTCTATTTCCTGCATCTTGGGATTACCAGTGTATGCCACTACACCTGTTTCTGTTTTGTTTTCCACAGGGTTTTTCTGTGAATCAGTCTGGCTGTCCTGAAAGTCATCCAGTAGACCAGGCTGGCCTCGATCTTACAGAGATCTTTCTACCTCTGCCTCCTGAGTGATGGGATTAAGGAGTCACACTAGTGCCACCCGGCTTGCTATACCCATTTTGTGAGGTGCCAGGGATTGAACCCAGGATCTTGGGCATGCTAAGCTAGTAGTCTGTCAAGTGAGGTACATCTTCAGTTTCAGGGTTTTGTACTGTATGTAGCCCAGTCAAACCTTGAACTTTTTATTATAATTTTTCAAGATTTATTTATTTATCATGTGTTCAGTGTTCTGCCTCCTTGTATGCCTGGAGTTGAGCTCAGGACCTCTGGAAGAGCAGCCAGGGCTTTTAACCGCTGAGCCATCTTTCCAGCCCCCTAAACCTTCAACTTTTGATCCTCCTGTCTTAGCCTTCCAAGTGCTGGGATTCTAGTCATACACTTTTTAAAAAATGTTACTTTTAGCTTGTTTGCCTATAAAACACACATGGCCCTTGAAACTTCTAGGCCTCTTCCCACCGCATTAAGAGAGTAATGTATGACTAGTAAGCTCTTAAGAACTTACGTTATTTTCTACACTGGAATATTTTGGTTGTCTTCTTATTTTCTAAAAGATTCTTCTTAGCAGTAATGTGCACGAGTTTGGAACAGCCAGGGTCTTTGTCACAGTGCTTACTATTGTCAATTGTTTCCACTGTCTTTACTTCTCTTTGTTATCTGACACTATCATTCCTAGATGCCTTTTGAAGTATCAATTTATTTTGTTTGCCTGTGTGTGTCTGTGGGTGTGTGCATGTCATGGCTCAGTGTGAGTTCAGAAGAGAACTTTTGTGAAGTTGTTTCTCACCTTACATCGTATGTTTTGAGGCATGTGTCTCCTTTCTGCCATTGTATTACATTTTCAAGCTCCCAGGGGACTCCCCTGCCTCCACCTCCCATCTTTAACATCCGTCTCAGTAGGAATTCTGGAGTTACATATTTGTGGAGCACAGTTAACTTTTTAAGTGTGGTCTGGGAATCCAATTCAGGTTGCCAGGCTTCAGGGATGACTACTTTCACCATTTGTCTATCAGCCCTGGCCTGGATACTTTTTTAAAACTAAACTTTCATACAATATATTTTGATCATGTTTTCCCCCTCCTCCGACTCCTCCTAGAGTCTAGAATAATCCTTCCCACCTCCCTATCCTCCCAACTCTGTTTGCTCTCTAAAAATAAATGAAAACTTCCTGGCGGTGGTGGCGCACACCTTTAGTCCCATCACTGGGGAGGCAGAGGCAGATGGATCTCTGTGAGTGCAAAGCCAGCCTGGTCTGCAGAGTGAGTTCCAGGATAGCCAGGGCTATACAGAGAAACCCTGTCTTGAAAAGCAAAAGAAAGAAAGGAAAGGAAAGGAAAGGAAAGAAAGAAAGAAAGAAAGAAAGAAAGAAAGAAAGAAAGAAAGATTCAAAACAACAACAAAGAAACCAATAAGACAAAAAAATGCTTTTAAAGTTTACTTCATTGTAAAGTTCTTGAGATGCCACCGAATTAATGAATTATGAATAGTGATTACACCTATCTGTAAACCACTCTTTGTCAATTACTTTGATTTCTAGAAGATTTTTTTTTGAGCCTGTCTACCAGTCCTGTGAGGGAAATGGAACTTACATGTGTATTTTGGCAATAAGATGTATGTATGTATGTATATATGTATGTATGCATGCATGCATGTATGTTTCTACCCATGTCAGTGGCCAAGGAAGATTGGGATCTTGGTGTTTTTTTTGTTTGTATGTGTGTTTGGTTTTTCCTAAAGGCAGACTCACAATTTCCGACAAGCTCAGCTCTGCTGACTATTCTATATACACAGAAAGCCTAATGCTGCAAGTTCTCCCTAATTCAGGTGTCACTAAAATACGGCTCAGGGTCCAGGCAGAGTACCTTACACCTGAATCCTCAAGACATGAGAGACTGAGGCAGTCGTCATTAATTTTGAGTCTAAGGCTACCCCAGGCTACATAGTGAATTCCAGGTCAGCGTAGGCTACAAAGTGAGATGTTGTCTCAACAAACCAATAATAAAAAAGATGACTCAGGAAGTAGAAACCAGAAAATTGATATACTAACTATGGAATGAGTTAGAACTGGGCAGATTTATTTCCCTCTTCTGAAAAACAAGAACCATAATTAACAACTGTGTTGCAGGATAATTATAATGACTACTGAGAAAACAGATAATATCTTTGTCATTGGGTTCTGGAGCCATCAACTAGTCTTATCGTGTTGACTGGAGAATACTCATTATGACATATCACCAAAGATAATTGTGCAGGAAATAATTCCAGTAAGTGCAAACAGGCAGGCCTGGCTACTCCTGTGAGGTACCCAGGCTACTTGCTATCTGTGTCCTTCAGGATGGTTAAGGAGAGAGACAGAAGTAGTTTGATGCTCGACACTCACCTTTGGCAAAGAGGAAAGCAGGCAGATGGTATGTTCTCTGACATGTTCTATGTGATCTCTTTTCTCTCTGGCAACAGTAATCCGGTACAATAGTGACCTGGTACAGAAATACCACCCTTGCTTCTGGATCGATGGACAGTATCTCTGCTGCTCTCAGACAGCCAAAAATGCTATGGGCTGCCAAATTTTGGAGAACAGGAATGGAAGTAAGATATCTGATCAGTACACCCCGGGCTCTCCCCCCTCTCCCGTGTGTGTGTGTGTGTGTGTGTGTGTGTGTGTGTGTGTGTGTGTGTGTGTGTGTGTGTGTGTGTGTGTGTGTTGTTGCTGGAGATGGAACTCCAGGCTTTATACAGCTTCATCCCCACCCTGATTTCTCCTTCCTTTAACATTGCTTTCTTCACAGTCTCATAGCTCTGTCAAATTCAAGGATTCAGCATAAATTTGCACATTTTGACTGCTGGGGGGAGGCATTAGTTAGTGGGGGCTAACATCCAGCTGGTATTGTGCTAAGATGAGTGAATAGGCACCCAGAATCTCTTTTGACTTGCAGAATGCAGTGTATACAACAGCAAAGCCCAGGACAAAACCTGTCTCTGGGTCCTCCCCTGGAATGCATGTTATAGTATCACTGGCTTCTTGTTTTACAGGCTTAAAACCTGGGAGTTCTCATCGAAAAACGAAAAAGCCTCTTCCCCCTACCCCAGAGGAAGATCAGGTATAAAGGGGAATTACATACAGCTGTGGGCTAAATAAAAACTTGTCACTGGGCATGGTGGCTCACACCTTTAATCCCAGCACTTGATGGCAGAGACAGGTAAATTTCTGAGTTGAGGCCAGCCTGCTCTACAGAGCGAGTTCCAGAGCAGCCAGGGCTACACAGGGAAATCCTGTCTCAGAAAACAAAACAAAAACGAAAAAACATTGTCAGTCACTGACTGCACATCAGCATCTTTGAGTTGCCTGGAACTTGGTAGTACTCGTTGATCTTTACACTGAGCAAAAGGGTTTGCCCATCTATTTAGACTTCCTCTTCCTTGAGAAGAGGGCATTCAGGTAGCTATTGGCAGCTATTTAATCTATTTAATCTCAATTGTTTGAGACGTGGTAATTTAAAACAAAATGGCCCCCATAGGCTCACAGGGAGTGGCACTACTAGGTGGTGTGTCCTTTCTATAGTAGATGTGGCTTTGTTGGAGGAACTATGTCACTAGGGGGTGGGCTTTGAGGTCGAAGAAGCCCAAACCAGGCCTAGTGGCTCAGTTTCCCCTACTGCCTTTGCATCTTGATGTAGAACTCTCAGCTCCTTCTCCAGCATCATGCTTCCCGCCATGACGATAATGGACTAAGCCTATGAAACTGTAAGACAGTCCCAGTTAAATGTTTTCCTTTATAAGAGTTGCTGTGGTCATGGTGTCTCTTCACAGGAATAGAAACCCTAACTAAGGTTTTTCTGTGTAGCTATGGGTGTCCTGGAACTCACCTTGTAGACAGGCTGTCCTCAAATTTACAAAGATCTGACTGCCTCTGCCTCCAGAGCAGTGGGATTAAAGACATTCGCCACCATGTCCAGCTCATTTTTTTTTTAGTTAAAAGTGTTTTCAAACATATAATAAAGTTAAAAGAATTTAGCACTGAACTCTTTAGATTCTACCACTTGCATTTCCCATTTATTTATTTCATGCTTTCTCCTTTGCATTTTGATATAGGGTCTCATTATGCAATCCAAGATAGCCTTAACTCTCTCTTTTTGCTTTCTTGGGCGTGCTGTAGGGGGAGGGCATGGTCATAGATAGCCAAGACTGGTATTGAACTAAATATGTAGTTTGGTCTTGAACTGCTAATCTTCCTTCATACCCCTCTCAAGTGCTGGCATATGTGGTATCATGTTTGGCTGACCTCAAACTCTTAATCCATCTGCCTCTATCTCCAGAGTGCTGGAATTATGTCCATGCTTCACCATCCCTGGCTAACATTTTACTCCAAAATTTGATTTTTGGGGGGCTGTTGAGATGGCTTGTCAGGTGAAGATGATTGCCAACAAGTCTCACAACCTGTGTTTGATCCTTGGGATACGCATGGTTAAAAAAAAAGTACACTGACTTCCATGTGTACATTGTGGCACACTTGCATGAATACATACGTATACACGCACATGTGTGCATGCTGGTGCACACACACAGAGACAGAGAGAAATATAATTTAAAAAACTTGATTTGGGGCTCCGTTTTTACTTTATTTTGCCCAGAAGGAATCTGAGGTTCCAAATCTGTTACTATAGATCCATGTGCTACTTATATACCAAACAGGTTTTCTGGTCGAAGATAGAGAATGCTATGTTCTGGTCCTGCTAACAGAAAATTTGATGTAGTTGGTCTGTTGGAAACTTTCTGGAGATGAGTGTTGAAACACTCCTTAGGTGATCTTCATATGTACCCAAGTTGGGAGCACCTGCATGGGGCATAAATGGTTGTGGAGTGAAACTTGACCAAAATGTTTATTATGCCTGTTGTGGATTAGAATGGTTTCTTTCTCCTGTAAAACAGAGAATTAGAAGGAAGGAGGAGAGGAGGGTGCCTGATGACTAGCCAACCTTCTGGCCTATTTACTTTTCCTCCTAACCACACAGATCTTGAAAAAACCACTCCCCCCTGAGCCAACAGCAGCACCAGTCTCCACAAGTGAGCTGAAAAAGGTTGTGGCCCTTTATGATTATATGCCAATGAATGCAAATGACTTACAATTGAGAAAAGGAGAGGAGTACTTTATCCTGGAGGAAAGCAACCTGCCATGGTGGCGAGCACGAGATAAAAATGGGTGAGTGTGTGTAGGCCCTTCTGAGCCTCTGCTGGCCCACTCCACTTGCACACAAAACTCTGCAACAGGATTCTCTTGTTCAGTGTCTGGACCAGAGCTTATTCTTCTGACAACACAATGGATGTACTCTCCCTTCCAGTATTTCTCATTGTACAGCTCGACGTCCAGCATCTGTCACCTCTAAGAATGTCTGTGCTGATGCACATAATGCAGTGTCAAAGTTCAGAAGCTCCACCCTTCACTGGCTTAATTATGCATCAGAGACACAGTCTTCTTTAAGGGATATACTTACATCTCTCATCGAGACTTAGTTTGAGCTCAAGGAAGTGGGTACAGGAATCTGTCTATCCGAGGCTGAAGACGCACTGCATGACCATATTGTCTTCTCCACAGGCAGGAGGGTTACATCCCTAGTAACTATGTCACTGAAGCAGAAGACTCCATAGAGATGTATGAGTGAGTATACTTACGTTCTCTGGGCACAAACTTGCAGGACAAACAAAAGTACAGCAGATACATCTAAAAAGTGATTTTATCTATTTTTATTTTATGTGCACTGGTGTTTTGCCTGCATGTATATGTGAGGGTGCTGGATCCCCTAGGGATCCTCTGGAATAGGAGTTACAGACAGTTGTGAGCTGCCATGTGGGTACTGGGAATTGAGCTCATGTCCTCTGAAAGATAAGTCATCGCTCTTAACTGCTGAGCCATCTCTCTAGTCCCCCCCCCAACACACAGTATATACTTTTTTGTTTTTGTTTTTCAAGACAGGGTTTTTTTTTCTGTGTAGCCCTGGCTGTCCTGGAACTTGCTCTGTAGACCAGGCTGGCCTCGAAATTACAGAGATCTGATTGCCTGTTTCCCAAGTGCTGGGATTAAAGTATTTTATATATACTTTTAATGAGCTTTATTTACTTAAAGATTGACATCAAAATTAGTACCAACTCAGTCAAATGATGCCACCGTGCCAAGTTAGTGTCTGTATCTTGTTAGGATGCTCACCCCCAAATACATGAGTGATGGAGAGTTTTTCAGACTCCCAAACACAGAAGACTCTCCCTCAAAAAACTGAAACCCTCACAGGAAACATTTGCAAGCATGCAAACACCAAAATTGAACTGGTGTCCTTTTTTCCTTCATCATTGAAGTGGATTGTCCTTGAGTGAGCCATCCCTAATACTTTCCTTATAAATCCTGCTCCCTGCTTGCGCTGTATAGTTTGTATCCATGAGTATTCAGTGTCAACTTGTGCTCTAGAAGGGCTAGAGTATGCTGTGTGGATTATTGATAGATCCTTGATAGTGTTGGAATGAAATGATGGAATCATAGTACCAGTGAGACCTGAGGATGGTCTGACTTCCAGGACACTTGGACATGGTCTAGAGGCCAATCAAGCACTCTCTCTTCACAGGTGGTATTCTAAGCACATGACTCGGAGTCAAGCTGAGCAACTGCTCAAGCAAGAGGTGAGTACAGGCCACATGCAAAAGGCATTCTATGTACAGCGAATACAAGTCAAGAGTTGGGTCCCCCTTCTACTGGGATCCTAGTGTAACTGTTTAATTCATTAAAAGCAAGGAGGTTGCATCTCCAATGGACCTTGAGGGGAAAATCATGGTCATTCTATCCCCCCCCCCCCCCGTGTTTAGGCAGGCAGGATGTAGGCATAAACACCCTTTTCTCTTATGGTGAACTTCCTTTTTGTTGTTTCAGGGGAAAGAAGGAGGTTTCATTGTCAGAGACTCCAGCAAAGCTGGAAAATACACTGTATCTGTATTTGCTAAATCTACAGGGTAAGTGTTTCTGTTCCAAAGTCATGGGGAGAAAGGACATGGGTGGCATCCCAACACTTACCAATAGTTTGTCTCTCTTAGTCCTCAGCCTTAAACTCAAAACTCATCTCGCTTCACTGGGGCCTCCCATATCTGGTTCCCAAGTTACTGACTAAGTATCATTCATTCAGGGACCCTCAAGGTGTGATACGCCATTATGTTGTGTGTTCCACACCGCAGAGCCAGTATTACCTGGCTGAGAAACACCTTTTCAGCACCATCCCAGAACTCATTAACTACCACCAACATAACTCTGCAGGTGAGTACTCCGAGGCAGCCTCCAAATCCCCAGAGAAGCAATTCAAGACAAAGGGGTGAGAGGAAGTGTGATCACACAGGGCAGTCTGAATTCGTGATGAAAGTTAATCCCTGTGATGCTGGATGGGGTTCTCATCAAGCTGTAATCACACCTGGCATCCAATAGGGATTGACTTTTTATTTTTTTGATATAGTGCCAGGAAATGGAACCCAACATTCTAGGCAAGTGTTCTATCACTGAGCAATTTTCCCAGGCCTGTTTATTTTCACTTTTTTTCTTTTGGTTTTCAAGACAGTGTTTCTGTATGTAGCCCTGGCTCTTCTGGAATTTGCTTTGTAGACTAGGCTCGCCTTGATCTGCCTGTCTCTGCCTCCCAGTGCTGGGATTAAAGGCGTACACCAACACATGAAGCTTTACATTTACATTTTTTACACAGGCTCTCACTATGTTATTCAGGCTGGCCTGGACCTGATCTGTAGCTCAGGCTATCCTTGAATTCATGATTCTCCTGCCTCCGCTTCCTTGGTTGGTATTACAGTCCTGTATACCAGGACTGGCAAGACTATTTCTCTTCCTCCTTCTTAACATATTTTATGAGTTAAAATGTGTGTGTGTGTGTGTGTGTGTGTGTGTGTGTGTGTGTGTGTGTGTGTGTGTGTGTGCTCGTGCAAATGAGAGCAGGTGCCTGTGGAGGCCACAGACATTGGATCCCCTAGAACTATAGTTATGTGTGTGCTGAGAACTGAATTCAGTTCCTCTACAAGAGTAGCATGTGCTCTTAACTACTGTGCCACTTCTCCAGCCCAGGACTAAGTTCTTATTTGGTGCTAAGGACATGTAATGAAGAGACTAGTGACTAATGAATCAGAAAGTATTCACAGCAATTATTCATGTTCCTACCATGTATTCTTGTAATTCATTCTAGAAGTGAGTAAAATTCTGAGTTGAGATCTGTGGCCTGAAAGAACATAACAGGCTAGACAACAGCAGAACACACTTTCTGAGTACCCACAGACTAACACAATGAAAGCTGGGAGGACTGGTGAGGCATGAACACTTGGGAATGCTTCATTGAGAAAGTAGGATGTGAGTGAGCTAAGCGCAGGCTGGGATATGGGGATATATTAAGTCATTCAGTAAGAAGGGTATTTCTTTCTTTCACATTGTTGTTTCTAATTTTTATTTTCTTTTGAGATATGGTCTTGCTATCTTGTCAAGTAGTCCATGATGGCCTCGAACTCACAGTAATTCTTCTACCTCAGTCTCCAGACTTATGGGATTACTGGTGTGAATCACCATATGCAGCAATAAGGAATATATTTCAATTATTATTTTCCTTTTTTGTCCTCAAAAACTTTTGTGAGAGAAACCATCAGAAAACAATGTGAATTCGTGGAGATGTGGGATTCAGAATTACTTAGAAAGAGTCATACTAGAATTGTGAGAATTTAAGATATGTAAGGAATTCTCATCCCCTATGCTGACATTGTAACCTCTCTGTTTCAGGACTCATATCCAGGCTGAAATATCCCGTGTCTAAGCAAAACAAAAATGCACCTTCTACTGCAGGCCTGGGCTATGGTAATGGCTTCTTTCTATAGAGTTGGGTGGAGTGGCAGTTACAAGAATTATCTCAGTGGACCTTGTCCTTTGGAATGTTCTTAAGATGTACTTTTCTGTGCCAGTTGTCTCTAGGAAAGGCCAGACAGAACCAAGATGTTTTACAATTTTCTCCCTCTAGTGGTTCCTTCTGGAACTGCAAAAGGATTCAGAAGAGAATTTCTTAATGCTTTAATTTTTTACAGTTATTTGTGTGTAGGTCAGAAAATAACCTGGAGTTGTTTCTCTCCTTGCAACACCTGGGTTCAGGGGATCAAACTCAGGTCTTCAAGTTTGGTGGCAAGCACCTTTACCTACAGAGCTATCTCACCAGCTCTATTTTATCATGTAAAAAAATGTCAACATCATTCATGAGTTTATTAACTGTCATTATTAGCCTAATCACAGCTGGATTTTGGAAGGTTGTTTGGTTTATCTTCTTGCCTTTTGGCCAATTTGTACCTAAAACCCCCAGATTCCTCCAACCAGTAATCCCCTCCCCTTGAGATTTACCTGAGTAAAGAAAGGTAGATTAGTATTCCTGGGAATTTATCCTTTACTGTTTTTCCGATTTATTCCCTAATATGGAATCTTACATATTATAGGAAATATGTATGTGTATGTATATATGTATACACACACACACACACACACACACACACACACACACACACACACACATATCCATGTATATCTCCTCAAAGAGTCACAATAAGACTTTGTTGATAGGATCATGGGAAATCGATCCAAAGGACCTGACCTTCTTGAAGGAGCTTGGAACTGGACAATTTGGTGTAGTGAAGTATGGAAAATGGAGGGGCCAGTATGACGTGGCCATCAAGATGATCAGAGAAGGCTCCATGTCTGAGGATGAATTCATTGAAGAAGCCAAAGTCATGATGTGAGTTACATCTAAATTCAATTCTCAGTCCAGTTGTAGAAGTCTAGGAACTGTAAGGACAGCACACTGTGGTCTAAGATCACTTATAGTGAGAGGAACTTGGGAATCAGGGCCCTGAGGTTAGGTTTTGGTGGGTTATCTTAAAAAACTGCTAAGGTTGGCCGGGTGTTGGTGGCACACGCCTTTAATCCCAGCACTTGGGCGGCAGAGGCTGGCGAATCTCTGTGACTTCGAGGCCAGCCTGGTCTACAGAGTGAGTGCCAGGACAGGCTCTAAAGCTATACAGAGAAACCCTGTCTCGGAAAACCAAAACCTGCTAAGGTGCTGGGCAGTGGTGGCACACACCTTTAATCCTAGCTATCAGGAGGCAGAGGCAGGAAGATCTCTGTGAGTTCGATGCCAGTCTGGTCTACTGGATAGGTTCCAAAGCCACACAGAGAAACCCTGTCTCCAAAATTAAAAAAAGAACTGCTAAGGTAATTATTTCTTTGACTTAGACACTGGCTGAGAATAGTATTGGGCATTTATATTGCCCCTCTCAGCATTTTGGGGTAGATGTACAATATTAGACTTCCAAAGGAAAGGTTGATTCTAGTTTTACATATTGTTATTTTAAGCTTGGGCTTGTTTCTTGTTCATTTGGTAGGCTCCAAATCCCTGTTCACCCTCACATCTGAAGCACCTTTGGGTTTTGTGATGGGAAGAAAGAAATAGCCCTGCTATTATGGCACCTTACTGAATGTTCTATGCTAGGCCAATCCCCTGCCCCTTTATGACTGGTCGGCAGGGGTAAAACTGGAGGACTAGCTCCTTGCCTCTCCTGTAGGAATCTTTCCCATGAGAAGCTGGTGCAGTTATATGGAGTCTGCACCAAGCAGCGCCCCATCTTCATCATCACTGAGTACATGGCTAATGGCTGTCTTTTGAACTACCTGAGGGAGATGCGCCACCGCTTCCAGACTCAGCAGCTGCTGGAGATGTGCAAAGATGTCTGTGAAGCAATGGAGTACTTGGAGTCGAAGCAGTTCCTTCACCGAGACTTGGTGGGACCTCAGAAGGACCAGAGTGGGGATCAAGGGGGTGGAATGAACATTAGAAGATATAGCATACACTGTTGAGGAGGGTCGCAAGTGCCAGCATTTAGATTTTCTCTAGAAAACATAGATTACAGATTAAGCGTGTATCTGTGCCAGTGTTGAGCACATCACTTGTCTCCAGCCTCATTTCCAACAGCCCTGCCACTTACCCTGTCACCTGTGAGGAAGCACCACCCATTCTAGACCTTGAGCAGAAGAGCAATCCTGTGTTTCTCAGTGGGACTACTCCTGGTACAAGGCCAACGTTTAGTTGCATCAGAATTACAAATAGGACCCATGGATAAATTTTGATCCACTTTTTTTTCTATTTTATTTTTGAGACAGGATTACATGTAGCCCAGGCTGGCTTTGGACTTCTGGTCTTTCTCTACTCCCGAGTGCTAGGATTATAAGTGTGCATCACCACACCTGGGTTATGCAATACTGGGAGTTGAACCTAGGGCTTTGTGCTTGCTAGTTGGGCATTCTGCCAATTAACCACAGCCCTAGCTGTCTCGTGTTTTTTTTTTTAAAGATTCATTTATTTATTATGTATACAGTGTTCTACCTGAATGTATGCTTGCAGGTCAGAAGAGGTCACCAGATCTCATTACAGATGGATGGTTGTCAGCTACCATGTGGTTGCTGGGAATTGACCTCAAGATCTCTGGAAGAGCTGGCGGTGCTCTTAACCTCTGAGCCATCTCTCCAGCCCTCTTTTGTGGTTTTTTTAAAAAGTTTTATTATAGTTGACATACTATAATACTTAAAGAGGAGCATTCTACATTAAAAAAAAAAAAAAAACAGCTGGCCGGGCATTGGTGGCGCACGCCTTTAATCCCAGCACTCGGGAGGCAGAGGCAGGCAGATCTCTGTGAGTTCGAGGCCAGCCTGGTCTCCAGAGCAGTGCCAGGACAGGCTCCAAAGCTACACAGAGAAACCCTGTCTTGAAAAACCAAAAAAAAAAAAAAAACCAAAAAACCAGATGTACTTTCCAGGTTCTCTTGAAAATCTAGACAATCTGAGAAGACAGGAAGCACAATCTCACTGTCCACACTAGTAGTCATCTGGAGCTGGGGTGCAGTTCTCCCCTTCACACCAGGCCTGTGTGCTGTACTTGCTGTAGTCTCCACCCACTCCACTCCACTCTGTTTGTCTGCTTAGCCCCTGGAGGCATCAGTTTGTACCTCTTTTTTTAAGCCACATGGAGACTCAAATTGCCCTAGTCTAGCTGCCAGAAGGGCAGAAAACAAAACAAACTTGCTCAGCGTTTCTTCTGAATTCTCTTAGCCATTCAGGGCTGTGAAACTGTCCGCATGAATGAAATTGTTCTGCACGCTTTATTTAGGAGTGCATAGCAGGTTGCTCTCCATGCGATGGAAATGCAGCAAAATTTCTCAGGATCAGTCAAGTATGCTGTCTCATGCTCATAATATCAGCACTTTTAAGATGGAAACAGGAAGATTCCTGTGAGTTTGAGGCCAGCCTGAACTACGTAGTGAGTTCTAGATCAGTCTTTGCTACATAGTGAATCTACGCCAGCCTGAGCTACATAGTGAGTTCTAAGTCAGCTTTTGCTACATAGTGAATCTAGGCCAGCCTGAGCTATATGAGTTCTAGGCCAGTCTGAAGTACAGGAGAAGACCCTTTCTCTCTAAAAAACAAACAAGCAAACAAAAAAAGACAAAATTAAGGGCAAAGGAGATAGTTTTTCTGGTAAAATGCCTCCAGAGTAAGAAAAAAGACCCAAGTTCAGATCCCTAGTGCCCATATAAAAGCCAGGTGTGGCAGCACACAATCTGTAATCCTTGCACTAGGGCTTTTGGCAGAGACAGGGCTCATTGGCCAGCCTAACCCAATCAGTGAGCTCTAGGTTCAGTGACCCTGCCTCAAGAAATAGAGAGATCAAGGAAGACACCTGACATCAACCTCTGACCTCCACATGCACATACATACACGATCAGGAACAACTACCGCCCCCCCCACACACACACCCCTTCCTCAGTAGCATCAAATACGTCCTGTTAGGTGGAGGATCCCTTTAGCAGAAGGCCACAAGTCTTCCCAGTTTCATTTTGATGGTAGGCAGAAGCTTCATGTCTTTAACCTGGTGGCCAAAGATACAGTCTCACTGGTATCTGTTTTACTGTAGGCAGCTCGAAACTGTTTGGTAAACGATCAAGGAGTTGTGAAAGTATCCGACTTTGGCCTGTCTAGGTGAGTGTGCCTTTTTTTATCTTCCTGTTTACTATTTATTTTGGAAAAATGGTTGTGCTATGTAGTCAATGGTGGCCTCAAACTCGTGAGTATTCTATCTTGCCTCGGCTTCTCCACTGCTGGGATTACAGTATTGCTAGCACATCTGACTTTATCATCCACTTTAAATGTGAAAATAGCACAGAACAAACAGGGTTACGTTCTTAAAGGGTTACCGTGTGCACTCAGAGATGAACTATAGTCAGTGATGGTAAGACTTCTTTATTCAGGTAAACACCAGAGCAAAACGCAAGCCAGAGCAAGCTCACAGGAAGCAAGCTAGCTCGGCCAGAGAGAAGGACCAGGGTCTCCACGTGCAGCCCTTAAGAACATTCACCCCGATTTCCCTTTACCCCGCCCTCATGGGCAAGTCCCGGATCCATCTGGCACCTGTCCCGGTTGCCATTGGGCAGGGCTAGGGTGTTTCCCTACAATTCCCCTTCTAGTCTAAAAGAGGATTAAAACTTACTAGTGTAAAACGTCTAAAATTAGCAATCATAAAGGTGAAATATAAGAAGATACAATAATCTGCTATTGTGCATCCTATGTCTATTCCAGCTAAGTCTTAAAGTCATGTGGAAAGGGTGTCTAAGTTGAACACCTCCTTCCAATCCCAACTCTAAACATTAAGAAGGTCATTCTTAACTAAGCTTACACTTTCCTAATAAACAATAATGAGGAACGGGGCGTAGCATCTTCTAGGCTACTTCCTATTGAAATGGGATGATGGTAGCCATGTGGGGTCCTGTGGGAAAAAAATGCTAGTACAGGGAAAGTCTCTAATGAGTTATGTCTAGTCCATGTTAGATGAGATTTGCTTGATTGAAGATCTACGTTGAAATCCTCAACTTGATTTGAAGTCATTACTCGAGGTTCTGGTTGGAGTGTCAGTCGAAACGGAGTGAGTTGAATCCAGTGCAGTCGGGGAGGTGTGGTCCAATTCTTTTTCCGGAGCATGCAGGGATTGTTGTCAGGCTGGTTCTCATTGGCTGTATGGGACTCAAACATAAGTGTCATCAGAGAAATGTTCGCTTGTACATGTATGTGTACTGGGAAAGGCAATCCTTGAAAAACAACAATTATGAGAGGGTGTAGGCCTTGAAAGAAAGAACCAAGAAAAGACAAAGATAGTCCTCTTATTCTTCATTTATTCTGTATTACAGCAATTGGCTTCTTGATATAACACAGAAACTTTAAAATTTTGTTAAATAACATTGGATTTTAGGGTAGGAAAGCCAAATCCAACTCTAAATCCAGCATCGATTTAATTGAATAGGCACTAGGAAATGAAGAGAAATAGTTATTTGAGAGACAGCTGTAAATTTTACCGTATGGCACGTTCCTTTTGTTCGATGGTTATGGCTATGTTCTTTCCTTAAGTATCTACACATGTAGTGTCCTTTGACTTCCGGAGGTGGGTTTTCCTGTGAGGATGAAAACAAAGCACTTCCCATCCTTTGGGAGGCTTTTATTTAGTTCATGAGATATACCTCAGTAAATACCTGTCAATCATCCTTGTTGAGAGGGTTGTCTTCTTCAACTCGAATCTTGATCAATTTTGATGGTATCCAAAGATTTTCTTCTCCTGTGGAAACAAATGCAAAACCCCTACCCCAACGTAACACATGTCCGGGTTTCCATACCGAGGTCAGTACATCTTTGAAATACACTGGTTGTTTCAGTTCAGCAGTTTTTTCGTAGTCCAGTGTCTTTCCGAAGCTGTTTGTCCACTGTCATTGGCATTAAGAAAGTTTAGCGTTAATAAAGCATTATGCAATCTATGTTTGACTTTCTTAGATTGACTTCCTCAGCCTGGGTCAGACTTCAGGGAGTCTAATGCTAGGCAGTTCATTGTTAACATATTTAAAACACGGTACAACTTGGGAAAAGGTTTCCAGGCAACAAGAAGTCTAATCAGCCCAATTCCAGGTGCACAATAAAGCTTAAGCTGTGACTACATAGAGACACAGTACATGTGACCGTGAGGGTAGGTTCTATAGCTAAAAGGCCTAGAATCTAGTGTGGTCTCTGACTGAGATATCATAGAGGTCAGCAGGTCATAAAGTACATGTGACAACCCCACTAAGGATGGGTAATGATCTAAAGAGGGAAGAGTCTGGGATAATCCTTCTGGGGGATTTGGATGAGGTCTTCTTCTATAGCAAAAGGTGGGTGAGGTCTGCCTCCACAGATAGCAAAAAGGTCACCAGATTAACAAAATCCATTCCCAGCTTTCCAGGCAGGAAGCAAGTATTTTATCTCCTCCATTGGAGAAGAGGCTTCTGTGTGTTTGACATCCCTGTTTTCCCTAGTGATCTATGGGTACAAGGACCTTTGTGCCCACAACAGACTCAACCTCTGGAATCCTGGGATTCCAGGCATGAGCCACCATGCCAGGTTCATCCATTCCTTCATTGTTGTAACCCTCTTCTCCTTTCCTCTTTTTCCTCTGCACCCTTCCTCCCCCTCTTCATCCTTCTCCTATTTCCTCAATATCTTATCTTGATATGAAACCTGCTGACTTTCTTCCATTCTTCCTTTCTTGGTCTAACCCTTATTGGCTACTGCAGAATGAAAGAAATGGGGAAGAAGAAATGCAGAGAAAAAAGGTGGAGTAGAGAAGAAGAAAGAAGTCCTTGTTAGTTTTATTCCTCTGTTTATTCTTATTGTAACCATATTGTGTATCAGGAAAGCTAAATCAGAAATCAATATGGAACCTGAGCCTGAAGGTACAGGCCTGTAATCCCAGTGACTCTGGAAGCTCAAGCAGTGTCATGATTGAAAGTTCAAGGGGCTGGAGAGATGGTTCAGTGGTTAAGATCACTGGCTGCTCTTCCAGGGGACCTGGGTTCAAACCCAGCTTCCACCTGTAGCTCACAATTTGCTGGGTGGTAGTGGCACACACGTTTATTCTCAGCACTTGGGAGGCAGAGGTAGGCGGATCTCTGTGAGTTCAGGGCCAGCCTGGTCTACAGAGTGAGTTCCAGGACAGCCAGGGTACACAGAGAAACCTGTCTCAGAAAAGTTCAAGGCCATCTTGGGTAATTTAGTGAGACACTGTCTCATTTTTTTTTTAAAGTGCAAAAAGGACCAGAAGTGAATATCACTAGTAGGGTACTAGCCTGCCATATACAATGCTATATTCAAACACATAGAAGGCAAATAAATACTTTTTTTAAAAAAAGAAAAAGAAATTGTAACCAAGGTTTTGTTAAAAATTACATTTGTAGAATGCACTGGCTGACCTGCAGAAACTTTTGGGAAAGAATGTAAATGTGTATCTGTGCAGCCTTCATGGGTGTGCTGAGAAGACTCAGGAACATATCAAGCTGTCTAAAGTGTAATAGCAACAAGTCTTGAATTCTTTGCAGGTATGTCCTGGATGATGAATACACCAGCTCGGTAGGCTCCAAATTCCCAGTCCGGTGGTCTCCACCAGAAGTGCTCATGTATAGCAAGTTCAGCAGCAAATCTGACATTTGGGCTTTTGGTAAGTAGACACAAACATACAGGTTAGGATGTGGAGATGTTCAGTGGGTAAACCAAACCACTTCTCATGCAAGCCTTACAACCTAAGTTCAGATCCCCATAACCCAGATAAAAGCTGGGTAACAGTAGTGAATAGAGGCATCTGGAATCTCACTATGCCTCTGCCAGCAGATAGGAGGCAAACACCAGAGAATGACAAGGAACTCATGGACCAGATAGCCTGTAGAATCTACCAGAAAAACAGCAAGAGACACCTAACAAGTGGAAGGTGTGGATCAACACTCAAGGTTGTTATCTGACCTCCACTGTATGCTGTGGTGTACATGAGCACACATGCACACACACACACACACACACACACACACACACACACACACACACACACACAGATACACGCACTGGTGAGGGGGAGAGAATATAGATTATACAGCTCAAAGAAGAACATAGAACATAACAGGACAATTGACATTTACATTCCTGTTATTGTTCATCTGATCCTTGGATGCTTCTTATGTGTCAGGATGTCAGGAACCACAGGGGCTTCTGAGGACAACCACAGCAAACTGGACATAATCCGTGTTTTCTTAGAACTTACAATATATCCTGGGAAACAAACCATTCATTATTCAATGGCTTCTGAATACTGATTATGTACTAGGCACTCTGCCAGACCCTGAAGCTACCAAGACAAACAAGACACGGCCTCTCTTCTAGACTAGCTAATGGTCAAGCTTAGTGTGACTCTGTTGGCCACCACTAGTGTAGCCCGGACCATGGCAGATGTCTGAGCAAAATGCAAAATTCACGGAGGGTAAACTTATTTTAATCTTTAAGGTTCAGCCAGAAGGATTAGGCCCCAAGTAGTCCAAAAAGACTGAGTACGCTTCTCTTTTGTATCTTCTAGGGGTTTTAATGTGGGAAATTTACTCCCTTGGGAAGATGCCATATGAGAGATTTACTAACAGTGAGACGGCAGAACACATTGCTCAAGGCTTACGTCTCTATAGGCCTCATCTAGCATCAGAGAGGGTATATACCATCATGTACAGCTGCTGGCATGAGGTAAGTGTTGGAGTGTTCTCTCAGAAATTATTCCTTTGCATTTCCTTAATATCTCATTTGCCAGGCAGTCCCCTCTCTCTGTGGTCACCTGTTAGCTGGGCACAGACTTATAGCTGCACATACTTTCTCACTCTGGCCTGCATCCCAATCCTCTGATGGCATTTCCATTGCCACCCTCATCCTCGATAGAGTATCATTAGCAGACTAGACCCTAATGCCTATATCAGCTCTAAGTGTGAGGAGTTTGTGGGACCATACTATCTATCAAAGGCACTCAGATAAGATATGGGCGTTATAATATCTGTAATCATTATCTGGGACTCACCTAGGAGTTTTGATCCTTCTTGTAGTGACATCTTGCTTTGCCAGTGAACTTGCAGTGGTGGCCACATCCTAGGGGTATGGCTCCAGGTGGAGATGTGATCCCTTATGAGGAAGAGGAGGGGCTGGCTCATCTGACTGAGTCAACACAGGGAGGCTGGCGGGCCTGGCTCCTGGTCATTGGGGTCATGGGAGCCGTGGTCGACCGGCCGTGCAGGCTAATCATGGGACTGAACCCATGTGGGCACCAATTGAAGGTGGGGTTTAAATGGGTCCTAAAGATCCAAGATAAATGATAAACAGGTATTTGTTAGGGAAGCACTTACACAAATAATAGTAAATAACCACCTCAGTCTTCCTGCTCTAGAAGATGCAATCTCTTCCACTTTACTAGCTGCCAATCTTTTCTTTTTTTTTTTAAGATTTATTTATTTATTTTGTATACAATGTTCTGTCTGCATGTATGCCTGCAGGCCAGAAGAGGGCACCAGATCTCATTACAGATGGTTGTGAGCTACCATGTGGTTGCTGGGAATTGAACTCAGGACCCCTGGAAGAGCAGTGAGTGCTCTTAACCTCTGAGCCATCTCTCCAGCCCAGCTGCTGATCTTTTCTGGTTGAGGTTCTAAATGAGATTTTAAAAACTCTGTTGCTTAGAAGGGACCTGAAGTAGTTTTTGTCTGTCTGCTTTGGTTTTGGGGTTTTGATTCTAAAATATTTTAAATTATTTTACGTATATGGGTGTTCTACTTATATGTATGCCTATGCACCATGATTGTGCCTGATACACCCATAGAAGCCAGAAGAGGGTATCAGGTCCCCTGGACCTGGAGTTATGGACAGTTGTGAGCCACCATGTACATTCTGGGAATCAAACCTGGGTCCAATGGAAGAGCAGTCAGTGCTTTAAATACTGTGTAATTTTCTAGCTCATTAAAAAATATAATACAGATTTTAAGAGGGTGAATTTTTAGTATTGTAGAAATAAGGATCATGTTTCACTATTCTAAAAATGCTTTTCCGGGGCTGGAGAATGTGGCTCAACTGGTAGAGTGTTTACCTACCATGAATGAAGCCTTGGTTTGGTCCCTAGCACCTCATAAGCCAGGTGTGTGGTGCAGGCATTTGTTTGAGACAGGGTCTTGAATTGTCTGGCTGGCCTCAGACTGATTATGTAGACAAGGTTGACTTTCAACTTCTGGTTCTCTTACTTCTACCACCCAAGTGCTGAGGTCACAAGCATGCACTACTATACCCTACTCATAAGGATTTTATTATTACTACTATTATTTTGAGATAGAGTCTCTTTACATATTCTCGGCTGTCCTGGAGCTCACTATGTAGACCAGACCAGCCTCAAACTTACAGAGATTCACCTGTCTCTTCTCAAGTATCAGGATTAAAGACATGTGCTACCATGTCCAGCCTCCTAAGGCATTTTCAAAAATATAAATTACAGGGCTTCTTTTCTAGAGATTCTGGATAGGTATATCTGCTATGGAACTCAGAAATCCTTTCATGTTTCTTAGAACGTCTGATACTTATCTAGTTTGAAAACCACTGATTTGAATACTAAGAAATTGATGACCCTTTAGTTCTGATGGATTGAGGCCACTCTGCTATGAATCCTTCCTGAATTATCAAATACATCAGGACAACTAGGCCTATGTGGTTCCAACACTCAGGAATCTAAGGCTGGAGGGTTTGCCATGAGTTTCAGGCTAGCACAAGCTACATGTTGCCTTCCACAGTAGGCTGAGATATAGAGTGCCATCCTATCACAAAACAAACAACAAAAAACTAAAAAAAAAATTTCCTTTCAAAAAAGACCAAATCTAGAGGCAGGCAGATCTCTATGAGTTCGAGACCACCCTGGTCTATAAGAGCTAGTTCCAGGATACCCTCCAAAGCCACAGAGAAACCCTGTCTCAAAAAACCAAAAAAAAAAAAAAGAAAGAAAGAAAGAAAAAAGAAAAGACCAAATCTTAACCACGTGTAGTGGCACATGCCTTTAATCTCAGCGCTTGGGAGACAGAAGCAAGTGGGTCTCTGTGAGTTTGAGGCTAGCCTGGTCTACTTTCCAGTGTTTCATCTGACCATGGATCTCCAAAAGAGCCGTAATCTTAAAAGTCAACCTAACAAAAGCCCCTGCTTGCTCAGGGTCCAATCCAGGCCTTTGCAAAGTTAAGTCCTTTGTCTAGTTAGCTTTGTGATGACAGAAAGTGCATTTGGAAGCTAGCTAAACGTTATTCCTGCTTGTAGGAATTCTGTGAAGTATACTTGATAGCCACCTTCATTCCAAGCTCTGAAGTAATGAGATTGTGTGTGTATAAATTTGCAATGAATGTGTCAATTTTAATCAGCCTACCAGATTAATTTGCAAATTATTCTTACCACACAAGTAACTTGAGTTGTGCCAGGCAAGGTGGCTCACTCCTTTAATCCCGGCACTCAGGAGGCAGAGGCAGGTAGATCTCTATGAGTTTGAGGCCAGCCTGGTCTACAGATCGAGTTCCAGGACAGCCAGGGCTACGCAGAGAGACCCTGTCTCAAAAACAAAAAAAAAAGAGTAATCCAAAATTGTTTGTATAACAGCCAGGTGGAAGTGGAAATAGGAAATCCTTGACTGATTTCTGGAAAGAGATGTAAGGATAAGGCAAAAGTTATTAGCATTATGGGCCGGATAGATGCCTCAGTGGTTAAGAGCACCGACTGCTCTTTCAGAGGACCAGGGTTCAATTCTCAGTACCCACACAGCAACTCACAACTGTCTATAACTGCAGTTCCAAGGAATCCAACACCCTCATACACAGACACATGCAGGCAAAACACCAATGCACATAAATTATAAAAACTAACTTGAGTTGCTAAAGATGAAAAGCACACAAGGACTTTATGGAGACCTGCTTTTTCATTACTCTTCTTTTTGTGTTATCAAAAAGATATGTAGCTATGTTTTAGTATATACTTAATAAGCCTAATAGTTTTGATTTACTACTGAGTTCCGTGTGGATTCTAGATTCTACACTGTAACACTGTCTGTTTTCTCTGGTTTTAGAAAGCAGATGAACGTCCTAGTTTCAAAATTCTCTTGAGTAACATTCTGGATGTCATGGATGAAGAATCCTGAACTGGCTGAAAAGCTTCTTGGATCTATGCCCCTCTCCTACAGGCCCTAATTCCACTTTTTCTGAAGGCTACCAGGCTCATGGGCTCTGTAGCCTTCCATGCTCCTACTGGATATATAAAGGCCTCCGTACGTCTAGGAATGCCTTTCTTCTTTCAGTCCCCAGCATAAGGCTTCTGAGCAAAGGCCAAGGAATTTCTGTGCCTGGTATTGCCCATTACTTCAAGACTCCTAACAGACTGAATTTGGGATGGGAACATTTGCGGGGGGTGGGGGTGGGGGGGGGGGAGGGGAGGGGGAAAGGTGTAAATAGTTCCACTAGTGGTCTAACAGCACGTTGGGTAAGTTTGGGGGCAGGACAGATCGGAATGGTGCCATTAAAATGGGAGGGGTTGTTTTGATAAAATAAAATTACTGGAAAGACGAAGATATCTCCTCTTTTAATTCATCACACAGCCGCCCTCCAGTTACCCATTTGAGAACTGCAGAAAACCGTGTGTTATTTGGCACATTCCTAATCTGGAATTCGACAGAATCCACATTTCACCCATTTCTCTTGTTCAAGCCTGCCTCTTAATTGTAGACGAATCCACAAGACTTCCACGGTGCTTGGCACACAGTAGACATACAATATCATTTGAATGAATCTTAAAGTTAGGGACAAACTTAGCCAGAGCCTCATTTCCCTCCATCAAGAGGAAAACCCCATCAAAAAACTGGACCCAGGCGCCCACCCAGGGTAGCCAGTTAATTTGCAGAAGAGTTCTGGCTGGGGCGGGGGGGGGGGAGCCAAGTCTGAGAAAGCGCGGGCCAATTTGGAAGTGGGCAGGGCGGAGTTGTAAGACCGGCCCTTCACTGGACCACGTGGTGTGAAGTAGCTTCCTTTTTTCCTTTACACACCATTCTTTTCTGTTTGGATCAGCGCTCCCACGGCGCCGCGGCGCTCCAGGCCACGGCTAGGCGCTACCGCTGGGGCGCGGAGAAGAACGGGTCCAGCCATCAGAGGCGACAGAGCACGGTCGCCTGCGGGGAGCTGGGGGAGCCAGAGCGGAGCCGGCTTTGCGCCGACGCAGTGAGCTCACAGGGCGGTCCCCCAGGTGGGGCGGGGCGGGGCGGGGCGGCGCGGCGGGCGGGGGGGGGAGGTTGTGGTTCCGGTTCCGTCACCCAGACACGTGAAGGTCGGCGAGTTGTTTCTGCGCTCGCTTCGGCCCGCGTGGTCGCGCAGGGATGGATTCCTCCTCGTCCTCCTCGGGCGCGGGTTTGGGCGCTGTAGACCCGCAGTTGCAGCATTTCATCGAGGTGGAGACGCAGAAGCAGCGCTTTCAGCAGCTGGTGCACCAGATGACGGAACTTTGCTGGGTGAGGATCCCTGGGCTTGGATTTGGACGCTGTGCTTACTCTCCCTGTGTCCTTACCCTCGCGGGACTTGCTAGGATGTCGGGAACTCCAGAGTGGGTGGTTTTGACTGCACTATGGGTTCTCAGATTCCTTAGGCCGAGTCGGAAGGGACCAGGGTGACTGCTTCTCTGGGATACCATAGGTGCAGAGGGCTGGGAGTCACCGGCTTCCACGGCTGTCCCACCCAGCACTGGGAGTCACCTGAGGTTGAGACTGCAGTGCTGGGCACTAAGACCGATCAGAAGCCCCAGTCCTGGAATTTTAGGGAGCCCGAATCCCAGAGAGTCCGTGATTGTTCTTTCTGGACTCCTGGGGATTTACCTAGATTACCCAGTTATACCCCCTCCTGAGGAAAAGAGTAGCGGCTCTAGCTCATTAAGTATAAAGGTGGTATAATATCTCCCAACATACACATTTATTTGTCTTCACGGTGAGTTGTGTAATACCAAGACAATAAGGTCTGAAGGTTGAGAAATTGAGTCGGCTCGACGAGGGAACTTTGGCAGAGGGGCAGAAGGCATTTGTTTGTAGCTGAGATCAAAGTGTTCTGGTTGCCAAGGACAAGCACACTGCCCTCCTGTGACATAAAAACTTCAAGAATTTAGAGGCCATTATTCGGTGGAATTAGAGAGACTCTAAGTCTTGTGTATTAAGCAGAGAATCATGAATGAAAATTATTCTTAAAGCAACTAACTATAATACAGACATCGATTTACTTGGTCCTTTTCCTGTAAACTTATGTATTGCTGAACTGTGCTCTTTACAAATGCTGAATTCTGGTTTGCCTTGAATCAGAGGGCTTCAATTCTTTGTAGACCTTTTTTTTTTTTTTGAGACAAGTTTTCCTGTATTCCAAGCTAGCCTCATACTGAATGTATGAGGGCTTCAATTCTTTGTAGACCTTTTTTTTTGAGACAAGTTTTCCTGTATTCCAAGCTAGCTTCATACTGAATGGATAGCTGAGAATAGCCAAAGATGACCTTGAAAATGGTCTTCATGCCTCCTTCAGCATTTTTTGATTTTTTTAAAATTGTTTCTTTTGAGATTTGCTATTCACTCCTGAGTGGCCTGGAATTTATAGGGATCTTGTCTCTGCCTCCTGATTGGTGGAATTAAATGTGTTTACCACTGAGATAGGACTGATTCTCCATCCTTCCTCCATCCTCTCCCTCCCTTTTTGTTTTGTGTGTTTTTGAGACAAGGGTTATATATGTTACAGCCTTGGCTGTCCTGGAACTTGCTTTATAGACCAGGCTCTCCAGGTCATACAGATCCACCTGCGTCAACCAGAGTGCTGGGATTAAAGGGGTGCACCACTGTGCCTGGCTTCTTTTCCTATTTTAAAAAAGTCTCCGATTCATTATGTTTGGGTGGGAAATAGTGTGGTTAATGACTACCTTAAAGAGGTAGCCAGGCAGTGGGTGGGGCAAGCCTTTGATCCCAGCACTCCTGAGGCAGAAGCAGGCAGATCCATGTGAGTTCAAGGCCAGCCTGGTCTACAAAGCTACACAGGGAAACCATGTCTTGAAAAACCAAATAAATAAATAAATAAATAAATAAATAATAATAATAATAATAATAATAATAATAATAATAATGAGCTGGGAGACGGAGACTTATTTTTCCTCAGTGAGCCACTGAAGTTTCTCATGCTCCAGTAGAAGAACCTTATATACTCATGCAAGCAACCCAGAACTCAGTGGATCATAAAGGGCACACAGGAAGAGGAGTTGTTGGGAGTAGTTGGGAAGTAGAGGAGGTAAGCGGGTACTGGCGAATAAGAACAAATTATTCCTGTATTTCATATATATGTATGAAATTGCCCATTTTTTTTAAATTTGTAAACTATGGGGCCTTTACAAAACTAGTTTTTCACTACTCCTGAGGGAATTCAAGAACCTTTGATGGAGGCCGGGCAGTGGTGGTGCACACATTTAATCCCAGGCAGAGGCAGGCGGGATCTCTGAGTTCCAGGAACAGCTTCCATAGCTCCAGAGAAACCATGTCTCGGAGAAAACAACAACAAAAAAAGATTTTGATGGATGTTGCGTAGGATGGTACAATCCTGGAATTTGGAAACAAAGACAAAAGGATCACATGTTCCCATCCAGCTTGACCTACATAGTTTTAGCCATCTGGGTTTATTGAGACCCTGTCTCAAAAGACAAACCACTCTATCTTAAATAAACAGGGTTAAAGAATGTTGGTTCAGGGTGGTGGTGGTGGTGGTGGTGGTGGTGGTGGTGGTGGTTGGTGGTGGGTGGTGGTGGTGGTGGTGGTGGACGCCTTTAATCCCAGCACTTGGGAAGCAGAGGCAGGTGGATTTCTGTGAGTTCAAGACCAGCCTGGTCTACAGAGAAACCCTGTCTCAAAAAATCCAAAAACAACAACAAAAGAATAATGTTGGTTCATAGACTTTTTTGTTGATTGGTTTTAGGGTACCTAGCTAGTTTTTGTTGTTTTTGTTTACCATTCAGGGTTTCTCTGTGTAGCCCTGGCTGGCCTCAAACTCAGAGTTCCCTCTGCCTCTGGGAACTGAGATAAGGTGTGTGCCACCACCACCACTGCCTGAAAAGGGTTATTTCACTTGTACTTTGGCCTCTTTCTCACTCTGTTATATCCAAGGTGTGTCATTGTCTGGCACCTTGACTTTGAGCAAACTCTGTAAGAGTTTCCACTGGTAAAAATGAGGATTTCTAATGGCGTTTTCCATTGGCTATTGCAAAATATAATGTAAGCCTGTGTCCAGTTGCTTGACAATTGGTAAGATATCAAATGTGAAAATTTTTATATTAATTTTTTTAGGTTAGCTTATAAAGTCATGGGCTTCTTGGCATATTTGTTCTAATGAATAGTTTTTGCCTCCTTTACAATCTCTTTCCTCACAGTCTTCTTTCTAGTTATATTACACATATATAGATACACGACTACTGTACAATTTTAAATCTAGGTGTCACAGGTAAGAGAAAATACGGGGGTCCAAATGTATTAGCAAATCAGATGATTTAGGTGAAATTATTTCTATAAGCTAAAGGTTTTTGTTTGTAAGTTCCCTTTGTGATTCTGTGTCTTATTCTGAACAGGAGAAATGCATGGATAAGCCTGGGCCAAAGTTGGACAGTCGGGCTGAGGCCTGTTTTGTGAACTGTGTTGAGCGCTTCATTGATACAAGCCAATTCATCTTAAATCGACTGGAACAGACCCAGAAGTCCAAACCAGTCTTCTCAGAAAGTCTTTCTGACTGATCTCAGCATTACCTCTTTGGAAAAATAGTTCAAGCAATGAAGAGCTGTTGATGGGATGGTTGAAGAAATGGCTATGTGGGGGGGGGGATTGGCTCCCAATTTTCTTTATCATCTTGGGACATCTTGTTATCTGAGAATGAACAAAGACCAGTTTTTATGTATGGGAGTTGAGAGTCATGTGTATTTGGTTGTGTTTTTAAAACTAATCATGTGAAAATAATTGACAGATAAATGAAATTATGAGATGCATATTACTGTATATGGGACTATGTTTTCTCAAGGTCCCTTAACTCCTTTATATAATTTTGATAGTGGAAGTGCTTTTTATAATTTGATAGTGGGACCACATAGGGTAAATCTCTTTGTATGGAATTCGTTTCTGGTTTTCTAGGGAGATCTTTGTGTCAGAAAAAGTAGCAGTAGGGAAATAACCTGGCTAACCTGGCACTGTTTAACCGTGAGCTTTCTTATCTTTCAAGTTTGACTATCAGAGCTGAAAAACATTCTATGGGTGTTATACAATCCAGTTTGTCTTCCCTATACTGTGATTTACTTAAATCTTGAATTAAAAACACGGTCTCAAGGTACAATGGGCAGCCTGAGAATCCAGAGGGCTTTAGTTAGTTATAAAGGAATCTAGCTCATGAGCATAATTCTTACTACCAGACTGCCATGGGAAGAAGTTAACTTACTCTGTCTATCAGGCTACAAAACATTCACACATGTGCCTAAAGAAGTATAACAATTTAGGCCAGTCAAGAACAACAGTTTCAGGTAGAGGTGCATGCCTGATATTAGTCATAAATTCCATTAACTGCATTCTTTCGGTCACTGAAATAAAAGCTCTGCGAGATAACTTGTGATGGAAAGGCTTTTTCTATTTTGGGTTTTTATCTGCAACTCAGATTTCATGTGGGCGCATTCCAAGACAAATGTGGTTAGTCTCTTCTAGAGGTCCCTGAATTTTTTGTGAGAATTAATTTTAAAGATTTATTTATGTGTTTATTATGAATACAACATCCTGCCCCCATGTATGTCTGCATGCCAGAATAGGGCACCAGATGTCATAACAGATGGTTCTGAGCCGCCATGTGGTTGATGGGAATTGAACTCAGGACCTTTGGAAGAGCAGCCAGAGCACCCTTAACCTCTAAGCCTTCTCTCCAGCCCTTTGTGAGACTTTTCAGATGAGCTGAGAAGGGAAAGAAATCAGTGCTAACAGGTAGGTTCCTAATAGAAGAGCTTATATTGAAGTCCCTCTTGTTTTTAAATCTTCATAGACTGGAGTGTAGACCTAAAGGAAAGCTGCTTACTACAAATCCTTGAATCTGGGCAAATGCATACTTCTAGCATTTCCTCATAGGCACTATAAGGAATTTTTTGCCAATTGTGATGAAGATATAAGTCAACAAACTATAAAGTGCCTTTTCTAAGTCAGACTCAGGGTTTGGTAAGAGGGATTCAACAGAACCAGCCCTAAGGCCGAAGAGATTAGTTCTTATAAGAAAGTTCTAGTAAGAAGGGTATAAGGACTTCAGTGTAGTAAGTTCCATTAAGAAGCTGCAAGGAACTGAAGAGATGGCTCAGTGGTTTAGAGAGCACTTGTTGCTCTTGCAGAGGACTGGGCTCAATTCTCCTTACCCATATGATGGCTCACAACCAACCTGACTCTAGTTCCAGAGGATCCAAGGCCATCTTCTGACTCTCTACAGACACTAGGCATGCATGGTACACAAACATACCTGCAAGTAGGTTTTCATGCACATAAAAATTTGAAAAAAAGAAACAGCACAATAATGGTATTAGGAAATGTTTGTGGAGTTTTGCTATTTTCTTTTTTTTTTCTTTTTGGTTTCTCTGTGGCTTTGGAGCCTGTCCTGGAACTAGCTCTGTAGACCAGGCTGGCCTCGAACTCACAGAGATCCACCTGCCTCTGCCTCTCAAGTGCTAGGATTAAAGACAGGTGCCACCACCGTCTGGCTGCTTTGCTATTTCCTAACAAGTAGTTGAGACCTGAAAGAACCAAGTGACCAAATGAGTGAGTATCAAGGAGAATTGTTTGGCAGAGAGAGAGATAACAGCCCAAAGTGTCTTAGGGCAGAAGCTAAATGCCATGACGTAAAATTAAAAGTCCTGTAGGATGAGACAGATGACAAAGGTAGGACAGTGTAAGACCTTTCAACTTTTACTTGACACAATGGAAAGGCATTTGAGTAATTTTTTTAGCAGATATGTGATGTCATATAGTAGTGTAATAAGTAGGACTAATAACAGTAATGCCCTTTTCACATTAAGCAGAGTTAAGGCACTTAGGGTAGGTATCTGACACATTTTTTATATGTATCAATGTAAAACAAGTGGCACAGAGTGTTCCTTTTTTCCCAATTTGTTTTTTGAGAGAGTTTGTCTTGGCTGTCCTGGAGCTCACTAGATAGACTAGACTGACCTTAAACTCAAAGAGATCATCCTGCCTCTGCCTCTCAAGTGCTGGAATTAAAGCTGTGTACCACTAAGTCTGGAATTACTCTTCATTCTCAAAATATTTATTACTCTACAATTATTCCTTCTGATTTCTCATTCAGTAACATATTCTCATTGTATGCATGCATGAAGGTAAATGTTTTTATTTTACAATGTTATCATATAATTAGCTAATATAATGAGGAGGGTTGTGTCAGGTTCATATGTTATGCTTTGGCTCCATTGTTGTCACCACTAGATACCAGGCAATTGAGAAGAAAAAGTATAACATGCCCCTACTTCCATTAAGTATGAGCAACCACTGGGGTTTTGGCAATCTCCGGAATGTGTTTTCACCCCTTGATTAAAAGAGTACTGTCAGTCCTGAAGTCCCAAACCTTGATTTCAAATATGTTTACATTAGAAAACTCCAGACTCAACTGTGAAATGAAATGACTGACTTAGTAAACGTAACAGGAAAATCTGAAAGGAAGTCTTAGAAGCCTAATATGTAATAAGAAAGGCCAAGCTGCTCTGATGTGGAAGGTACTACTTCCCTGGAAGCTCTGTTGGTGCCCTGTCTGCCCATGTATTGACTGCAGTCTAAGACATTGTCTTAGAGGCCCTAAAGACTTACCAAGCACCCTGCCTCTCAAATCCCCACTGCTGAGTCAATGAACCAATATTAGCAATCATAGGGGAACAAGGACTTCAAAATAAGGACAAGCATCTTTATAAGGAGTTTGAAGTCTAAAATGTAACAAACCAACCCATGTAAACTGTTTACCAGAAATAAAGCAAACAATTGATGGCCCTTTCTTTAGACAAAACAGTAAAACCTCACAATACCAAACTTTTCGCTGATAGAATACTGAGAAAATCTTGAACTAGGGAGCAACTATTCCAAAGATTGTCCACTGGTACAGCTCTCTTAAAACTTCCTTCAGGCACTTAATAGATGTATTCTACATCTTTCATCTATGTAAGCATGTGGGTATTGCTCAGATTCACTTATCTCAAGTATATGGTTTAAATATTTATGCATGTATTCCCTGTGGGTTTCTGTACTGAAAACTTGGCCTAGCCCAGTGTGGTGACAATGGAAGAGCAATTTAGAGATGGGAACTTAAAGCTGGAGGGATGGCTTAGTGGTTAAGAGCTTTTGCTACTGTTGAAGAGTCCTGGGTTCAGTTTTCAGCATCCATATGGTGGCTTACAACTGGTTGTAACTCAAGTTCCAGGGTATCCAACTCCTCCTCTGGCCTTTGTGTCACCAGGCATTCATGTGGTGCATAAACATAATACATAATAGACAAAACACTCACAAAAAATAGAGGTAGGACCCGAGGGGAGGTCATTGAATCATAAGTGAAGCGACCTTGGGTAGGGTAAGGCTCCTTTCACAGGCCACTGAGTTCTTCAGAGAGGGAATTACTAGGATTGCTGTTCTGATTTGGCATTGCATTCTCTTCACACCCATGCTGCTACTTTTGCTACCTGCCATGAAGTGACAAGAGTTTCAAGGGGAGCCCTGGCCACAGCCAATGTTCTGTTTGAACACTCAGATTTCAAAGTCGTTAAATTCATCACATTTTTTACAGAGTTAGCCTGCTAGGGTCATTTTATTAGAGTAAAAAAAATTGCTATGTTATCACCCTTTAATCCCAGCACTCGGGAGGCAGATGCAAACTGAGCTTTGTGAGTTTGAGACCAACCTGGTCTACAAAGCCAGTTCCAGGACAGCCAAGGCTATGCAGAGAAACCCTCTCTCAAAAACCAAACCAAAACAAACCCCATATTACTATATTATCACAATGCAACAGGTATGGACTAAAACTTTAACAAAATGTAACAGGTATGGACTAAAAGGAACATCTCCAAAGGCATAGAAGATATGAAGCTAAAAATATGTAAAGGAATCCTTGGATAATAAAATTTCTAAGACCACAGGTTGCTATTGCTTGAGTTAGGAAGGACTAAGACATACTGAACATATCGAAGCCATGGTTTGGACAGTTCATTTAAATGGTTACAAAGATTGCATGACAAATGTAAAGCCTATGCAGCATAATCGTGGCAGTCTTTGCTGTACAGAAATTTATAGAAGGGACAATAGGATATGGCAAACCAAGGTTCTGAACCCCAAGTAAGGTCTGGTGAGATGTCTCAGCAGGTAAAATTGCTTGCCACCAATCCTAACAACCTGAATTTGATCCCCAGGACCTACATGGTGGAAGGAGAGAACAGATTCCCAAAAGTTGTCCTCAGAATTTTACGCACGCACGCACGCACACCTACTACTTCTATCACCCCCACTACTATTAATAATTTTTAAAACTCACAATTGAAAGCTGACTCATATGATGCTGGAGATGAAACCCAGCACTTTCTGTTTGCTAGACAAGCATTCTAACAGCTGGGCTACATCATTAGTCCAAGGTGTGTGTGTGTGTGTGTGTGTGTGTGTGTGTGTGTGTGTGTGTGTGTGTGTGTGTGTGTGTGTGTGTGATCAGAGGACACAAAATTCATTTCTCTTCTTCCACCATGTAGGTCCCAGGGATTGAACTCAGGTCATCAAATTTGGCAATAAGCTCAGCTATCTCACTGGCTCAAGAACATATTTGATTGAAAGTCCATTGTAGCATTTTCCCAGAACTGAGCATCTTGATAATGTTGGCAAAGTAATTGCCTGAGAGAAAAAGAGAAGAACAAGAAGTCACTTTAAAGCCTGGTGTGGCAGCATGTGTCTCCAGTCTCAACATTCAGTAGTGGAAGAAGAATGAGAAGTACAAATTCATCCTTTGTTACATAGTGAGGGTGAGGCTATACGAGGGCACGTCTTATTTTTTTAGAACAATTTTATTTTCTATTTTTATTTGTGTGTATGTGTTTGTGTATCTGCATGCCACATGTGGCTGTGTGCCTATAGAGGTCAGAGGAGGGTATCTAAGTCTCTGGAGCTGAAGTCACAGTCCCCTTGATGTGGATGCTGAGAACTGAACTCAGGTCCTCTGGAAGAGCAGGAAGCCTTTTATCCACAGAAACATCTTTCCAGGCCCTACCCCTTTAACAGTCACTTCAATAACTAATTAATTGACGAAGTACCAGAGCCAATGAAATGTATTATGTTAAGAATTTTGAGTTTGGAGTCACTGATCTCTGCTTCCTGATTGTGGATGCAATGTGACCAGCTCTTTCCTGCGTTTTCTGCAGTGATGGAGTATATCTCCTGGAACTGTGAGCCAAGATAAACCTTTAAAAAGTGAATCTATCTTGAGATGCTGGAGAGTTTTCTCAGTGTTTAAGACCACTTGTTAATCTTACAGAGAACCTGAGTTCAATCGCCAGCACCCACATGATGGCTCACAACCAGCCATAATTCCAGTTCAAGATCTGACACCCTTGGTGGTCACCAGGTATACATGTGGTGCACAAACATACATGCAGGCAAAGTATCCATACACATAAATGAATACATTTAGAAGTTTTTCCTACAACCAATGGAAATATATTGGAAAAGTTTAGACAGTGAAATAACAATATTTGCTTTTTGAATCATTTTAATATTAAAAATATCATACATGTATACAATGTATTTTTATTTTATCAATTCCCCACTGCCCTCAAGTCCCCTTCCCATTTCATTTATAGCCAGGCGTTGATGGCACATGCTTTAATCTCAGCACTCGGGAGGCAGGGGCAGGTGGATCTCTGTGAATTCAAGGCCAGCCTGGTCTACAGAGTTAGTTCCAGGACAGCCTCCAAAACAATACAGAGAAACCCTGTCTTGAAAAACCAAAACGAAAAACAAAACTACAAAAAAACCCTCAAAACCAAAAAATCCAATTTCATTTATTTAGTATAGTGTTCTGCCTGCAGGCCAGAAGAGGGCACCAGATTTCATTTCAGATGGTTGTGAGCCACCATATAAATGGTTGCTGGGAATTGAACTCGGGACCTCTGAAAGAGCTCTTAACCTCTGAGTCATCTCTCCAACCCCCCTTCCAATTTCATGACCTCTCTTTTCATTATTATCATTAATCCCTTTATTCCAATTTGTGCTGATCATATGAGACCATCCACTAGGACATGAGAAACCATTAATAACAGAGGTAATTCATTCCTTTTGTTTGTTTGTTTTGGCTGTTTTGGATGTATAGATTTTTTCCACAAGGTGTCATGTAGTTCCAGACTGATCAGAAACTTGCTCTGATCAGAAGCCCTACACTGATCTTGAATTCTGGATCCTCTTGCCTCCATCTCTCAAGTGCTGGGATCATGGATGTGTGCCACCACGCCTGGATCCATGCATGCTTTAAAAATTTCAAGAAGTATATAGAATTACTTGAAGTACATGAAAGCCCCCAACTACCCTTACATATCCATTTAGAAAGGTCACTTTAGCGGCTGTACATAGATTGGGTTGGAGAAAAAGAAAATAATAAGGCTATTTCACTAGTTGGGAGGAAGACTGCGGGGAAGGCTTACGGTAGAAGTTGGGGAATACCAGGAATAGAAAGAAGCTATGAGAGATAAATTTGGAGTGAGGGAGAATGGTGGGCAGCATAGAAAAGGAGTGGAGGCTGAAGCAGGAAGGTTGAATGTTCAAGGTCAGCCTGAGCAATGTAACAAGACCCTGTTTCAGAAAAAAGAATTTAAAAGGGGCTGTGGACATAGCTCAGAGGTAAAAACATCTGCCTTGCCTGAAGACAGCCCTGGGTTCAATCCCTACTGCTGAAAAAAATAAACCCACGGAGCAAGAGATAAGTTGGAGAATAATACTCCAATGAGGATGGAAAGAAACATAACCAGAAAGGAAGATAGCACAACTAATCAAGTTGAATGCGCTATATGGAGTTTCACAGTTGGCTATTCTCAGTTCCACAGACTGGGTAACCCCTCTAGTTACTTAGTGCCTCCTCCAAATTAAGGAACATATGCAAACACCTAAATTCAGAAATACTTAAAACTTAACTTCCAACGATTTATAAAATTTGAATATAAAATTAATAAGCACGCCAAGAACAAAAAAGGTGAACTACCAGTCATTTGATTTTTATTTTCTTTTGAGACAGGATTTCATAGGACCCAAGCTGGCCAAGGAAAATCTTGAATTCCCAATCCTCCTGCCTCAGCTGCTCAAGTGTTCAAAGTACAGGTCAGCATTGCCACACCCAGAAAATTAGCCTTTTACCATTTTATTTTGATAAAGAAAGGAAGAAAGAATAAAAAGAAACATAAAGAAATAGTTCTTAGCATGCATGGGATCCTGGGTTTGGGTCTCAGTGCAACACACAAAGTTTTAGAGTATTTCAGGTTCTCAAATTTTGAATTAGGTGTGTTTAACCTGCATCATGCTGTCTTTAGAAGGCTGTATTTGAGGCATCTTGCCTCCTCAGCAATTAACTGTTAGGCTATGATTCAGCCTTGTAGTTCTTGTTTTTTATAAGGTTTAGACAACTTGCTACATAATGTGACTGGCCTGATTTACCAGTGCAGTATTGTTCCAGTTTAATCTAACATTTCTAGACACACATTGTTGCTACAAAGCAAAGATTATCAACACTGCCTAATTATCTTCTGAGCAGCTATTCTTTTTTTTAAAGATTTATTTATTATGTATACAGTGTTCTGTCTGCATGTGTCCCTGCATACCAGAAGAGGGCACCAGATCTCATTACAGATGGCTGTGAGCCATCATGTGGTTGCTGGGAATTGAACTCAGGATCTCTGGAAAAGCAGCCAGTGCTCTTAACTGATGAGCCATCTCTCCAGCTCCCCGAGCAGCTATTCCTTGCCATCTTTGTGTAGAAGGACACACCATGCCTTTAAGGGCTAATTTCTATTTCCATGCGCTTTCTGATTTTTCCTTCCCTCAGGCAGGTCTTAAGGACATTTGCCTTTCTTCAAAGGTGCCAACACTTTAGGGTTCTTCTTCCCATTGACTATCATCCCCAGTCAGTGATTCTCAGTATTTTAGTTGCAGGTCCATTTCCCTTCATATGGGAAATCTCCGAAATTGAACACACATTTCTAATAGACAACTCCTACTCCTGTTCAAGTCCTTGCTGATATGGATCCTTCTCAGGAGCCAAGCTTGGTGATACATCCCTGAAATCTAAGCACTCAGGAGGCTGAAGCAAGAGCATCTTGAATTCAAGGCCAGCCTGGCTTTGATGTCAACCTGGGCTACAGAGCGAGACCCCATCTCTAAAAGAAAAGCAGGGAAGGTTTAGTGGACAATGGCACTTGCTATTCTAGGCATGACAACCGAAATTCAATCCCTGGATCCTACTCATTGGTGAAAAGAGAGAACCGACACCACAAATGTATCCTCTGACTACCAAGTGTACATTCTGGAATGACACACCTTACAATAATAATAATAATAATAATAATAATAATAATAATAATAATAATTTAATAATCAAAACAAAACAGAATAGGAACTGAAATCTTTTTCTTTGAGTGGGTTTTAATTAGACTTTCCCACTAAATACAGAATTCAGAAACTGAGAATTTCTGCTCACTCTGATAAACTTAAGTCTTCTTGGCTCCATCTGCTGATTCTAATGTTATCTCTTTTGGAAACAATCTCAACAGGCACATCCAGAAATAGTGTTTGCAAACTCCCAGGGTACCCCTTAACCTATTCAAGTCAACATACAATCATCCATAACAGATGAAACAGTTCAAAGATATGTAAATGGCTCTTGACCACTGAAAAAAGACTGGAGTCAGGAAGCAAAAACACAGGGCTTTATCTCAAATTTGCAGCTGCTTGTAAAAGATCTGGTCCTCTTTCCGTTGTTGGAAATGTGCTTGCTTCTGGAATTTCCCACTCCTCATTTCAGTCCCATAGGCTAAGTTCTCACTCAGTCAAGCAGGCTCTGATTTGAACCCACTAATGACAGAAGTCAGAAATGATGCTGATTAGCCTAGTCTAAGACACCGGACCATGTGCTCGGGTTTTTGGAGGTTACTGTCCTGAGTCCCTGCCAGAGGGAATACACTCCTTCAGTTCTTCATTCAGTCCCTGGTGCCTGTTCTGAGTGTGGTGTTTCCCATTCTCATTTTCCCACAACGAAGAGAAAAGTCATTTATATCTAAAAAAAAATAAAAATTGCCATAGAGATACATCACTTTTTATATTTTGGGTTTTTTAAATTTTTGGGTAGGTACTCTACCATTGAGCTATACCCTCTTTCCTGGATTTTATTGTTAAGATGATAGGAAAGCAAGCCTTCAAAGTATTTTAAATGTGCATTTTAGGAAGATTATATTTATTTGATTACCAAGTACTTAGAAAGGTCAAAACTTGAAGATATGGTAGATTAAAATTTGTTTTAATGTTTATTTATTTTGTATGTGTGTGGGGCATGCGACTATACACATGTGGAGATCAGAGGACAACTTGCTGAATTCTCTTCTCTCTTTCCACGTCTACATGAGTTGCAGGGATCAAACAGGTCACCATCTGCTTCAGTGACAAGTATTTTACCCACTGAACCATCTCACTGGTCTCCTGGTAGATTTTTAAGGTAAAGGTAAAATTTTCAATACAGAGGGTAGGTTCTCCAGGCTAAATGTAAGTAGTAAGAAGAAGCAATGAGGATGACCAACACTAAAAATTCATCATGCACAACCTGCTCTTGCCTGGTGGTGGCGCACGCCTTTAATCCCAGCACTCCGGGAGGCAGAGGCAGGTGGATCTCTGTGAGTTTGAGACCAGCCTGGTCTACAAGAGTTAATTCCAGGACAGCCTCCAAAGCACAGAGAAACCCAGTCTCGAAAAAACAAAAAACAAAACAAAACAAAACAAAACAAAAAACAAGCCAAAAAAACAGCCTGCTCTTTTCCATATGACATTATGTATTCATTTCTTATAAGTGAAATAAATCACAGTCGTTGTTCAGTTTCCCTTATCAATTTAAGACAGTAAAATTTCATAAAGGACTAAAAAGAACAAAAGAACATTTATTATTAAAATTATTACTAAGAAAATATAACATGTTTTTTTATGTAATTAATAAGACAATCTCAAAATTTGGTGTACAGTTGTCCCTTTGTGTTCATGGAAGATTGATTCTTATCCTCTGTACATACTAATATCCATGATACACATATAGTTGTCATACTTTATTATCAGAATGTAGAGGCAGGAGGATCAGACAATCAAAGCTGTCTGTGGGTACATAATGAGTTTGGGGCCAGCCTGGGTTAGATGAAATTCTGTCTCAAAAGAAACCCTAATTCTATAAATGAAAGCAAAGTTTTAAAATTAGAAACTCATGAGGTACAGTGGCCAATGTGCCAGTGGCCATGCCGGAGGAGCTGCAGTCAGCAATGGGGCTTATGGAGTACAACCAACCAGATAACAGCTATGATGGGGACATCCTGGAGAGAAAGCCCCCGGGGAGATTGTCTGCAGAATGCCCGTTGCTTCTGCTGTGCTTTCTCCTGCTTACTGCTGTGTTCCTGCTGTATTTGGCATGGAGTGATTACTATGTGAAAGGAACCCCCCATAGTATCTAGTACGGTGTGACTGTTTCATGGGAAAAATCCCATTCCTCACTAGCTAGCTCGCTTGCAGATCATAATCAAGATGATTTTTATAGAGCAATGACGCTTAGTTGGACCAGTGACTTAAAGATACAGGTGGTTAGGGCTGTTAAAGATAGTTAGGGAAAAGATTTAGGTTGCTCTGCCAGTTGCTCCAATGAGAGATGCAAATACAGAAATAAGATTCGAAGTCACCCCATTTTGCTAGATGTGAGACTTGTGAGGATGGAAAATAAGAACAAGGAAGTTTCCTGCATTATACACCCATGAATTCTGTGGAAAAACAGGCTGATCAAAAAAAGCAATTATGGCCCTACACCCAAAGTTAAGTCTGAGTTTCTTGGTCATGTAGCTTACAGAATTAATCAAAGGTTTCTGTAGGCACCTTGAGGAAACAAAGCTGTGACAGGAAATTAAATGACCCTATTGTGTGTAAAGAAAAATAGATGCTTAGCTAGACCACTTGTTTAAGGTTTTGTAGGGTAGAAATAGGCTAAGAATCTGTTACAGTGAGATTGCAAACAGCTGCCTGCCAGCACAAAAGTAACTGTCTGAAATATACTTGGCTTGCTTAAAACTTCATTAATCAACAATAAGAGAATCATTGCTTTGGAGTGAAGATGTTGTTGTGGGAAAATTAATACAAAGGAAAATATTGAATTGCTTGTGGGCTTCTAAGCAAAACATGTTACTTGTGATGATAATGTGATTTCTTCCTGTGCAAAGATTTTAATTTGTTCTTGGAAAATATGTAACTTGCGGTTGTGAGGTGATTTCCATTTTACATCTTACTTTAGATTTTTGTCTTAGGTGGTATAAAAGGGACAAGAGAAAAATAAGAATAAGAAGGAGGAGGAGAAAAATAAAATGAAGGATTAAGCTTTGCCTCCTCAGGTAAGCCTCCTGTGTGTGTGTTTAGCATTTGCCGACTCCTCATCTCCTCTCCAGAATCTGATTTTTCTGCACCAGTGCCTTAACCCTACGGAACTGGAGGCTGAGGCAGGAGGATTACAAATCCAGGGCCACCCTGAGTTGTATATAATAAGTACCAGACTAACTGGGTTTACATTGTGAGAACTTAACAAAAAAAGTAAAATAGCAACAAAGAAAAATCTTTTACAAACTCAATGAATATATTAAATCATATAACAAGCATGGTTAATCAGATGCAGAATTCGGCATAGACAGGGAAATAAAAAAAATGAAGGAAAGGTAAAGAAAGAGACAAATGAGGACACATGAGAGAAAATAGTGATATATAAAGAAGTGACAGCTGAGAGTGTCCCAGAAGTATTGAATTCACAATGCAAATATTCAAATTCAAGTATGAATCCTGAGCATGGAAAATATAACTAAATTCACATTTGGGCAATTTGATGAGTATTCAAAACATCAAAATAAGTTATTGTTATGATAATAATTAATATTTTATATGTGCCATTACTCAAAAATTGTGTGTGTGTGTGCCGCAGTGTATGTGCCATGGTGTATATGGAGGTCAGAGAAGAACTTTTGGGAATCAGATCTTCCCTTCTACTCTGGGTTCCAGGGTTCAAACTCAAGTTGGCAGACTTGTGTGCCAAGTGCTTTCGCCTACTGAGCCAAGTCACAAGCCAAAAAGACAATGATTTTTTTAAAAATATATTTATCTATTAATTTTAAGTACAGCACCAAAATTTCAATGCAAAAGCAGAATAACATTATACACAGTCCTGTGCCTTCCTTTTATCCTAACTCCTCATTTAACTAGAGGCCTTTCCCTCATGATATTGTGCAGGTGCAGCAGTAAAAGTGTAAATAACAGCAGACAGCTTAGTGATCATGAGGCTTGGAATTTCTTTTTCTTCTTTATAAATTTTTATTTAAATTAAATAAATTTAAATTGTTTATTTAAATTAAGCAAACGTATTTTACATACCAATCCCAATTCCCTCTCCCTCCCATTCTCCTATGCCCCCCACTGACCTCCCCATCCCATCCCTAGCGAGGGTGAGGCCTTCCATGGGGGAAATCAAACAAACATTTTTTTTTTCAAGACAAGGTTTCTCTGTGTAACAGCACTGGATGTCCTGGAACACGTTCTGTAGCCCAGGCTGACCTCAAACTCACAGAGATTCCGCCTGCCTCTGCCTCCCAAGTGCTGGGATTAAAGGCATGCCCACCACCACCCGGGGAGTTTGGAATTTCATATTAAGCTTGGTTTGAATTCCAGCCCACCATTTCCTAGAATTGGACAAGTGACTTACCCTTGCTCTGCTTCCATTTCCTTGGTAGTAAACAGTTCCATCCTGGAGTGATTGTGAGTCACTATTAACAAAACTATCTCATTTGCCCTGTGCTAAATACACATATAACCTCATTTAATTGTCATAGAACCCTAAAAACCAACTGTTCTTTCCCTTATTCTACAGATGAGAAATATGATCTTTGAAAGATTGTTAGGCCTCAGCAATGCTCTTGATTTCAGATCTGTATCTAAAATCCATGTTATTTCTGAGCATAATAGAACATACCTGTTACTCCTGCACTTAGGAGGCAGAAGTGTGAGGATTTCAAGGTCTAGGCCAGTCTGGGGTTTATAGAAAGTTTCAGGCCAGCCTGGGCTTTATAGCAAGTTCTATAGACTGGCCTACGCTACAAAGTAAGGGCTTGTTTAAAAATAAATAAATGCATAAACAAATAAATTAGTTAATTGAAATTTAATGCCATTATTGTTATGTTACAATAATATATAATCAAAGTTATTTATGTGTGTGAGTGTTTTGTCTGCATGTATGTCTATATCAATTGCATGCTTGATGTCCACGGAAGGCCAGAAGATGGCATTGGTTCTCCTGAGATTGGAGTTACAGATGACTGTGAGCTGCCATGTGGGCACTAGTAATTGAACCCCAGGATAGCTCTTAAGCACTGAGCCATCTTTCTATCTTTCATACACACACACACACACACACACACACACACACACACACACACACACACACACACACAAATATACACACATGTATCAGACAGGGTCTCTCTATATAGCTCTGGCTGTCCTGGAACTCACTATGTAGACCAGGCTAGCCACCATGCCCAGCTATCAGTCTATATAAGTGTAATGTTTTAGTAATAATCACAATTCATAAAGCAATATATTTCTCAGTTGTTGAAAATTCAGATCTTTTATGTTTATTCATGTTATAAATGACCCAGCCAGGTGGTGATGGCGCATGCCTTTACTCCCAGCACTTGAGAGGCAGAGGCAGGCAGATCTCTGTGAGTTCGAGGCAAGCCTGGTCTACAGAGGGAGTTCCAGGACAACAAGGGCAACACGAAGAAACCCTGTCTCAAAACCACACACACACACACACACACACACACACACACACACACCAAAGAAATAAAACAAAAAAACAAACCAAACCAACCAAACAAAAACCCAAATGACCCAGTGAAGAATATCTTTGATCACAAAATATTATGTGAACCTCAAATTAATTAATTAAGACAGAATTCCACTATGTATCTATGCTATCCTGGAACTCAAATTTTCCCTGCTGCAGCCTCTCAAGTATTGGGATTACAAACATGGGGGTGTCAAATAAATTCTTTAGGGCAGTGACTTTTAACTGGACTAAAATAAGTCAAGAAGTGTGACAGTTTAAGAGGGGCCAGAGAGATAGCTTAGTAGTTAAGAGCACTCACTGCTCTTACTGAAGGCCCAAATTCAGTTCCTAGCACCCACATGGTGGTTCAAAACTGTCTGTAATTCTGTTCAGTTCCAGGGTACCTGATGCCATCTTCTAGTTTCCTCAGGCAGTGGGCACAAACGTGGTTATGGTGGTTTGAATGAGAATGACCCCACTAGGCTCATACATCTAAATAGCCCGGTTGTCCTGGAACTAGCTATCAACCAAGGCCTGTTGAACCAGAGAAGACTGCTTGGACATGGATTTAAGCCAATAGAAACTCTTTATTAGCCAGCAGGTGATTATACTGGGTGTTCAGTATCCCAGTGTAGCCCTCACCCTTTCTCTTGGTGAGCTTTTAAGCACAAACACTTCAGTTAACAAGAACATTTAGCCAGAAGCAGAACTACAGAAGCCAATAAAGAAGGTTAGTACATTTAGAGACTTTCGAAGAACTATGGACTTTAATGGTTTAGGTCTTTGTTTTAGTTTTGGCAGGTGGTGCTGTCTACATGTTGTCTTTTTCCCCGAGACAGGCTTTCTCTATGTAGCTTTGTAGACCATACTGGCCCTGAACTCACGAAAGTCCACCTACCTCTGCCTCCCAAGTTCTGGGATTAAAGGCATGCGCCACCACCACCCACCTTACATGCTGAGTTTTATGATTTGAACAGTACTTCCATCATGAAGTCAGTTGTACTAAGTTCTCCGGGCATACTAAAATTTAGGGCCCTGTTACATTCCTCACTAGTAATTTTTTGGGGGGGCTGGGTTCTAGACAGGGTTTCCCTGTGTACCAGTCCTGGCTGTCCTGGAATTCTCTTTGTAGACCAGCCTGGCCTTGAACTCATAGAGATACAACTGCCTCTGCCTTCCCAGTGCTGGGATTAAAGGTGTGCACTACCACCTGGCATTCCCCACTAGTCTTAGTGAATAAGTCAAATCATGGACTCATCCTGCTCTAAAGAGGTGTAGTTGGTCCTACGGACCATTAATTTACTGGACTGAAACATAATTGGCCATGGAATTTAAGATGCAGGGCCCCACAATTAATCCAATCAGAATGAGAATTAAAGGCCCAGTTGGTGCTGATAGCAGAGTAGTTAGTCCGGGGGGACCAAGTCAACAGAGACTGCTACCAATTATTTGATTTATGTCTTTCTTTCTTTCTCTTTTTGAGGTTTTCCACAATTATACCAAGACTTTTTTCTTATTATTCCTGATGAAGTAACATTTATACAACAGGTTTTTCTGAAAGCCATACATAGTCCCCTTATTCTACGAGAAGTAAGTCTAAGCCTCTTAGATTTTGTAGGACCATTTCTGTTGTTTTCCCTACTCTTTACTCGTTGGGGGCCTGCCACCCAGCTCCCAAATAAGCACACAGAGACTTACTCTTTCTTATGAATGCCCAGCCTTAGCCTGGCTTATTTCTAGCCAGCTTTTCTTAAATTATCTCATACATGTTTGCCTTTGGGTTTTTACCCCTCTCTATTTCTGTGAATCTTTTCTTTCCTTCTTATTCCATATCTGGCTGTGTGGCTGGCCCTTAGCATCTTCCTCTCCTTTTCTCACTCCTTTCCCTTCTCTTTTTTTCTCCTTGTATTTATTCTTTCTGTCTGTCAGCCCCCGTATCCTTTCTCCGGCCTAGCTCTTGGCCATCCAGCTCTTTATTAGACCAGTCAGGTGTTTCAGACAGGCACAGTAACACAGAGTCAAATGCAACATAAAAGAATGCAACACATCTTTGCATCATTAAACAAATGTTTCACAGCATAAACAAATATAACATGTCTTCAGCTAATATTCCACAACAGAATCTAGCTGTTGTTTTAACTTAGAAATGGAAACTCAATACCTCTAGTCCTGATGAACCTGCGTACTTAGTTTCTTAAAATTTTATTTCTCATGTTAAAGGATGTGTTGAGCTGGCTATGCCTGTTCCAATCAGGAGTGTGATGAGGACAGCTGTAGCTCTCTCTTTTTTTCTTTGTAGTCCAGGGTCCATATTTAATTTTATTTTCTCTTCTTTCCCATTATATAGGTTTGGTAGTTTGAATGAAAATGGCCCTCATAGGCGCACAGGGAGTGGTATTATTTGAAAGGATTAGGTCGTGTGGACTTGTTGGAGTAGGTGTGGTCTTGTAGAAGTGTGTCACGGGGGGGGGGGGTTCAAATGCTCAAGCCAGGCCCAGTATTTCTGTCTCTTCCTGCTGCCTGCTGATCTGAATGTAGAACTCTCAGCTCCTTTTTGAACACATGTCTGCCTGCATGCTGCCATGCTCCCCACTATGATGATAATGGACTAAACATTTGAACCTGTAAGCCAGCCCCAATAATATGTTTTCCTTTATAAGAGTTGCCATGGTCATTGTGTCTTCACAGCAATAAAACCCTCACTAAGATAATAGGTATACTAGGGACAAGTGTGCACAAAGATGTATAAAAGGGGTTTCTCAGTTTGGAAGCTATCAGAAGAAGCATATTTAGTAAAACCCTTAGTATATGTCCACCAAGTAATAACAGGGGCTCAGTAATATTGATGTTATCCAGATCAGCTAACCCACAAAGTAGAATAGTAGATGTCAGAATCGGGGGAAGTGCCAAGGTTAACGGTTTTGGATATTAGATAAATTTCAGCCCTACATGAGTCCTCTAATGTTATTTTCAGCTTCCGCTAGTCACATTAAATTTTGTCAGTCAATGGGCTGACAGTCTTGTTAGTTCCAATCCCTATGTAGTATGGGGACCAGGTGTCTAACCATAACCATCAATCCTGGTCAATTTTTGTCTGGAAATGATGAACCCAACTAAGGGGCCCAGCCATAGGGCATGTATGAACGCTGTATTTTTTTTTAACTCAAAGGATAAGTTCCCATGTCTTTTCTTTTTTTCAATATAACCAGACGTTTAAAGTGGGTATCAGTGAACAAAAATGCCAAGATGAGTATGGGTTGCTGGTCTGTAGTCCCACTAGCTAATACTTTCCCTGTATCTGTCTTCCCCAGTTTCCAGATCCAAACCTGAGGATGGTGGGCATTGGACCCTGTATTTATACCAAATATAAGACTCAAGGGGAGTAGAAGGGAAGTCAATGGAAGGGCTCATGGCCTAATGAAACCTTAATTTTAATGGGTTCATAGTCTGTCCTGGAAATAGTCTGTTCAGCATTGTTCTCTGTGGTTTCTGCTTTCTTCCACTTGGGTGTGGTGAGTCCATGGTGAATCCAGCTACCTTTGTGGCCATAGGAATAGAAAGAATCACCATGTAAGGTCATTTCTAAGTTGGTTACAGCACCTTTAGCTACCTGCTTCTCAAACCGTTCCACCAACTTGAGACTAAGTATTCAAATTATAAGAGCCTGTGGGGGGCATTCGAATCAAACCACCATACAAGCTATTAGAGATCAGAAATGAAAGTCAGACTTCTCTAAGTGTACTTTCTAGAGTTCAGATGATGAAGCCATAAAAATGTTTTGCATAATTATAACAAAAATCAAGCCAAGATTAACCATGATTTAAAGTAAAATGAATGTGCTAGCAGTTGTTGGGAAACTAACACAACAAATTTTTCTATTTTATCTTAAAGCACAAGAGTTTGACTAACCTGGTGAGATAGAGCTTCAAAGTCAAAGAGAATCATAAACCTCAAATTACATTTAACATTAATTATTAGTAATAATGCTAAAATTGTCACTTGAAACTGTTAAATATGTGCTTAGGATGAAATACATAAGTGAATATAAATAGCAACTAAGATTTTCTGCATAGGAAGAGAAGCCACAGGCCTACCTACTGCCATTAGGACCAGAGGATGAAGGATACTCACATACCTGCCCACAGTTGCTTGCCCTGGGCAGAGAAGAGAAACTACAGGCCAGCTCGGCACCTTGCGGCACAGAACAGTCAGGCACCATTATGGTGAACCAATATATGGTGGGGCATGGGAGAGAGAGAGAGAGAGAGAGAGAGAGAGAGAGAGAGAGAGAGAGAGAGAGAGAGAGAGAGAGAATGTCTTGTGTCCTGTGGTGAGAGGCACATCCGAAGAGGCGAAGGTGGTGAGGAATAGGCTGATTTGGGTGGTCCACTTGCCACCCAGGGCCATGGTGATGTTTGGGCTTGGGCTGCTGCCAAGGGCCGTGTCTGGGTCTATGGCTCTGCTGAAGTCAAGGTCTGTGTTGATGTCTGTGGCTCCTGTTATCACTGAAGACTTTGAGGATGCCTGGGGTCTGGGCTGCCACATGTGCCACATGGGTGTCCAAGTGCCATGCTACTGCAGAGGCCAGCCCAATCTGAGTGCACTGCCACCCAGGGCCATGAAGGCATCCATGCCCAAACTGTAGCTGAGAGTCATGTCTGGGTCTGTGGCCTTACTGCAGCCAGGGTCTGTGTTAATGTCTATGATAAGCTGTTGCCATTGAGGGCTATACAGATGATGCCTGTGGTCTGAACCACCACTGAGGCAAGTTGGTGTCCAAGGGCCTCCTTGCAGCAGGGGTGATGCCCATCTGAGTAGCCCCAGGGCCATGGAGGCATCTGAGCCTGAGCTACCGCCAAAGGCCATGTCTCAGCCGGTGGCCCTACTGCAGCTGGGGTCTGTGGCTCCTGTTACTACCAAAGGCCATGCAGATGCCAGGGGTCTGGGCCAACACTGGGGGCCATGTTGGTATCCAAGGGTCATGTTGTTGCTGGGGCCATACAGATCTGAGTGCTTTGCGTAGCTACCTGGAGTGATGGCATCACCTGGGCCCAAGCTGCAGTCTAGGACCATGTCTGGGTCCATGGCCCTACTGCAGCCAGGGTCTGTGTTGATGTCCATGGTTCCTGTTACTATTGAAAGCCATGTGACTGCCTAGAGTTTGGGCTGCCACCTGGGGCCATGTTGGAGTCTGGGAACCATACTATTGATGGGCCCACTCTGATCTGAGAGGCCTGCGCTGCCACTGGGGCCATGGTGACAACTGAGCCTAAGCAGCTGCTGCTGCTGGTGGTGGTCATATCTGAGTCCCTGGTCCTGATGCATCTAGGTTCTGTTCTGGTGCCCGTTGCCCATGTTACCACAGGGGCCCATGGGGACCATGTGTTAAACCATGTGTTGAAGTACAAGAGCTGTGCTGAGTTGTTTCTGTCCCACACTGACACAGGGAGAGATGCCCCCACATACACTGAAGAGTTGGCACTCCCAGATGTCCCTGCCCCTCATAGGAGAGCTGTCCCCACCCCTCACCACGGGCTTGAGAGAGCTGGCTCCACCCCTCAGCTGACAGGGGTAGTCCCAGCATCCCAGATGGACCAGCTCAGCTACCACCCAGGTACACATCCAGGTCTTAGAGTTGGCACTTCCAAACTCGCCGCCATCTGTGACCTGCCAGAGAGCACGAAGGGACTGGTCCTGTGGAACCATAGCTGCAGGATCTCCGTGAGTAGCGATATCTTAGAGGAGATTCAGTGAGGGTCCAGTATTGATGGGGTACCAGAGGCCGGAGGCCTTTAACCTGACCAACAACACACTACACAATGAACATTTGCAAGTAAAGCTGTTTGGACAACAGGGTATACTGCATGACACACAATATATTCCAATGCCATTAAGATGAATAAAGAGGGATGGAGAGGGGGGAAAGATGGAGAATCGAAGTTTTTCTTTTCTTTGCTTGTTTGTTTGTTTTTGTATGTTTTAATTAATATTCATATTGGTATTTTTAATTTAATTTAATTTTTATTATTGCTTTTTAAGTTTTCTTTTGGGGAGATTCTACAAGGGTGAAGGGTAAATACGGAGGAACTGGGAAATGAGTGGGATTGGGGTATAGGGTATAAAATTCTGAAAGAATCAATAAATATTAAAATAAAAAAGATTTTTCTTCACAAAAGAAGAGGTACAAATATAATATTAAATAAGTTGGACAGGTTTAACCCCAGCACACAAAAAGTTGAATAAAAATGTATAATTTTAAAACCAAGGATTTTTAGCTTTTTTGTTTTGTTTTGAGACAAGTTTTCTGTGTAGCCTTGGCTGTCCTAGGACTCACTCTGTAGACCAGGCTGGCCTCAAACTCAGAGATTCTCCTATCTCTGTCTCCTGAATGATGGTTGATTGCAGTTTATAATCTGAGAACTTGAGAACTTTCAGGATAAAACCAGGAGGACCTTGAGGCTAGTATGGACTACATAGTATGACCTTGTAAAAATTAAATTTTGTCAGTTTACTTTGCACTACAAATATCATTAGGAACTGGCTTATACCCTCCCATGTCTCTTTTCTATATCCATTTGGTTTTTGAGACAGTCTTGCTATGCAGGCCAGTCTGGCCTTGAACCCACTTTGATTCTCCTGCCTCTTTTTTCTTTTCTTTTTTTAGAGATTTTATTTATTTATTATGTATACAGTGTTCTGCCTGCATTTATGCCTACAGGCCAGAAGAGGGCACCAGTGCTACATTTACAGATGTGCACTACCACACCGGCCTCTTTATTGTCTCTTTCTTTTAATATTTTTATTATTGTGTGTATTTATGTGTGTGCACACTAGTTCAGATGCATGCAGAGCCTAGAGGCTTTGGAGCTCCTGGAACTGGATTTCCAGGTGGTTCTGAGCCACCTGGTGGTGGATACTAGGAAGTGAATTTTGGTCCTTTTACTCTCTGAGCATTTTCTTATTTGCTACTTCTGTAAGTCTAATATTTCTGGGTTTGCAAGTGTCAATAGTTCTTACACAGAAGACTGTTGTTGTATGTCTTGAACCCAAGCTATTTTCTTTTTTTAGAGATTTTATTTATTTATTATGTATACAGTCTTCTGCCTGCATTTATGCCTACAGGCCAGAAGAGGGCACCAGATCTCATTACAGATGGTTGTGAGCCACCATGTGGTTGCTGGGAATTGAACTCAGGACCTCTGGAAGAACAGTCAGTGCTCTTAACCACTGAGCCATCTCTCCAGCCCCCCCAAGCTATTTTCATTAACTACATATGGGCTTCTATGTATACAGATAGACATACACTATCAAAAATGAAACGGGGATTGAGATGGCTTAGTAGTTAAGATCATTTGTTTTTGTAGAGGACCTGGGTTTGGGGCCCAGTATCCAAAATGTGGCTTACATCCTCCAATTCCAGAGGATCTCGAGTTCTTGTTTGGGCACCAAGCATGCATACAATGCGTTTAGATATGTGCAGGAAAACCACTCATGCACATAAAATCAAAATAATTAAATCTTAAATAACACAGAAAGTGATCAAATTGTACAGAATACTCATATTTTAAAAAGAAATAGGCTGGAACTCGATGGTTCCAGTGTCCTGCATTGGCTGAGCAAGGATCCTGAGTGACTATGGCCAGTTGCAGGTTTGGCACCCAGTTTCGCAGAGCATGTGAGGTCCTGCAGCCGAGGCTCGCCACTCCACACAGGCCATGTCCAACCTACCTACTATACTGGTCAAACCAGGACAAGTTACAGTCTTTAGAGTTCTGCATGTCTTTGAATCCAGAACTCCAGATGAATTGTACTTTGAGGAAGGATTTACTATCTAGGGAAGGAGATATTATCTACATCACTGACAGGAATGATACCAGATGATGAACAGGGACCTGCAAAGGCAAGACAGGATGGATCCAGAGCAACTATGTGGCTGAGCAGGATGGATTCATTGACAATCCATTGCATGCAGCTGGAAAAAGAGGTAACTTGAGCTGGTTGAGTGCTTTGGAGAATCACGTGGGTGTGGACAGCTTGGACAAAGCCACTGGAAACACTGGCCTGTACTGAGTCTGACATGGGAACCACAGAGCTATAGTGGAGATGCTGTTTACTCAGCCAGATGTTGGGCTGAACCAGCGAAACAAACAAGCCGGGACACAACTCTGCATGCAGATGCCTGAAAGGGTTATGCAGACATTGTCCACTTGCTCCTGGCAAGAATTTCCAGGACAGACGTAAACACTGATAAGAATCTGGCTTCTACATGGCCACCAATGCTGCCTGCAGATCACTTATTAAAAAGAATCAGGGTGCAGATGGGGTCCGAACGTTAAGCAACACTGAGTGCCCCCCAACATAATATTTTTATTAATTATTTGGGGATTTCACACAAGGCATTTGTTTTCCATTCTTCCCAGGTTCACCCTACCACCCTTGCAAGCCCCCGCCCCTGCCAAAACAAAGAAACAGAAGCCAACTCCACCAAGTGCACTTTGTGTTGCCTATATACTCACTGGAGCATGGTCTAACTCCCAGTGGTCAGCCCCTTAACGATAACTGAGGGCCCCCCTCCCCCACAAGGCCATCACCTGTGAAGAGCTATGAAGAGGGCTCAGACTGATTCCATCTGGATCTGCTTTGATCACTAAAGTTCTTTTGCTTCCCCCCTTCCAAAACCTTGCTTGTGTCGCCAAAAGATTCTTGGTAACTTCTTTTGAAAATTTGTACAAACGTGGCTCTATTGCACTGTGATCCGTCATGAGTCTGTGTGTACCTGAGCTTTTCTCACCTGTGTCTTGCCAATAACTGAACAAATAATTTTATGTTTGCCAGAGTAGAACACCAACAACAAAAATGATTATTTCTATTTGTCAAGCTAAAGGAATTGTAAGATTTTTTTTTCTTGTCGGGCAGTGGTGGCACATGACTTTGATGCCAGCACTTGGGAGGCAGACACAGGTGGATCTCTGTGAGTTCGAGACCAGCCTGGTCTACAAGAGCTAGTTCCAGGACAACCTCCAAAGCCACAGAGGAATCCTGTCTCGAGAAACAAAAACAAAAAAAGTTTTTTTCTTTTAAAAATATCATGACTTTTTTTTTTAAAGTTCTTTAACTCAGGGTTGGGATATTCTGAGTGGGGTTTTCAAGGGGGGGATGCTTAGTATAACAATACATCAAAATTTGTAACAGAAAATTGTCAGCTATTCTGACGAAAATAAAAACAAAACAATAATGAAAAGGAACATTTAAAGACACAGAGAAAATAGGCTTCCTGCAGCATCCTGCTGAGAGGGGGGCAGTGGCTCCTGAGCTGCTTCAGGGATTGGCACAGCCAGTGGAGATGACCGGTTCCACACTGCCCTGGAGACTGCCTAGTTCAGAGGAGCACAGTCACCTGAAGCTGTCGTGTAATGGGGTGGTGTCCCTGTCCTTGTGGTCCTTTTCAGACTCACAGCCGAGCTCCTTGATACCCCCAGCCCCATGGCCTTCTCTTACCTTGCCGGCCAGATGGCCACTATGATAAAGACTGAGAAGTCCTGCCAGCAGAACCTGACAGAGTGGAACATTTCATCTACAGCCCCAACAGCAGAATTCCCAACAGCAGAGTTCTGGGGACACATGGCCAAAAGGAGGGGCTGATCTTGCTCTTACACAGAGGTTTGTTACTTTTCTTTTCTTTTCTTTTTTTTCTTAAATAGGTGATTGGCTGCACTCTTCTTGCTCACAATGTGGGCCCATGATACAGACTCTGAATAATGAAATTTCAAAATATCAATGACATATTGATAACAGATTCCTAGTCCAAGACTTTGGATTTTTCTAAAACCACTGACCACCTTGGAATATACATACAGCATTTCTGAAGCACTTACGTCTTTGAAGACATTCAGGAGTTCCTAAAGCCACATCCTTTAGAAGAACAGATGCATCTCACAGCCTGCCCTGAAGAAGTATTTTTTGTAAAGAAGAGTCTAGTTTATGTTGCGTGTCAACTTCCTGTTTCTGTCAAGAATGTAGTGGTGTGTGTGATACTGTTTTGGGCTTCCCCAAAGGACAATCTTGTGAAAATGAACAGAATAATCGGATTAAAACCAGGAGATTCACAGATAGGATTTACAGTACAGGTGAAGTAATGACAGCCCTTAGTTGCCTTCCAGGTCATCTTTGGATCTAAAGTTACCAAGAAAGAAGTAACAGTTGCATGCAAAATTGATGGGTCTTGCTACCTAAAACCAAGGGCGAGTGTGACAAGTTTTGAAGATGAGTTGTGTTCAAAGTCACAGTTCATATTTAGCAGGAGGGCAACACAATAAATGTTGTGCTATCTGTCTCCATTTTGTATCAATTGGACCTGCCATTCCAGGATTTTGAGGCCACCTTGAGAGAGTTGGTGTGGGCACCATAATGTGCTTCTAGATCTTAGCATTCAGTGTCCTCTAAAGTAATTTCCTGCAGCCTCTGCTGCCTTTTGAAACAGCATACAGCCACCAGATAGGGACCAGTGAGCTCCCAATTCCAAACATGTGCATGTGCGTGTGTGTATGTGTGTGTGTTGTCTTCTTTTTTTAATTTTTGCAGATTTTTTATTTGAATTAGAAACAAGATTGTTTTACATGACAATCCCAGTTCCCTTGTCCCTCCTGTCCTCCCCTACACCCCAACTAAAACCCTACCTATCACATATCCTTTCTATTCCCCCTGGATGGTGAGACTTTCGTGTATTGTCTTCTTACATAGTGTAATTGCCAAATGTGTAAAGCTTAATGTGCTGTTCTGTGTAAATATTTCATGCATTTAACACTGTTAACTGTTACATTTCAATACCAACAAAGTTTTAGAGATAAGATGGTTTCTTGTCAACATCAAGTGACTTTATAGCTTGAAGAAATGTGTGTGGGAAAGTTCTGTATGTGATGAGGAAAAAGAAAATAAAAGTGTATCTCAAAGAAAAGAAATAGATAATTAAATCTCATTTCTCACTCTTTATGCAGATTTTATTATCTGCCTTCTCAAGAACATCAATGCCCTACAGAATTTTCTGTTGTAACAGAATGTTCTATTGCTCTGCTGTGTCCTAAAGTGGCCACTAGACACATAACACTATCTCAGATGCCTATCTTAGTAAGGATTTCTATTCATGTGATAAAGCACCATGACCAATATGAGCCCTGGGAGGAAAGGGTTTATTTCATCTTGCAGCTTATAGCCCATCATCTAGAGAAGTAAAGGCTGGAACTCAAGGTAGGAACCTTGAGGCAGAAACTGATGCAGAGGCCATGGAAGAGTGCTGTTTATTGGCTTGTATTAGCCTGTTTTCATATACCATCCAGGACCTCCAGCCAAAGGGTGGCATGGCCCCCAGTGAACTGGCCTACAGAGTGAATTCTGGAACAGCCAGAGCTATACAATGAGATGTAGTCTTTTTTTTTTTTTTGGTTTTTCGAGACAGGCCTTCTCTGTGTAGCTTTGGAGCCTATCCTGGCACTCACTCTGGAGACCAGGCTGGCCTCGAACTCACAGAGATCCACCTGCCTCTGCCTCCCAAGTGCTGGGATTAAAGGCATGCACCACCAATGCCCGGCGAGATGTAGTCTTAACAACAACAACAACAACGTATCTCTAAGGCACTGAAGACAAGGTATGGAAGGTCAGTGACCTAATCCAGTCCTTGAATTTGACTGTTTGTCTCTTAGGCATTTTTCATGGCTTGGTGGTACTCTATACTAAGAGCCTTGTCTATAGTCTCCCTCCAACAGTCAGTCATCCAGGTCTCATGATTCTTACCACTTCGTTCTTGAACTGATTTCTGCACTGTCTCCACTTGAACCAAGAAGGCCCTGCCCTGAGGCCAGATTTCCACAACCTGACTAACCTGTCTAAGACACAGTTGTCTCCTCAAGGAGGTGTGCATTCAGTTCTGCAAGCTATTAGTACCACACAGGTTATGGCAAGAAGACAATCCAGCCTCTGAGGATACTCTTTATAGAACGGAATTAAGGTTACTAATCAGATGAATTTGAAATGAGATGCTGGGTTATCAGAGTAGGCCCCATCTTCAAAAAATTTCTTAACTGGAAAAAGGCAGCAGAAGAGTTGGTGTGGAAGACACTTGACAGACAATGAGGAACCATATGGAAAGGAAAAGGTCACAAGCCAAGGAACACAGGCAGCCTCCAGAAGCTGTGTAACACTTCCACCAGAGCATCCCAAAAGGAGCTTAGTCTTGCTGACACCTTGAACTAGCCCAAAGGGATTAGTGCAAGTCTCGGCCAAAACTTGTCAGGTAGTAAAACCACATGAAGTCACTATGCTTGGGATTTGTTACAGTAGCAAGAAGAACCAGGAACTGGGGATATGGAAACGTTCCACATTTTTCATTTCCTGAAACAGTTTGTCTTCATCATATGTCCATAGTAGACACAGATGTCATCCTACAGAGAGTGTGTTTCACAGACCAGCCTGTCATTAACAAGCAAGGGAAAGAACTCCAGTCCACGCTTCTGCCCAGGTTGACAACATGAATAAAATGTCCTGTGGTTTGTGAGGCTAAGATGAGGTTAACATAGGAGCACTTGGAATTTTCTGGACCAAGGTTAGAAGAAGACACCAGAATGACTTACAAAATATCATTTATGAATTTATCAGTGTTTTTTTTATAGAAGTAGCATCACAGTGGAAGTAACATATAAAATAACTTTCGTGGAAACAATTTTGTGAAATAAAGGCTACTTGGGTGTATTTGAACACAGAAAGAAAGAAAAGAAAAAAAATACACTACAGACATTTTATAATTCAGAGTTCCTCTTCCTTAATGACTGTAGCTTGTGTCAAGCTGACATAAAACTAGCCAGCACAATGGCAGAATATGGGTACCAAGGACTCACCTCTTCCACAAAATTGAACTAGTGGAACAGCAGCATGCAGAGGCTAGTGGCAGTTGAATTCAGCAACAGAGACATGTAGACCTAGTGAAATCCAAAGTCCTGGGACACAACACAGCAAGAGAAACAGAGTGCTCCAGGACTTGTCATCTGGTTCCCTGGTTAGGAAGGGGAAATCTTTCCCAACTGGCAAAAGTAAAAGTCTAAGAGAACAGGGTCTCAGCCAGCTTTGCTAGTGCAGTAGCTGGCATCACATAGTTATACAACTTTAATAGCTAAGAGACTTGGGACACACAGCTGGTGACCTTTAGAGAAAGAATATGGTACATTTCCCAGAGAAATTTATGAGAATTGATGCTGGGAACCACCTTGAGAAGGGTATTACCTGTACTGCTCCGAGGGTCTAAACCTCTGCATATTCCCATCTCCAGAACACTATAGTATGGCATCAGTGGTTGGCTGACTGCCCCTTGAGACAGTCTTGGCTCAGGGAAATATAACTTGTACAAACTGGCTGAGAATCCTGTGCTGTGAGCTGTGATGTACAGGGCAGTAGAGTCATTCAATCTGGGAACCTGCTGTCTGAGTCTAGGGACTTAACTAACGGTTTCCAGGTGTACCAGTGTGCAGGAAACCAGGATCAAGAGTGGCAGATCCTAAGCTTCAAATGGCCCCAGTCCCAACACAGAAGGCTACAGTTCCGTGTCCCATGAAAGCCACAAAAGTATCTGGGGGCACTCCGCAACTCTGTTTTGTACTCTGTCCTTGGTTTGTACAGCCTAATTATCTCCCAAGAGAATCTCTGCCTGGTGCAACCCAGCTGAAAAGAATCTTAACTCTCACCACCCTCCTTTCTGCTGGATACTTGGCAGGTTCTGAGACAGAATATGAATCTCCATGGCAAACCCTAAAAAGACCCACAGGGAAAGCATTGCTCAGCACACACCATGGTCATCTGCCTTCCTTTGCTTATCTAGCAACCTTGGCTGGGAAGAATAGTTTTTTCTTTTTAAAAACATTTCTCTCTTTTTTTTCTTTGGTGTTTTTTTAAAATCCCTTTCTGTCATTCTCCTGGATGTTGAAGATGTTTTGTATTTAAATCTTCTCTGTGGTCCTATGGATCAAGCCTAGGGCCTTCAGTGCATTGGGTGGGCTCTCTGCTAATGAGGTACACTACTAGTTGAGTTGAGAGTAAGTATAGCAAACTCCAGTCTCAGCCCATTCTTGTTCAAACACTGGTAGATACGTCTTAAAGAACAAGAAGACAAAAATCCCTGAGTCATGGATCCTTCCACAGGCAGGGTCAACTATACCTACAAGATATGCTGGGGTAAAGGTGGCACAGAAATTCAGGGAGTGACCATCTAATTACTGGTCCAGTTTGAGACCCATACCACGAAAAGGAGCCCACCACTGACACTGCCTGAAGGGAAAGGACCCAGAGGCTGGACCACCCAGAATCCTAGGATAGAACTAAACATGACTGGCAAAAAAGTCAATGAAATGATTCCTAATGATATTCTGTGTATGCATAGATCATTGCCTAGCCCAACTGTCACCAGAAAGGCTTCGTCCAGCTACTGTTGGAAACAGACGCAGAGACCCACAGACAAACGCTAGGCAGACCTTGGGAAATCCTGTGTAAAGGGGAGGAAAGATTATGGGAGCCAGATGAGCCAAGGACACCACAAGAAAACACATAGAATTAACTAACTTGGGCTCATAAGGGCTCACAGAGACTGAACTCCAGGGAGCTTGTATATGACTGACTTAGGCCTTCTGCACATATGTTACAGTTGTGTAGCTTGGTCTTCTTGTGAGACTCCTCCTCCTACTGGATCACCTAATCCAGCCTTAATAGGAGAGGAGGTATCTTACTGCAACTTGGTATGCCATGGCTGGCTGAAATACATGGGAGACCTGCTGTTTTCTGAAGAGAAAGAAGGAGAAGTAAATGTGGGGGGGGGAGTTGGGGGAAGACTGGGAGGAGAGGAGGGAGGGGAAACTATGGTTGGGCTAGGAATTAATAAAAGAGAAGGAAACATCACAAATGAATACTCCTCTGGACACCTAGAAGAAGTGGAAAAATTGCTGGACAAACAATAGCCATCGTTTATGTAAAAGCTGCTAGAACTCGGGCTGGAGAGATGGCTCAAGGGTTAAGAGCACTGACTGTTCTTCCAGAGGTCCTGAGTTCAATTCCAGCAACCATATGGTGGCTCACAGCCATCTGTAATGAGATCTGGTGCCCTCTGCTATCATGCAGGCAGAAGACTGTATACATAATAAATAAATAAAATCTTTAAAAAAAGAGTGGTTTTGATAAAAAATCAGCACACAAACAAAACCGAATATTTATATAAAAAAGCTGCTAGAACTCAACCAAGAGATTATATTTAAAAACAAAACCTAAATAAATCAGTAACAAGCAACAGGGTTAAATCAGTAACAAAGTTTTCCAAAAAAGAAAAATCCAGGACCATATCTTTAAAAAAAACTCCACATTTTATGCACGTGTATGTTTGTGTGTCTCTCTGAGCAAATGCACACACACACACACACACACACACACACACACACACACACGCACACACACACATGCATACACACATACACACACACACACACACACACACACACACACACACACACACACACACACACACACACACACGTCTATGTGGATACCTACAGAGACCAGAACAGTACATCAACTGTTCCTCTGGAAGAGCAGCAAGTACTCTTAATCACTAACCCATCTCTCCGGCTCCTTTTCCATGTGTTAAAGACAGAATTATGACAGGTGCTTTTCAACCTAGTTGGTAGAATTGAGAGAGAACCCTTCCAAATCCATTCTATGAAGTCAGTATACTATTAGCAGCCTATCAAAATCTGACAAGGAGCAATAATGGAAACTATGGACCAGTACATTGGTTGAATATAGATGCAAAAATTCTCAGTAAAATATTTGCAAACAGAATTCAATGGCGCATTTAAAACATCACACCATGAACTTGAGCATGGTGGTGCACACCCATAAATCTATATAGGCTGAACCATGAGGATTGCCACAAATTTAAGGGCAGTTTGGTCTACACAGTATGTTTGATACTCTGTGTCCAAAAATATGCAACATGATCAAGTGGGTTTCATTCCAGGCATGAAAGGATGATTTGACATACAGAATCAATGAACATATCACATAAAAAGAATCAAGGATAAAAATAACATGATCATCACAGGTACAGAAAAATAATTTGATAAAATGTCACATCCCTTCATGATAAAGACTCTGAACAAATTAGATTTAGAAATATTACAGCTCATAATAATAAAGTATACATCTAAAAATGCATAGCCAATATTATGCTGAATGGGGGAAAACATTTCCTTTTAATCAGGAACAAAGTAATCTTATCTACTCTTATTCAAATATAGTAGTAGAAACTGTAGACAGGTAAATTAGAAAAGTAGAATTAAATAAAAGGCATCAAAATACAAAGAAGTAAGTAAAACTACTCCTGTTTTCAGAGGATATGATTCTATAAATAAAGAACCCAGAAGACTACACTAAGAGATTTTTAGAACCGATAAATTTTACACAATGCAAAATCAGTCAGCCAGTAAGCAGTAGCTTCTCTATTCACTAGAATGAGTTCACTGAGGATGAAATCAGGAAAGCAATTCCATTCACAATAAACATGCATGCACGCCCCCACACACACACACACACACACACACACACACACACACACACACACACACACATGTTTAGGATGTAAAAGATATCTATGGTGAAAATTTATTAAAAATCTGAAAAACAAAATTGAAGAAGACATTTAAATGGTAGAAAAGCTTCTGGTGTTAACGGTTGGAAAATTTAATACTGTACCTCAAAAGCACATATTATTTCATACATGGGCTATAGAAAATAATGAATGAGTGAGGAAGTAAATGAATAAACAATGAAATAAATAAAATTTAAAACACCAAGTAGTGCTGAGATTATTGGGGAAGAAGGGAGTCAAGAAGAGTGGCTAAGAGGGTAAAAGAGTATAATGCAGGTGCTGAATATGATCAAGTTATATTTTAACTCAAAGCTTATTACTTTAAATGATCAAAGTGTATTTCTAAGAGCAAAGGAAAGGATGTAGGAAAGAAGAGAGGGGCTTCTGCCTGAATGGTAAGCCCAAATAGCAGAACACTATTGAAATATTCACATCTTCCCAGTTTCTAGAATCTGATACCAACTTCATCCTTATCTCTTTTCTTTTATTTGTTTTCATTATTCCCCTTAAGTACAGAATGTCTTTAAGAACATTGCTTCCATACAGGACATGCATTGAGTAGCAAATCTCAACTTCAGTTCTTGACAAAGCTACAGCCTATGAAATTAAATTTTTTTAATTTAGCCTAATATATATGTGTATGATCATAGTCATTATTTTGGTCTGAGTGTAGTGGCACATGTCTTTATCCCAGTTCTAGGGAGGCCAAGGCAAGCAGATCTCTGTGTGTTGGAGGCCAGGCTGTTCTACACACTGAGTTCCAGGTTAGGTGGGGAATACATAGCAAGAACTTGTCTCAACAAAACAAAAATCTTATAGCAGGGATTCAGACTAAAGGCGATAACAAAGAAGAGAATGTTCTAAGGAGAGAAATATTGGCATCAAGAAAGAGGTGATCACACCTCTTAATGAAACAGAAGGCTGCTCCAGGCGGGAAAATTAGGGAACCCTTTAAAACTCGAAGCCCAGCTGGAGGTGACAGGTTTACTAACAGTGACTTTTACTGTACTCGAGGCCAGTCTGGGGAAGAAAGCCATTACATCATCCCCAATACTTTGGAGTGCTTGATAACTTGTGCCATTTTGAGAGGGAATCATATATGAGCAACTCAGAGTACCCAAAAGCAAGGGTGGATAACAAGTCCTGGAGCCTGGGGACACCCTTCTATTGGATGTGAGATGGCCACAAGAGGGAGTCACGAGGGGGAGGAGATCCAGATGTGGCTGTGGGAGGCACAATCGGCTTATCAGTGGTAGTAAAGAGTCGAACTGCCTGCCAGTGACTGAGGAGACTGAAGGTGTAAATCTGTGCCTGGTATATTACTCTCTCTGCAGAGCTACTTCCCTGTCATAAGTGGTTTGTTGCCAGGAAGCACTGAGAATAATGAAACCAGATCAGACCCATTGCTTGATTCTGTATCCTTCTGTCTCTTGGAGGCTGGTTCAATGTTGAACCTGAAGGCATGAACACCCATGGACGGAGTTCTCAGTCATCTGGATTCTCTGCCTCGGCTGCAGGGCGTAGTGGCTGGTTTCTTCCTTGGCTCTCCTATACAACACAGCTTTGACATTTGCCACTCCGGTAGCACAAACTGGAGGATTTTTGGAGTAGGTGGGGAAAAGTTTGTGTGTGTGTGTGGAGGGGTGTGCTTGTCATCAGAAATGGCTCTAATTTCCCATAAAAGCAAAGCTTCTAAACTGAATATAGGCCTGGCACTGAGAACACATTATGAGTGCTAGAACGCTCAGCCTATAAATATTACCAACATGTGAAGTGGGAACAGGAAATACAAAGGACTCCAGCTACCAACCACTACTCAGCTAATGGATTCCACTATTAGAAGACTCAAAAAGATCATTCTTCAATGCCTTGTTGGAATTTTCTACATTATTATTATTATTTTCATTTTCTTAAAAAAAAACCTTCTCCTTTTCTTGTGCCCTTTTAAGGTTGTCGCAGTACTTTAAGAGGCTAATCCAGAAGGATAAAAGAACTCTCCATGGGCTTTAACCCATGGAGGGGACTGTACATCTCCTCCTTGGATCCTGTCTGGAGTCACAGATGAAAAAGAGAAAAAAAGAAGGAAAAAAAACTTTTGTGGCCAGGTAGTGGTTATGCATCCCTTTAATCCCAGCATTCCAGAGGCAGAGGCAGAAGGATCTCCATGAGTTCGAGGCCAGCCTGATCTGCAGAGTAAGTTCCAGGACAGTCAAGGCTTTGTAGAGAAACCCTGTCTTTAAAAACAAAACAGAAAGAGAAAGAGAGAGAGAGAGAGAGAGAGAGAGAGAGAGAGAGAGAGAGAGAGAGAAACCTTTTGCATTTCTCTTTTCTTAGCCTGCAGAGTACCTTCCCATACCAAAGACACTAGAACATTAGGTGAAGGTTCTATGTAGGCACCAGATAGACCTCCCCATGTTCAATGAGTTGTGTGGGTTTTGTCTTTAGCAATGGGGCCTGAACAAAACTTTGATCTATAATCTGTGCTGCCTGAAAAATATGCTAGGGCAATGATGGCACAAAGCCTGTGGGAGTAACCAACTAAATGTCTGACTTGACTTAAGGCCCACTCCATGAGATGGAACCCATACCTGACACTGTTTGGGTGGCCAAGAACCAGAGACTTGATAACCCAGAGATCCAGAGTAAAACCTAATGTTACTGGTCTAAAATAAAAAGTAGCCATAAAATGACTCCTAATGATATTCTGCTATACTCATTAGGGCCTAATTCAGGCATCAACAGTGAAGCTTTCTCTTGCAGTAGATGAGAACAAATACGGAGACTCACAGCTACACATTGTGCAGAGAGAGAGACCTTGGAACACACAGCTGTAAATGGGATGTCTCCATCAAATGCCTTTCCTCCCAGCTCAGGGAACCCCACAGAAGAGGAGAAGGATAGAATGTAAGATTCAGAGGACAAGGAGGACACCAGGAGAACAGGCCCTCTAAATTAACAGAGCAAAGCTCATATGGACCCAAAGACTGAAGCAGCAAACACAAGGCCTCTACAGGTCTGCACCAGGTCCCCTGTGTCTGTATTACAGCTTTCCTGAGTATGTGAATGAGTGAGTCTCTGATTCCTGTGCCTTTTCTTGGGCTCTTTTCCTTCTGTTGGTTTGCCTTTTCCAGCTTTGATGTGGTGGTTTTTGTTTTATCTTATTGTATTTTATTTTGTTATGTTTGGTTATCTCTTAGAATCCTGTTCTTTTCTATGAAGAGACAGAAAAGGAGTGATCCAGTTAGGAGGAGAGGTGTGGGAAGGGTCAGGAGGGGAAACTTTGATCAGGATATAGTGCATGAGAAAAGAATCTATTTTTGATTAAAGGGGAACATTTTTGTTTTTATTTTTTCTTACTACCTTTATCTAATTTTCCTTATGTATTTATTTTGTAAGCAGATTTTAAAATCCTTCTTTTTCTTACTTTCCTCTTTTTCTTTTTACTTTAAGCTTGCCTTCATCTTTCTGTGTTTTTCTATGTATCCCGCCATCAGCTCACTCTTTAATTATCAATACTTCATGTTTGTTGATTTTCACTTCCTAGTTTATTCCACAGAATTACTGTTCCTTACTTTTTTTTGATGGCTAATAGTGAGGTAGTAGTAATTCTTAACAGATTTTTATTGTGTTTCTGCATGTTTTTTTTTTGTGTTTGTGGTGGTGTTATAGAAGTATCTTTTTATACTTGGAACAGTACTGGGGATTGAATAGTAAAAAGAAGGCTGACCATGAAGGAGATCCACATACAAAACCAAGGAAATAGTCATTCCAACAGATACACAAACTGCGACACAAAATAAGACATATGAAAGAGCCAGACACCATGATTCATCCCAGATTTCAAAACTCTTTGAGAGATGGATCCAAAGATAGTGAAGTAGTTGAAACTAAGATAAGATCTGAAAAGCCAGGTTTAAAAATGACCAGTGTCAGACTGGAGATCTGGCTCAGTGGCTGGTTAAAGGCAATTGCTACTCTTACTGAAGGCCAGGGTTTAGTTACCAGCACTCAACATGGAGGCTCTCAATCATCTGTACTTTCAATTTCAGGGGATCTAATGCCTCTTCTAGCCTTCATGGGTACTGCACGTGTGTGGTGCATTTATATACATTCAGGCAAAGCACTCCTACACAAAATAAATATTTTATAAAAAATAAACAGTGGCTTCAAACAGGATTCATACAAATAGAAGAATGTAGTAAAGTTATCAGTTGAAGACTTAGATGAGAAATTGGTCAAGAAATCCAGTAAGGAGAAACACTCTGGTAAAACAGAAGATATGAGAATGAAATCTTAATATATCAAATAAAAACTTAATGGAAATCACTACCAATAGGACAAACCAGAGAGGAGGATAAAATACCAGGAACTGAAAAGAAAGTTGAATTATTTTATTAATACAGCAGCATTATATGGCAGACTGTTGGGCCCTTCCCACATAGGGTCTGCTGACCAGCTTGTGAGTAGGAGCTTACCTAGCAGGTAAATCCTGTTTTCTTCCTTGAAGGCCTGAGTGCAAGTTCCTGTTATCCTGTTATTCACCCATTCAGGATTGCCTGATGGGCCTGGGAACCTGAACTTGTTATCTGGGTAGTTTTCCCCCATCCCTGCTGACTGGTATATAAGCCCCCACTCTTGTTGGAATAGAGAGCATTCTCTCCCTGCAAGAAAGACCTGCTGTCTTGTCTTTATTTAAATCCTCAAGCCCCTCGCCCTATACTGTGGAAGTGTTGTAGTGCAGGCACTACAAGTGGAGGTTCCACTGAGATAGGGAAAGAAGGGAAGACGCTGAAGGCTGGCCAGCATTTTCAATAAGGTAAGGAGTGGGTGTATTGAACATGGGTGCTGCTAGTTGTTACTCTCTTATGGGGGACCAACTGGTCCAATTGTTAAAAAAGCAGGGCACCAGTATCAAACATAAGACAGCAAAAGACTTCTTGAAAACTGTACATGAGGTCAGCCCTTGGTTTTTGGTCTCTGGTGACCTTAATATCCCTGACTGGGAGCAGGTGAAGGGAGACCTACTAAGGACATTACAAAAAGAAGGAGCAAATGCCATATCAATTGTTACTTTTTCTCTGTGGCGTCAAGTCAAGGAAGCACTTCTTAGTGATAATGTGGAGGTGAAAGAGCAGGTTGATGAAAAGAAGCTGCTTTTGCAGAGGCTCAGGACAAAGAGTCTGTTATGTCACTCCAAGCTTCTGATGTTTCTTCCTCTGAGTCCTCTCCTCTTCAGGGGATGAGACTGAGGAAGGTGAAGCACTTCAATTCGAGAAGGACATCCTCAAATTAAAGCCTAAGCTTAGGAGATGCTCCCTTGAGCTATGTCCCCCTGCTGGGACTCCCGAGCATTCTAGCTCTCTGTCTTCCTTCAGCCCCTCCTGAAGAGCAGAGGGGTGGAGTGATATTCCCAGTTATAGAGACAATTAATCCCCAAGGCCAGAGTCAGAGAGAGCATTCCCCTCTTAACTTTAAGGATATAAAACAACTAAAGGAGGCAGTTGTGGCATACGGGCCTCATGCCCCTTTTACTCTGGCTATTTTTGAATCATTTGCAGCCTTGAATTGCACCCCCAGTGATTGGCAGCAATTATGTCCAGCTACGCTGTCAGGGGGAGATTATTTGATCTGGAGGGGTGAATACCAAGAACTTTGTAATCAAACAGTGCAGTGCAACACAGCTGCTGGTTTCCCTGGAAGGAACTTAGAAATGCTTACTGGCACGGGAGCCTATGCAGGTCTAGGCCAGCAGACTCTCTATGACCCTGCTGTATATGCTCAGATATCAGTGGCTGCTGGCCGAGCATGGAAAGCCTTACCTAATAAGGCTACAGGAGACCAACTTTCTAAGGTCCATCAGGGACCATCTGAACCCTATTCTGAGTTTGTGGGTCGGCTCCTGCAACTTGCAGGGCACATGTTTGGGGATGCCGATAATGCCATGCCTATAGTAAAACAATTAGCTTTTGAAGGTGCCAATAAGTACTGCAAGGAGGCTTTAAGGCCTCATAAGACCAGAAGCATCAATGATTATATTCGAATTTGTAGAGATATAGATGGACACCACATTATGGGACAAGTTATCGCCTCTGCCATGCAGGGTAATAAGAGGATCGGTAGGGGAGCCATATTTAAGACATGTTTTGACTGTGGGCAAGGGGGTCACTTTAAGAAAAATTGTCCTGTTAAAGACTCTTTTGCACCTCCTCGCCCAGGGTCAGGTCTTTGTCCCCGATGTAAAAAGGGACATCATTGGGGCAATAAGTGTAGACCAAAGACTGATGTACAGGGTAATCCTCTGCCACTTCCGGGAAACGGGAGTCAGGGTCCACTCCGGGCCCCTTATTCTCAGGTGTACAGAACCCTAGATACACCTGTTTCCCACCCTATTCAGGTCATACCCCGGAGGAACCCCTTTGTATCTAGGACCTTGTCAGAGGTACCCCAGGAAGCACAGGACTGGACCTCTGCTCCTCCTCCAGAGCAGTATTGACCCCTCAGATGGGACCCCAAGCTTTGGGCATGGGAGTTAAAGGCCCTTTACCACTGGGCTCAATTGGGTTGATTTTAGGAAGGAGTAGTGCTCTACTTCAGAGAGTTAGGGTCATTCCAGGAGTGATTGATGAAGATACTGAAGGAGAGATCAAAATAATGTTGGAAGCTGACAAGGAAGTCACTGTTATACCCCAAGGAGCTAGAATTTCTCAGTTAGTTCTGTCCCCTAAATTTACCACTAATAACCCCTTCCTTAAGCCTGTAAGAGGAGAAGGGGGTTTTGGATCTACGGGACCTATGGCATGTTGGGTGTCCACTCTGGAGTCCAGACCCTTGATGACCCTGACTATTGAAGGACGGGCCTTTCAGGGGCTTTTGGACACGGGTGCAGACACGTCTGTCATTTCCCTCAACCATTGGCCCAAAACATGGCCCCTGTAAGAATCAGATAGTAGCTTACAGGGTATAGGCCTAGTGAAGTCACCTAGTAAAAGTTCCCGTCTACTAACTTGGAAAGACAATGAGGGACATTCTGGAATATTTCAGCCCTTCATTTTGCCTCACATCCGGATCAATCTGTGGGGCAGAGATATCCTAGAAGCCATGGGGGCCGTACTGACCACACCTCCTGTGCAGCACATGCTTAGAGAGCAAGGCTATTGCCCAGGAAGAGGTATTGGAAAGAATTTACAGGGCGATCCCCTGCCTGAATCTGATAAACCCCCAGTGCAGAGATTGCCTGGAGACCGGAGAGGATTGGGGCATTTTTCATACCTCCAATTCCTATCACCTGGAAAAATGATGAACCTGTTTGGGTAGAACAATGGCCTCTATCTAAAGTAAAGTTGGAGGCTGCTCATGCCCTGGTCCAGGAGCAACTCAATGTCGGTCATATTGTCCCTTCTACCTCCCCCTGGAATACTCTCATATTTGTTACTAAGAAAAAATCAGATAAATGGAGGCTGTTACAAGACCTGAGACAGGTGAATAAGACAATGATGCTCATGGGTACCAATCAGCCAGGGTTGCTAGCCCCAGTAGCCATCCCAAAAAATTGGCACTTGCTTGTGATAGATTTAAAGGATTGTTTTTTCACTATTTCTCTACACCCTGCTGATTGTTAGCGCTTTGCTTTCAGTGTTCCATCTTTAAATTTAAGAGAGCCTTATAAGAGATATCAGTGGTTAGTTTTGCCTCAAGGCATGGCTAATAGCCCTACCATGTGTCAAGTTTACGTTTCTCAGGCTATAGAGCCAGTCAGACAAAAATATCCTCAATTGCATATAATTCATTATATGGATGATATATTGTTGGCTGCGACAAAAGAAAAGCTATTGTTATCTGCCTTTGGGGATCTTCAGACCACCTTAGGATTGGATGACTTACAAATAGCACCAGAGAAGGTACAAAAGGAGTTTCCATATCATTATCTAGGACATCACTTGCTTCATAATGGGGTACGCCCTCAAAAGATTAATTTTCGACTGGACACCCTTCAAACCTTAAATGATTTCCAAAAGTTTCTGGGAGATATCAATTGGATCAGACCTAGTTTAAAAATTACTACAGGACAACTCAAACCTCTTTTTGATATTTTACAAGGTGATTCAGATCCCAACTCTCCTCGAGTCCTTACTACAGCAGGACGGGTGTGTATCCATTTAATTGAAAAGGCCTTAGAAGAGGCTCATTTGGATTATATAGATTATGCCCAGCCTTTAAAATTCTTAGTATTTTGCTCTGCTCATGCCCCTAGGGGAGTTTTTTGGCAAGAGAATCCTATTCTTTGGGTTCATTCTCAAGCCTCCCCATCTAAATCAGTGGTATCCTATCCCCAAGCTATAGTTACACCCCTATTTAAAGCACAAAAGGTTGCCTTACAAACTTTCGGTAGGTAGCCAGATCAAATTGTTACATCTTTGTCCCATCAACAATTAGAGTGGCTACAAAATAATAGCTGTGATTGGGCCATTTTTCTCTCTGCTATCCAGAGTGATTTTGACAACCATTACCCATCCAATAATTTGGTTTCCTTTTTTAAGATACACCCTTTTATTTTTCCAAAGATTGTAGTTTCTCAGCCTATTTCCAAGGGGCCTGTGGTTTTCACCGATGGTTTTCAAAGGGTACAGCTGTAGTTGTATCTGTTTCCATCATTAAGACAGCCCAGAATCACTGCAGCTTCTGCCCATATGGCCGAACTCTTGGCCTTGGCCATGGCTCTACAGCTCTTCCCCGTGTGGGCACTAAACGTCTATACCGAGAGTCAATACTTTGCTCATATTGTCCAACCTCTGGAGACTGCTGCCTATATTGCCCCCATCTCCAGAGTACAAGAGAGTGTTGCAGATACAGGGTCTGCTATGGCAACGGAGTGAACCTGTATTTGTGGGACATCTTAGGGCCCATACCTCTTGACCAGGACCCCTCAGCGAAGGAAATCGCATGGCTGACAGGTATACTCAAATCATTGCAGTTTCTCAAGAGCTCACTAGCGCACAATCCTTACATAAGCGCTTTCATCTCAGCGCAGGGTCCTTATGCTTTCATACTGGGATAACTAAGGAACAAGCTGTTGAAATAGTTAAGGATTGCTCTCTTTGTGTAGAATTTCTTCCTGTGCCTCACTTGGGAGTTAATCCTTGAGGACTTTTGCCCAATCACATGTGGCAGATGGATGTAACGCATGTGCCATCTTTTGGTAAATTACAATTTGTCCATGTTTCTGTAGATACTTTTTCCCCGTCTGATATTTGCCTCTGCCCATTCTGGTGAAAAGGTGAAAGATGTTAAGAGCCACTGTCTACAGGCTTTTGCTTACATGGAGGTCCCAAAACAAATTAAGACTGATAATGGCCCTGCTTATGTCAGCAGAGGTTTCAATCATTTTTGTCAAGACTTTGAGATTACTCTAAAGACTGGTATTCCTTACAACCCCCAAGGATAGGCTATTGTGGAGCACACCCATAGCACTTTGAAAACCTATTTGGCTAAAATAAAGAAGGGAGACCTTGAGGGTCACCTAGGCTCCCCTCACTCTATCACTTATCCTTTATATCTTAAATTTTTAAATTATGGATGCTTCTGGTAACTCTTCAGCAGACCGTCACTGGCGGTCCTCTGCACAGCAAAAACCTCTGGATAAACGGAGAGATCTTCCCTCGGGCCTTTGGAAAGGGCCAGATCCAGTTTTGGTTGGGACTGAGGGTCTGTTTGCATCTTCCCACACGATAGTGAGTCCCCAATTTGGGTCCCAGAGCGTTGTGTACGCCTTCTTCCTGCTGATACATTTCAGTCATCAAAAGACCCATTGTGCTTTTGTGAGGAACCAGCCTGTCCTGGTGCTGGTGGGTCTTTGGAGTCAGGTGTGGACAGTGATAGTCAGCTCCAACCTTAGCCTGGGAAAGGCAGCTGTCAGAGAATTTTCAATGTGTGTTCTTCTATCATATGACAACACTCCCGTGGGAGAAGTGCTTATTTGTTCCCTCCAGGAATGCCGTTTGAGAAGCTGTTGGAGTGGTGAGAATCCAGCCTTGGTGGTTTGAGTCCTGGTACTATGCCTACACCAGTGGAACACTTGGGAGAGAACCGCCTCGCCCTCACATCACAGCAGCCACTGTCACTATCAATTCTTCAGTACGATTGGGCACTTTAAATCTTCACACAACTGAATTGGGTACTCTAATTATTAAGACCAGGGTGCCTCCCCTTTCGGGAGACTCCCTCTTAAAGGGACTGCAGCTAACAGGCCAATTAACTAAGGAATGGATTAGGCTGCTGGCCCTCAGACTTATAGCCATGGGCAGCGCCGATTTAGCCCTACTCTGCCTTTGCCACATAGGATGGTGGCAAACCCAGCGCCATTTTTAAACCAAGCAAATCATGCTTTCCTTGGCAGCAGATAACCCCTCAGCTCAGGTCTGGCTGGGCCTGCAGGACAAGTGAGCAGTCAATGACGGGTAAGACTTAGGAGATGTCTGCTAACCTAAGACAGAGGGTCTGGGGGGCCTGGGCAGGCTTTTCAATGACGGGTAAAGCAGATGTTGATGTCCTGGGCGACCTAAGACACACACACACACACACACACACACACACACACACACACACACACACACACACACACACACATGTATATTTTGTTGGGCCCTTCTCCCATAGGGTCTGCTGACCAGCTTGTGACTAGGAGCTTACTTAGCAGGTACATCCTGTTTTCTTCCTTCCTTGAAGGCCTGAGTGCAAGTTCCTGTTATCCTGTTGTTCACCCATTCAGGATTGCCTGATGAGCCTGGGAACCTGAACTTGTGATCTGGGTAGTTTTCCACCATCCCTGCTGACTGGTATATAAGCCCCCACTCTTGCTGGAATAGAGAGCATTCTCTCCTTGCAAGAAAGACCTGCTGTCTTGTCTTTATTCAAATCCTCAAGCCCCTCGCCCTATGCTGTGGAAGTGTTGTAGTGCAGGTGCTAAAACAGACTTTTCTGGAGAAGACACAACACATGTGCACAACACACACACAGACACACAGACACACAGACACACAGACACACAGACACACAGACACAGACACACACACACACACACACACACACACACACACACACACACACACACACCTACTCAGCTCAGAAAGGGAGTCCTACCATAGACAAAAGTAATGATTGTAACAATGTCCAGTTTGGTGAGCCAATTTTTTTTAAGTGGGGTTACTAACAGGAGTATGGGTAAGGGCTTAATTACAGGGAACAGAGATAACTCAAAAGCAGCTGCATCACTGGAAAGCCCATCCCGACATGGGTGACATCTTGGGGGAATACTGCAAACCTCCAGCTCTCTCCACAGCCTGCACACCATCTCCACAGTCTAATTGTCTTATTTTTCTTTCTGCAATTTGGCTTCTCAGAGTCTCCATCCCTAGTAACTGTCTACTCTTTTTCTATTGTTGGTAGGGGTCCTGAAGAACCTTCCAAGTTATTGTTCACTTACACTTGTGACCTTTGGTTTACTTCTTGTTTTCCCATGGAGATTTTGGAGGGAATGTTTCAATCCCTTGCAGAATGCTATACGAAAGCAGAAAAACAACCAACTAAAGAAGAGTTAATTCACTATCTCAACATTCAATGCCTCTCAGGGCATACGACTCTATGGTGCGCAAGAGTGTGCCAAGGTACAGACTAAGGGCATAGAAAATTGATTCAATAAAATTATAGAAGAAAATTTCCCAGATCTAGGACAGGAAAGTATAGCAGGCAGTTAGAACTCCAAATGGCACGACAGAAGAGAAGATCTCTGCATCATATGATAGTGAAAACTGTTAAGAATCTCCTACGAAAAAGAATACTGAATGGTACAAGAGAAAAGTGGTAATTTCCTTACAAAGGAACTACAACAGACTTCAAGGCCAAAAGTTTTAAAGGCAGTAAATCATCAAATGATGTATCTCAATCTCTGACAGAAAATAAATGACAATCAATATTCCTATAACCAGGAAAGTGATCCTTTAAAGTGGATGGAGAAGTAAGGACTTTCTATAATAAGCACAAAGTAAAGCAGTGCATGACTAGTAGCCTAGCACTACAGGGTTATCTTGAAGGAACACCTCACAGAGAATGGGAGGAAATGAACACAGGCACACAAGCACCCGAGAATGAAGACATCTTACTAGAAGAGCAAACAAATGAGAGTATAAGAATCAAGCTTTATTTTTTAAAACTGATATATAGCCAATTTACTGATGTTTCTTAGAATGGTTTCCTCCCAGATGATGACTGAGAAGCTAATTAAAAAAAATGGTGCCAAGTACTACAAGAGTAACAGAACTGTGCTGTTTTCTGGGATTTTGTTTTTTACTTTGTTGTTGTTGTTTGTTTGTTTGTTTGTTTTTGTTCTTTTTTTTAATGGAGTGTGCTGGATGTCTCTACAATTTTGTTCAAATGACTGCAGAACCTGGAAAAGCTGTTGCTGCTATTGATGCATAACATATTGCCATTATTGCTCTCTCTCTCTCTCTCTCTCTCTATATATATATATATATATATATATATATATATGCTAATTGAAACTCAAATATGTGATGAATCCGAGGTGTTTCAGTGAGTGCTCACCTGTGCATGCAAATTTGATTTCATCTTTAGTAAGTAGTAAAGTTACATGCTTGCCAAAATAAGTGACACACTGGAAGACAAATGTCACACAATTTCAATTTTATGTGTAACCTAGAAATGATGAACTTATGGGAACAGAGAGCAGAATTGTGGCCATTAAGCTTCAACGTGGGTCTTTTAACAATGGGGAAACGATTGGTTTAAGGATATAAAACTGCAGTTGGACAAGAGGCATGGACTCTGTGAAGTCTTGAGGTCTACTGAGAGCATGATAAATATGGTTGATAACAATATGCTACATTTTAAAAGTTGTGAGATAGTATACTTTAAATGTTCTCAAAATAAAAATGATGAATATGTGTGATATACCATGTTAATTGGTTTAATTTAGCCATGCATTGTGAACATACTGTATTATGTATCATAATTGTGCATGACTTTGTTTATGAGCTAAATAAATGAATGGAAAAAAAGAATAAAGTTTTATTAACCTAGCAAACCAACAAATCACTAATATTGAATGGAGATTAGTTCATAATGTTTAATTAAATAAATTGCAAGAAGTCTTAACTCTCGAATTAAAATTAAAAGCTTCAGACTTGAGTCTGGAGATATGGCTCAGTAGTTAAGAGCACGGACTATTCTTCTAGAGCACCCAGGTTCAAATCCCAGCACCCACATGGTGGCTCACAAACATCTTTAACTCTAATTTGAGGGAATCCTACACCATCTTCTGACCTCCACTGACATCAGGCATGCATGCACGCATGCACATACAAACACATGCAATGTACAGGCATACATGGAGGAAAACTACTTAAACAGATGAAATATTAAAAATAAATGAATCCTTATAATACATTGTGAGAAATTATCAAAGAGTTGGTAAAAAAATAAAAATAGTTGGCCTCCCAGCACTCGGGAGGCAGAGGCAAGCAGATCTCTGTGAGTTCGAGGCCAGCCTAGTCTTCAGATCGAGTGCCAGAATAGGCTCCAAAGCTACACAGAGAAACCCTGACTCTAAAAACCAAAAAAAAAAAAAAAATCAAAAGAACAGCAGCAACAATAACAAAAACCCAAATCAGGAAATGGCAAATGAAACAAACAGAAACTTTTTCAAATAAAGACATAGAAATGGCCAATAAACCATGAAAAAATGCATCGTCTTTAGCTGCTAGGGGAATGCACATCAAAACTATATTGAGATTCCACTTCATCCCAGTGAGAAAGCCTGTCAACAAAGAAAACACAAAGTGGCCTATTCAGGAGGCTGAGCCAGTAAGACTGCAAGTTCAAAGCTTGATTGAACTACAGGGTGAGTTCAATTCAGGCTTGGCAGCTTAGTAAGACCATGTTTCAAAGCAGAAAGTAAAAAGAGGACTGGACAAGCAGTTACATGTATGATGAGCAAAGTTCAATTCCCCTGCCCTGCAATAACAAGACAGTGCAACATAAAAGCTCAGCTCCATGCCAGAAGTGATGGTGCACACCTTTATCCAGCATTCAGGAAGCAGAGACAGGCACATCTCTGTGAGTTCAGAGTCCAGCCTGGTTTCCAGAGCGAGTGCCAGGACAGCCAAGACGATGCAGAGAAACCCTGTCTTGAAAAAAAAAAAAAACAGAAAAAGATGCCGAGCAGAAGTAGGACTGAATTCAAAGCCAGCCTGGGCTTCATAGCCTGTCTGAAGTCCATCTGAAATATATAGTTAGTGGGATCATGTCTCAAAAGTTAAAGAGAACAAAAAGCAACAAATGGTGGAAAGGATGTAGGGGAAAACGAATGGAAACCCTTATATTAATATTAATTAGTTAAGCCACCATAGAAAGAAATATGTAGATTCATTAAAATTCAGGTCACTTTAGTATAGATTTAGCTGTATGTTCATGTTTACTGCTTTTCACAATAGCTAAGTGACAGAATTAGCCCCAAACAGATGATTGCTCAAAGAATGTGTAATACAATATAGAATATTATTTGTTCTTAAAAAGAGCAAAACTATCTATTTCATATAAAAATGTGTGGAAATGAAGACATCGTGTTGCACAAGAAAACTTAGCCTAACAGGCAAGTATCTTGGGTTTAAGGGTTCATTTGCGTATGTGGAATTTAAGGGGGAAGAAAGGTAGTAGCTCAGTGTTTGGAATTTGTCTGGCATGTAAAAAGCCCTGGTTCACTCCCCAGCACTGCACACAAAAAAAGTGTTATTAGAAAATATCTAGGACAGGGCTAGCAAGAGGGCTCAGCGGGTATAAGTGCTTGCTGCCAAGCCTGCTGACTTGATTTTGATCTCAGAACCCACGTGGTGGAGCAAGAACAGGAATTCTCACCAGACGCCATCTGACTGTAAGAGCACCATGGCACACATATCCACACATGGGCACACACAGCCATTAAGTAAATGTAAAATTGAAAAAAATTAAAACAGTATCTTGGATATACAAAGAACTGAAAAAATTAAACGTCGAAAATGAAATCAAGCAATGAATAGGCAGTTCTCAAAAAAAAAAATAACCCAAATACGAATAGTCAATAAATATTTGAAAAAGTGTTCAACATCTTTAGCCATCAGGAAAACACAAATTAAGACTGCTTTGAGATCCCATCTCACTTCAGTCAGAATGACTGCCATCCAGAAAACAAATGTTTCAGAGAAACCTTTTTATTCACTGCTGGTAGGAATATAAACTAGTACAGTTTCTGTGGAAACCAGTAAGGATGTTTCTCAAAACACCAAATATAGAAATGCCATATCATTCAAATATACCTCTCTTGGATATATACCTGAAAGACTAAATCAACATGATACTTACATATGCATATTTATTGTTGCAATATTGAAAAGAGCCAGGAAATGAAATCAGTCTAGATTTCCATCAATAAATGAGTGGATAAAAATGGGGTATATATACATAATGGAATTTTATTCACTCCTTATAAAATGAAATGCATTTTTAATAAAAATGAAATCATGACATTTACAGGCAAATGAATGCAAGTGGAGATCATAATGTTAAATAAAATCATCCAGACTCAAACAAATATCAAATATCACATGTTTCCTCTTATATGCAGAACCCAGATTTAAATTTGCGTATGGGGCTGGGAAGATGGCTCACTCAACAGTTAAAAGCACTTGCAGAGGACCTGGGTTCAGTTTCCAGAACTCACATGGTGACTTACAACTGTCTGTAACTTCAGTTCCAGGGAAGCTGGTGAGCATCAGGCATGCATATGGTGTGCATACATGCAAGCAAAACACTCATACACATAAAATAAGTAAATCTAAAAAATTAAAATTGTATACATGTATTGTGTGTTTACATATATTTTGGGAGTCATTAAAGTGGAAAGGCGATCATGAGAGGGAAGAAGAGGTCTTAAGGGAGGGGAGCAAAGTAGTAATGAGCTTAAGAAAGGAGGGACTATGTGGGAAAATGAAGGAAACCAATGGGTCGGGGGGTTATAGAGGGCATAGGGGAAGTCAGAGGAAGAAGTGAACAAATGATTCAATGTACAATAACACGAAGGCATAAAAATTTCACTATGCTAATGACATTTATTTAAAGAAACAGTTAATAAGAATTATATTCTGCTGTAAAACAAAGTAAAAGGGGCAAAGTAAGAATGGTGGGTCAGCTAAGTAAACCAATAATGTTGTAGACAAATTCACTTTTAACATCTATGATGTTATTACTAATTTTAATGATGTTTATTTAAAATTATATGTATAGGATTTTAAATACTTGAAAATAAATTATGCTTTCACAAAAAAAGAAGGGTGAGATGGATGATAAAGGATGAAAATGATCAATGCATGTAAATGCATGTTCAAAAGTTGTAATGCAACCCACTACAATATATACAATTACTATGTTATTAAAATAAATAATCACTTAATGGTTTCAAGACTATTAAATTTATTTATTTATTTATTTAAAGGGTTACTTCAGTGTTTTTATTTTATTTATTTTTTCCTTTTTTATTAAAAAGAAAATTATTTTACATGTCAATCCCAGGTTCCTCTCCCTCCCCTCCTCCCCTGCCCCCCCCAAGTAAAACCCTACCTATCCCATACCATTTCTGCTCCCCAGGGAGAGTGAGGCCTTCCATGGGGGGGGGGGTCTTCAGAGTCTGTCATATCCTTTGGGGTAGGACCTACTCCCAATGCCTTGTGTCTAGGCTCAGGGAGTATCCCTTTATTTTATTTTATTTTATTTTATTTAAATAACATTTTCACTTATTTTACATAGCAACCACAGTTTCCCCTGCCTCCTCTCCTCCCTGTCCTCCTCACTCAGAAAAAAGAAAAAAAGGGACTATTAAATTTATTGACGCCAAAATATCACCATGAGTCAGAGGCCAAGTTACCCAGCAAGATTCTATCACTGAAAAATGTCAAAGAAGTAAAAGCCAAAGAAAAATGGGAACTTGTTACAGACTGAAGTGAACACCACACAAAAATTATATATATATATATATATATATATATATATATGTCTAGAGAGATGGCTCAGCCATTAAAGGCTAAGCTCACAAGCAAAAATATAAATTTATAAGGAAATTGTTACTACAGTCCTCTTTTTCAATATCAACAATAATTCATCAGACCTTTTTGCTGTAGCACTATTTATCTAACATTTATAGCTTATTCCTTTTTCTAAAAAGTTTTGAGCAGTTTTCACTGTTATTTACCGTATATGAAAATAGTCAAGGAAAGTAAAGAGGATGGTCGACACATCCCAATAAGGTTCAGTATTTTTAGACTTCCTTTTTTAGCTGTGCATTTCTTATTGAGTGTGTGTGCACATGAATGCACATACCCTGGAGGTCAGAGGCATCAGATCCACCCATGGTGCTGGAGTTGTAGATAGTTTCTCAAAATGTGCTGTGGGTGCTGGTATGGTCCTCTGCAAGAGCAAAATTTGCTCTTAAGTGGCGAGCCATCTCTCCTGCCCCAGGTTCAGTATTTTAGAGGTAGCCTTGCAAATTTTGTTTCGAGCATTGTAGCAGCCGTCATAAAGTATACTGGTGGTTACCAAAACGCACCAAAACTTTTTTTTTGAAAGTTTCAAGGTCTGATAATGTAGCTTTATTGAACATAAAAACTATGTGCCTGGAAAAAAAAATGATTGTATAAGTCTTTCCAAAAAGCACCCCTTAAAATAAAGCTTTTGTTTGGTGTTACGCAGTGGAGAGCTTATAAAAATCTTTGACAAACAACGTCTTATTAGTGTTACTGTCTCTTTAAGGGGCATACAGTTTCATGAACATTCTGGAAACTGCCACACCACGTGACAAAATCTAGCGCCATTTTAGGCGCCCCCCCCGCCCCCCCCGCCCCCGACTGCCCGCAGTCAGTGTGGGTCATGGAGCGAGAGGAGGCAGCACGCGCTGAGGGCCCTCCCGCTGAGGGCCCTCCCGCTGAGGGCCCTCCCACTGAGGTGGGGCATCCCGACGTTGCCAAAGCACCTCCTGTAGCTGTTTCAACATCGCCAGAGATGGCCTCCCAACAGCCCCACGCTGCTGGAAGCCTTGCTACCGAAGGCGCTGGGGACACGTCTGACGGCGGCCATGGCGGAGGTCCTCAAGGCCCAGAGGTTGGCGGCCCAAAGGCCCGAGGCGCAAAGTCCCGACGCGCAAGGGCTCGAGGCTCAAGGGCCCGTCGCGCAAGGGCCCGAGGTGCAAAGGCTAGAAGCGTAGAAGCCCGAGGGGGAGAGGCCCCAGGGATACAGGCCCCAGGAGGCGGAGAGGCCCCAGGGATAGAGGTCCCAGGCGATGTAGAGGCCCCGGTCGTAGAAGCCCCAGGCGTAGAGGCCCCAGGCGTAGAGGCCCCAGGCGTAGAGGTCCCAGGGGTAGTAGAGGCCCCAGGTGGCGTAGAGGCCCCAGGTGGCGTAGAGGCACCAGGGGTAGGAGAGGCCCCAGGCGGCGGAGCAGCCCCAGGCGTTGGAGATGCCCCAGGGGTAGTAGAGGCCCCAGGCGTTGGAGAGGCCCCAGGGGTAGTAGAGGCCCCAGGCGTTGGAGAGGCCCCAGGCATAGTAGAGGTCCGAGGGGTAGTAGAGGCCCCAAGTGGCGGAGAGGCCCCAGGCAGCCTGCAGGCCCCAGGCGGCATACAGGCCCCGGGGATACAGGCCCCGGGGATACAGACCCCAGGGATACAGGCCCCAGGCGCCATAAAGGCCCCAGGGATAGAGGCCTCAGGCGGCGTACAGGCCCCAGGGATACAGGCCCCAGGGATAGAAGCCCCAGGAATACAGGCCCCAGGGATACAGGCCCCAGGGATACAGGCTCCAGGGATACAGGCTCCAGGGATACAGGCCCCAGGGATACAGGCTCCAGGCGCCATGAAGGCCCCAGGGATACAGGCCCCAGGAGCCATGAAGGCCCCAGGGATACAGGCCCCAGGAGCCATGAAGGCCCCAGGGATACAGGCCCCAGGCGCCATGAAGGCCCCAGGGATACAGGCCCCAGGCGCCATGAAGGCTCCAGGGATACAGGCCCCAGGCCGCATACAGGCCCCAGGCGCCATAAAGGCCCCAGGGATACAGGCCCCAGGCCGCATACAGGCCCCAGGCCGCATACAGGCACCAGGGATACAGGCCCCAGGCGGGATACAGGCCCCAGGCAGCGTACGGGCCCCAGGAGGCGTAAGGGTCCCAGGGATACAGGCCCCAGGTGGCATACGGGCCCCAGGCGCCGTAAAGGCCCCAGGGATACAGGCCCCAGGCGGCGTACGGGCCCCAGGCGCCGTAAGGGCCCAGGCGGCGTAAAGGCCCAGGGGCGCAAAGGGCCCAGGGGGTGCAAAGGGCTCAGGGGGGCGAAGGGGGGCGCGAAGGGCCAGGGGCGCGAAGGGCCCAGGAGGCGCGAAGGGCCCAGGGGGCGCGAAGGCCCCAGGCGGCGTAAAGGCCCCAGGCGCGGAAGCCCGAGGTGCACAGGCCCGAGGCGCACAGGCTCCTGGCGTCAAACAGGCCAGGGCTCGCGGAAGCCGCCGCAAGACGAAGCCCGCTGCCGGTAGAAGTATTGAAAAGTCTATGAAAGGTGAGTGGCTTTTGAATGTAGTTTTTAAAAAACCGGGGCGGGGGGTGGGTGTGGAGGACGGGGGCGGGAGACTTGGGAGCCTCAAAGGTTCTCTGAGGTGAGACAGCTTTCTCAGGAAGATACTGGAAGCTGACAGACGGGCGTCTCTGACAGAAACTAGCGGCCAGCCGGCCTCTCTGAGGAGTGCCCAGATGTGGTTGGGCATTTTGGGGACTGGTGGGACTCCCACAGCTTTCCTGGTGCCGTTTGGGGGCCTTGGCAGGGTGGCATCTTTGTTATCCACAAACGGGGGACTGATGAGCCTCGAAAGGTCATCCTAGGTGTGGCAGCAGAGACCTGTCACAGAAAGTTATGGCACGCCACGTCTGGACAGTTAGTGTTGGGCCCGAGGGGTTGCATGTGTGGAGGAGACGGAGGCCCCGAGGGGTTACTTGTGGAGGAGACTTAGGGCCTCAAAGGGTTGCGTGTGTGGAGGAGACAGGGGCCTCGAGGGGTTGCCTGTGTGGAGGAGACAGAGGGCCGAGGGTTTGCGTGTGTGGGGGAGACGGAGGGCCGAGGGATTGCGTGTGTGTGGGGAGACGGAGGCCCCAAGGGGTTGCATATGTGGAGGAGACGGGCCCCAAGAGGTTGCGTGTGTGGTGGAGACGGAGCCCCCAAGGTTGCATGTGTGGAGGAGATGGGGGCCGAGGGGTTGTGTGGGGGGAGACGGGGACCCCGAGGGGTTGCGTGTGTGGAGGAGATGGGGGCCGAGGGGTTGTGTGGGGGGAGACGGGGACCCCGAGGGGTTGCGTGTGTGGAGGAGATGGGGGCCGAGGGGTTGCGTGTGGGGGGAGACGGGGACCCCGAGGGGTTGCGTGTGTGGAGGAGATGGGGGCCGAGGGGTTGCGTGTGTGGTGGAGACGGAGCCCCCAAGGTTGTATGTGTGGAGGAGATGGGGGCCGAGGGGTTGTGTGCGTGCAGGAGGCGGAGGCCCTGAGGGGTTGCGTGTGTGGAGGAGACGGAGGGCCCAAGGGGTTGCATGTGTGGAGGAGACGGGGCCCCAAGGGGTTGCATGTGTGGTGGAGACGGAGCCCCCAAGGTTGTATGTGTGGAGGAGATGGGGGGCCGAGGGGTTTCGTGTGTGTGGGAGACGGAGGGCCTAGTGGTTGCATGTGTGGGGGAGACGGAGGGCCGAGGGGTTGTGTGTGTGGGGGAGACAGAGGCCCTGAGGGGTTGTGTGTGGGGGGGAGATGGAGGGCTGAGGGGTTGTGTGTGGGGGGGAGACCGAGGCCCAGAGGGGTTGCGTGTGTGGAGGAGATGGGGGCCGAGGGGTTTCGTGTGTGTGGAGGAGACGGAGGGCCGAGGGGTTGTGTGTGTGTGGGAGACCGAGGCCCAGAGGGGTTGCGTGTGTGGAGGAGACAGGGGCCCCGAGGGGTTGTGTGAGGGGAGACGGGGACCCTGAGGGGTTGCATGTGTGGAGGAGACGGGGCCCCAAGGGGTTGCATGTGTGGTGGAGACGGAGCCCCCAAGGTTGTATGTGTGGAGGAGATGGGGGCCGAGGGGTTTCGTGTGTGTGGGAGACGGAGGGCCTAGTGGTTGCATGTGTGGGGGAGACGGAGGGCCGAGGGGTTGTGTGTGTGTGGGAGACAGAGGCCCTGAGGGGTTGCGTGTGTGGGGGAGAAGGAGGGTCTAGGGGTTGCGTGTGTGGTGGAGATGGGGGCCGAGGGGTTGCGTGTGTGCAAGAGACGGAGGCCCCGAGGGGTTTCGCGTGTGGGGGAGACGGAGGCCCCAAGGTTTCGTGTGTGGAGGAGATGGGGGCCCAAGGGGTTGTGTGGGGGGAGACGGGGACCCCGAGGGGTTGCGTGTGTGGAGGAGATGGGGGCCGAGGGGTTGCGTGCGTGCAGGAGGCGGAGGCCCTGAGGGGTTGCGTGTGTGGTGGAGACGGAGGCCCCGAGGGGTTGCATGTGTGGAGGAGACGGAGGGCCGAGGGGTTTCGTGTGTGGTGGAGACGGAGGCCCCAAGGTTGTGTGTGTGGAGGAGATGGCGGCCGAGGGGTTTCGTGTGTGCAGGAGACGGAGGGCCGAGGGGTTTCGTGTGTGTGGGAGACAGAGGGCCGAGGGGTTGCGTGTGTGGAGGAGACGGAGGGCCGAGGGTTTGCTTGTGTTGGGGAGACAGAGGCCCCGAGGGGTTGCATGTTTGGGGGAGACGGGGGCCCTGAGGGGTTGCGTGTGTGGAGGAGATGGGGGGCCGAGGGGTTGCGTGTGGTGGAGACAGAGGCCCGGAGGGGTTGCATGTGGGGGGGGGAGACGGGGGCTCCGAGGGGTTGAGTGTGTGTGGGGAGATGGATGACCCCGAGGGGTTGCCTGTGGAGGAGACGGAGGGCCTAGGGGTTGTGTGTGTGGAGGAGACGGGGCCCCGAGGGGTTGCGTGTGTGGAGGAGACATAGGCCCCGAGGGGTTGCCTGTAGCGGGGGGGGGACGGAGGGGCCTGAGGCGTTGTGGGTGGGAGCGGGGACCGCAGCACCACTGGTGGCAGTTTGGAGCCTCAACAGGGTGGCATGTTTGTTACCTCACAGAGGAGGAACATATGAGCCTCGAAAGCTCTTCTGAGGTGTAGCACCTGTCGGGGGAGGTTACTGGAGGCTCTGGGGCCTGACAGAAAGTAATGGTGGACCACGCTGGGGAGGTTCTGGACATGGCCAATCAGTTTTCGGCCGGGCGTGGCAGGGGGCACAGCTCTGCTGGTGGCCGTTTGGGGCCTTGGCAGGGTGGTGTATTTGTTCCCCACTAACGGGGGACTAATGAGCCTGGAAAGGTCCTCCTGTAGGGGAAGGTACATCACAGTCTGGGCTCTCTCACACAACCATAATGGCCGACCTCATCGAGGATGGTCTGAACAGGGCCACTCAATTTTGGGTACGCGTGTAGCGTGGGGGCGGCTGGAGGCGTGGTGCGCCACAGAGGAGGAACGTATGAACCTCGAAAGGTCTTCTGAAGTGCGACACCTGTCCGGGAAGGTGCAGGCAGGAGGCAGTCAGACCTCTGACAGAAAGTAATGGCCAGCCACTCTGAGGAGGGACCAGACATGGCCAGTCGGTTTTGGGCTTAAGCAGGGTGATATATTTGATACCCAGAGGTACCCTGGCCAAGTGACAGGTTCTCAGGTTGGAGGATTATTAAGCACGTGTGCGCTACTATTTCTCGTGTGTGTGTGTGTGTGTGTGTGTGTGTGTGTGTGTGTGTGTGTTGGCACCCCCAACTCCCGGCCCCTCAGGTGCCTTCATTTTGTGCCCCCTGCCAGTGTGTGCATCAGCGGTTGAGATTAGAGGTGGTCCCTGGCAGGTTCAGCAGAGGAGTGCTCCCACTGACTGCACAGGCATAGTGGCAAGCACGCCCATGGCCTGGGGCTTCGAGGCCTGGAGCCCTCTGCTGGCGGCCTGAGGGGCTCGGCCTGGGTTGACCTCTGCTCTACCTGTGAGCCAGGGCTCTCTATGCGCGATGCGCATCACCCTCAGTTTCAGAAGCTACTATGAGGGCTGTGGATCCCAGGCAGCAGGGGAGCGTGTCTGAATGTCCTGGCCAGCAGGTGAGTCGGAGGACCACCGGCTCTGGGAAGGTGGGAACGTGTCTCTGTAACATCACGCCTCAGCCCCGGCCGGGTGTGAGGTGTGAAGGCTTATGTGGCTTTGCAGGGTATTTTTCAGCACAAATGAGCAGAAGCCCCAGGAGCAGAACTTTTTTGTTGGGTTTCCCCAGGAAAAAGATGGAATCGGGGCAGTTACCGTCTCCAAAAGGCAGCTCATGGTTGTAAGCCTTTCTAAAAAAAAAAAAAAAAAAAAAAAGTCGGACCAAGTTTGTACTGGAGTGTGCTGCCTGGAGCATGGGCTTTCGCTCTGGCTGCTTCATTCCTTCCAATTGTTCTGTTGAAGAGAGATAAGCCAGATGTGAATAGGTAGACAGTGATCATGTTCCTTTAATTAGACTCCAGTAGCGCCTCGTGGAATTAAAAAAGACAAATTAAGAAAAATTACTATTTCTCGGGGGAAAAATGGATTCATTTTCATCAATACACAGTTCTTTCAGATTTTTTTAAGCTATTAAAATTCTTTTTTTTCCTTCGGAGACAGGGTTTCTCTTTGGCTTTGGAGCCTATCCTGGAACTCGCTCTTGCAGACCAGGCTGGCCTCGAACTCACAGAGATCTGCCTGCCTCTGCCTCCCGAGTGCTGGGACTAAAGCCGTGTGCCACCAACGCCCGGCTTAAAACTCTTTTCAGTTAGGTTTTTCACTTTTTCTCCCCTCAGACCTTTTTACTGGGGCTATTAACAAGGGAATATTTTGAAATAGTTCGAGTTCCTAAAGGTTTTATTCTATAAAAGAGGAGTTACCAAAACTGCCTTAAAATGAACAAAATGGCCCAATCTTAGTTCTACTGAGAGATTTAAAATATACCACTGATCTCATAAAAACTCTTGCTTAGCAATTTTCCTTAAATTCCGTTTGTACTCCCAGTCAAGTATTTTTTGTCTTCTCTCATGGTATGCCTAGCCTCAAGATTATTTCATTTACTTTTTATTTTAAAATTTTGCATTTGTGGGTATTAATTGTGCAAAGGGGTTTCATTGACATTTTACATGTATATGATTATTTTGATCGTATACTTCTATACTAATTTTTCATTAGTTATATACATGTATATATATAAATACGTAAGGATTGCATGAAATGATAGATCTAAAGCACCTAAGAGAGTCCGTCTGAGGGGCAGAAGGCATAACAATAAGTGATAATAATTAATAAATGGAATCAGATTTTAGGTTCCATTCATACCACCCTTACAAGGAATTTATTCCATGAAGCTAGTGTATATGGTCTAGATATATAAACATGGGACTCTTTTCTCCCAAGGAAATGCTGAGCCATTGCAGTAGATCCATAAAAAGCTTCTTGCTATCCCATGGTCTGCCTACTAGTGGTCTATTTAGGTAAATGAAATACTGAAAATTAAGTATTTGTTCACTTCAAATTAGTTTGTCTGTATATGGGTTCTGGGTTAACTTCATTCTTTGGTTTGCATTCAACCCCACAGAGGCCATTTAGTTGAAGTTTACTCTTTTATTTGACAGTCCAAGAATATTAATAAAAATATTAAATCATGTTTTCACAACAACTTAACTAATTTGTTCATCACATTACATCATGTAATTTGGACTGACTTTGGAAGTGATGACGTTTAGAAATCAAGACGTTAAATAAAGTATTTCGAAAATATATGCACCCCTTTTCAATGAGAATTATGAGTAAGATATAATATAACCAGTATAAAATAATATAACCATATAATGTGATATAATATAGCCAAAAATGGTCAGCAGAGTGAGCAAGAGTTTACAGTGACTTTGTTTTCTTTTTTATGAACTCAAAAACAAGCCATGAGTTTAAAGCATGATGAATCCCAAGAAATCGAGGAACAGTTTATATTGCGTCTGCCTCCGGTAAGTAACTTTTATTATCTCAGAATAAAAGTGTAGTTCCGCTAAGGTGACATTTACATTTCAGGTTATAAAAACTCAGAACATTTGCTTCCCAGAAATCATGTTCTATTAAGAAGTCCTATAGTAGTACGTATTCCTCTCACAATATTTCTTTGTTCCTGTATATACCATCAATCATGTGGCTTAATTCCCTGTCAAAACAGCTATGACAATGACAATTACGGATCATCCAGTCATTTATCACAAACATTAACAGACAATTTTCTGGACAGCCAAGGTAAGACTGTTCTAAAATTTTTTCTGTCATCTCAGAAGAGGTGGTTGGAGGGACTACCGCTATATCATCTGCAAATTCATCACCAAGCAAGGTTGTCAAACTCATTTTAACATTAGGCTTGACTCTTTTGCTCCATCGATAACCATGTTCGAGATTATTTCATTTAGGAGGCTATGATAGAGGTGGTTGGAAAGCTATTATCTATTATAGTCAACTAATATATGTAGTGAACTGTAGCTAAAGTTTTTCCTTAGCTCCTGCAACGGTAGGATAAACAGTAAGAAGTAGAACTAAAAAGCTGGGAGGAGGCACCAAATGTAGTTCCTGAAAGATAATGATGAAATTTGAGTTGAGTTCATTTAACTTGATTTATACAATTCATGGGCTCTAATAGTACAAAGCATAGTTAACATTTGGGAAATGTAAGTTTTATTTAAGGAGGACTCTTAATTAGACAATCTTACTGATTTTTAATTTACTTCCTTTTTAGGAACATGCTTATGCTGTTAGGAAGATTATACATTCTAGAGGTGTTTCCATGAAGGATAAACTAAAAATTGACTTTTCTTGTAAGTAGTTAATATCAATTCACAATATATTATACAATAATTTGCTATGTGTACCAGTCATTATAGTATGCATTAAAGGTGTGAAAAAGAATAGAGTGTGTTATCATTCCAACCTTTATAAAACATACATATACAATGCTACAATCAAATGCTTTCTTTTTTTAAGGAATGTGTTTAAATGAATGAAATTTGCTTTTAGTGATAACAGGAAAACAGTTGCTGCCTTTGTCACCTTTGCTACCATTAGAAAGAAACTTAGTTTTGAACTAATAACATACAATATGTGAAAACAATTTTACATATATATATTTATTTATTTCTGGAAGTTACTGATTGAGTATTGATTTCTAGCTTTTCAAAAATAGTAAGCTTTATCGAAGAACTTGTCTATTGAACATAAGTCTTCATTATTCAAATTCCTGGAGACTGAACATTCCATTGGAATGTCAATATTAATTTTCTCTGCTTTTCTTTAGCTGATGGACATCATGCAGTTGTTCAGATAGAAGATGTCTCACTGCCTGCTAAACTGGTTAATTTGCCTTGTGTTATCGGAAGCCTGAAAACTGTTGATAGAAAAACATTTTATAAAACAGCAGATATTTCTCAGGTATGAAATTTTTTGAGACATGGTCTCCTCATATATCCTGGGATAGCCTCAAACTGAGAATGTAGCCGAGGAGGATTTTAAACTTCTAATCTTTCTTTTTTCAACTACCAAGTGCTGGGCTTTCAGACATGCCTTTCTGCACTCTTAAGTTGTGCTGACGATCAAACCTAGGGCTTTGTGCATATTAGACAAGCACTCTAGCAACTGAGTGACATCCCCAGATGTACAAAATCTTGTTTTGTTTTTTAGTGCTGAGGACCAGGTCCAAGGCCTCATTCATGCTATGCAAAGTGTTCTATCCACTACTGAGCTCTATCACCACCACTGGGTTGATTTTCTTAATCCTCTAGTTCTCATACCCTTTGTGGAATCTTCAGCCTTTCTGCCAGTATTCTGTTCTATTTGCCAAATGGCTATATAACATTTATAATCACCAGCCCAATTGCATGGGAACAGAATGTCATGCTCTGGTTTGGTATATGATACTTAAATTTTTATTTCTTTACTTTTTCAAACTCCTGCTCCTTGTTTGCCATTTTGAGTGACTTTAATTAATTAAAAAATACAAATGGCTAAGGTTTTTTTCTTCATTTTCTACTAGAGCAGTGCGTTAACTCTGAAGAAAATTACTTACTTGTCATCCCTATTGGTGCTTTCTGATTTCCTCTCTAAATCAAAATGCTAAAATGTATGTGTTTAATGGTATTGCTTCTGCAGTGGTAAACACCAGGTAAAGGTCAAATCTCTATATCATGCTTCAGGGAGAGAGAAGGGGGAGAAGGAAGTAGGAGAGGATGGGAAAGTGATATAGTCTGGAATCTGAATGTATATTACATAGTACTTAGTTTTGGGAAATGCCAAGAATCATTTGTGCTCCAGATTTCTTGTGGTCTGTTCATGTTTTATTACTAACCAGTATTTGGGGCAATAGCAAACTTCTCTTTCTTTTCTAAATATAGATGCTTGTATGCAGTGCTGATGGTGAGTCTCAGTCTTCCCCAGAACAATCAGCTGCCTCTCCTGATCCTACTGTAGCTGCAGGTGGTGAAGAGAAGACAGATAAAAAGAAATATAATTGGAAACATGGCAGTAAGTCATCAATCCCTTGCTCATTCTGGCTCACTACACTTATCTCTTGAATTGCAAATCTATGAATCAGGGACCTCTTACCTGGTTTATTAACCTTATTTTTATTTTCATTTAAAACATTTTTTATGTCATTTTACATTCCAACCACAGTTCTTCCTTCCACCGTTCCTACAAACTCCCCTCGCTTCTTCCCTGTCTTCCCCCATCTCCGCTCACCTCCCCACTAGCCCAACCCCAGTCCTCTGCTCCTCACAGGTAAGGGCTCCCATGAGGAGTCAACATAGTCTGGCACAATAGGTTGGGGCCGGGACAGACCCCTCTCCCTGGCATTAAGACTGACCATGGCAGCCCACCATGGGGAGGGGGCTCCAGAAAGCTAGCTCATGTACTGGGATATCATGGTCCTACTGCCACTCAGCATGGCATCTTACCCTAGGGAATGGACTCCAACAAGCTAGCTCATGTACCAGGTTTGTATTGTGGTCCTACTGCCAGGAGCCCCTTAGCTAGTCCAAGCTTCACAACTGTCTCCTACATACTGAGGGCCTAGTTTTGTCCCCCAGAGTCTCCACAGTTGTAGGTCTAGAGTTCATGAGCTTGGTTCAGCTGTCTCTGCAGATTTCTCCATCATGATCTTGACCTCCCTTGCTCAGGTGTTCCCTCCTCCCTCTCTTAGACTGGATTCCTGGAGTTCGGCCTGGTTCTTGGTTGTGGATCTCTGCATCTGGTTCCATCAATTACTGGATGAGGGCTAACCTCTTATTTTTAAAGAAAAAAGTCATGCCATGACATATTTCTTAGTAAAATTCATGTAGATGCAGGACAGTCATCAGTCATATGGCCTATCTCATCATGTGTTTATTTTAGTTACTCCACCACTTAAGAATGTCAGAAAAAAACGATTCCGGAAAACAACAAAGAAGGTTAGTTTCCCGCTGTTTGTGTTTCTGCTGGGTGAATTAGGAGAGGACTATGTGAGGGAAAGAAAGGTAGAAAGTCAATTGGGAAATTCATTGATTCATTTATATGTTCAATAAACAATACCTACCAGTTGTGATGGTATGTAGCAACCTGTAATCTCAGCTCTTGGGGGCTAAAACAGAAGGATCATGAGTTTAAGAAAATCCCTGACTATAAAATGAGACCTTGCTTCAAAAATGTAAAAGAATTAAAAATATGCACAATCCACAGATTTATGAGCTAGCAGTTGGGACTACATCAGCGAATAAAAATACACCCAGTTCTTTAAGTTATAGGCTCATTGTTAGGGATTTAGAAGAATCATGAATTTGACATTTTGGCTCATGCTTTTAATTTTCAACTGCTATAGATTTAAAACCAGGCATGTTGGTTACCTGTGAACTCAGCATTTGGGAAGCTGAAGCAAGAGGATTGCCTTCAGTTTGGAGACATCTTGGGTTACATTGCCAGTATTAGGCTAGCTAGGGATACATAGTGAGATTTTTTTTTCTAAAAAGGAGAGAAAGTTTTAAATTGAACTCATCCAGGACTGGATAAAGTAGTTCTGCTGAAATCCATAATCCTACTTCAGGTGAGCTACAGAAGAGTGTGATTCCTTGGACTTATTTAAAAATTTAGTAAAAATCGTTGAAACAATCAAATATTCATATGCAGTTGGAAGAAATAGACGTTTACCATGTACTCTTTTTCTACTTTTCCCCTTTGTAGCATTTTACAAAACTATAGAACAATATCACAAATGAAATTATCATTATTGCAATTCACTAATCTTAATGAAATTTCTCATCAACCTATACTTATGTATTTGTATATGTGTTTAATTCTATGCAGTTTTGCTATATGGCAAGATTCGTGATCCACCTACATTGTCAAGATGTTAAACAGTTATATCACCACAAAATATTACTCATAATTGTCCCTTTGTGATTATTTATACTTTCTTCTTGCCTTACATCCCTGGTCTTCAGGGTCTAGCAATTCAAAATCTTTTCTTCCAGGATGGCCTGGAACTTGGGTTAAGGATGGTTGTGAGCCGCCATAAATGGTTTATTGGAATTGAACCCAGGTTCTTTGTAAGAGCAACAAGTTCTTGTAACCACTGATCCATCTTTATAGCTCCCCCCAGAGGCAGGCTTAAAAATATTTTTGGGATAGGGTCTTTCTCATGTAGTCCAGGTTAGCATTGAACTTGCCATGTGGTCACAGATGATTTTTGATCTTCTTGTCACCACCTCTCAAGTGATGAGATTACAGGCACATATCACACCTTGTTTTATATGTTGCTAAGGATTAATCCCAGAGCTTCATGCATGTTAAGCAAGCCCTTTACCAACTGAGGCATGTCACTTGCTAAACATTAGCTTTTCAAGTTTATTTACATTCATTTAGTATGTGTGCAACAAATAGAGCTCACAGGAAAATTTGAGAATTAATTCTAAGCATTGAACTCAGGTCATAAGGATTGATAGCAAGCATATTAATGTTGAGCCACTTCATTAGCCACAAACATTTTTAGTCTTATAAGAAACTGCCATAATGTTTTCAGAGGAAGTATCATTATATTAATGCCAATAGTATCTGAATGCATTCTTCACCTCCTTACTTAAATTAAGTCTTGTCATTTTTATTTTATTTTAGCCATTTTTATAAGTGTGTAGTTATTTTAATGTGGCATTAATTTGTATCTTTTGGATAGATAATTGCCTTGAATTCACAGCAATGCTCCTGCCTCATTGTCTAAATTCTGAGATTGCAAATATGCACCATGACACCTAGCTTCTTTTGCCCATTTTCTAAAATGACTTGTTAAGTTCCAAGAGTTCATTTTCTATTCTGTACACTAACTAATCTTCCATCATATATGCATAGTTAATTAATAACTTCTCATAGTTAATAGTTTGAGTTTTTAGTTTTCTTCACAAGAACTTGTAGACAGTAAGATTTTTAGTTTTGATGAGGCTTAATTTATTCATGTTTTTATTTTAAGGATTTTGGTTTTTTGTTATTAAATCTAAGGAGTGTTTTGCTTAGCCCAGATACTGAAGATTTTATATTTATGCCTAGAATCCATATTTCAGTTTTTTAAAAGCACAAGCTTTAAGATTCCCTTTCTCCTTTTCCTCTTCTTCTACTGCCTCTCCTCCTCTACCTCTTCCTTGGGAATATTAGTATGGAACTGTTTATGGGTTGTCATTCTGTTACACTAATCCATGTGTTGATCTCTTCACAGATACTGTAATGTGGTAAGTCTTGATATCAGAGATTGACTGCTACCACTTCATTTTGCTTCTCCAATATTGCTTTAAAATTTTAGAATCAGTGACCTTCCTATGAATTTTAGAATAAGCTTGTATATGTGTACAGGAAACCTTGTCAGAATTTTGAAACTGTGGTAAAATTGTAAATCAGCTTTCCTAATTTATGCGTTAATTTGTCTACTAAATATAAAAGAAGTTAAATATAGTTGTAGAGCTCTTTAAGATTGCTTTAAGTAGAAAAATGAAACTATAATATTATTCTTTGTTGTGCTTTACTTCATAGCTTCCTGATGTCAAACAAATGGATGAAATCAGCTTCAGTGAGGTACAGCAGTGGTCATAATCTTCATTGTGTTCTTCAATATGCTTTATATAAACATGTATACATGCATATGCATATGCACATATACTGGACTTTATTCACTGGGAAATAATTATTTAATGTTCAATAACAACTTCTGGGGTAAAAGATGACCAGTTTTGCTAGTGTTGCCATGCATTGCAAACTGCTTTCCCCCTTTATTTTCATTTCGAAAGCCATTCCTTGGAGTTTGGGGTTCAATTTACCAAACAATTGCTTGAGCTAATGATATTTCTCATCAAAAGTCTTGATTTATAATTGTGTCATGAGTAATTAATTGCTGTGGAGTAATCGTTTGAAATTGTGTTCAAGTAAGAACATGCAGATAGGATCTGATTTTTGTAGGAACATTTTAATAATAAAGATGGGAAAATGAAGTCTGGGAATTTGAATTTTAAACCAAATTATTCATAAGTAACATGGAATTACTGTTCTTTGCCAATGAGTCAAAGCAAATAAATAATAAAACATAAATGTTGAAAATCTTTTCCATAGTAGCCAGGCATTGGTGGTGCACGCCTTTAATCCCAGCACTCGGGAGGCAGAGGCAGGTGGATCTCTGTGAGTTCCAGGCCAGCCTGGTCTCCACAGCGAGTGCCAGGATAGGCTCCAAAGCTGCATAGAGAAACCTTGTCACGAAAAACCAAAAAAAAAAATCTTTTCCATAGAGTCATAGACAGATAAGGTTAAACATTTCAAGTGATTTAATTGTGAAAAATGAGCTTGCTATACAAAAATACAGATTTTGGATAGATTCCTTCATAAATAGCACTATTTAAGTTGGATGAGCATCTAACAAGGCCCAATAATTTCAGCCTGTTAACATATAGGAAAAAGGTATTTACATAAAACTGAATGATAACTGACATTACTGGTATTTCCTTCCGTACTTTGCTTCAGTATGCTGAATCTCCAAATGTGGAAAAAGAAGTGAAGAGACTGCTGTGCTCAGATGCTGAAGCAATCAGTGTCCGTATCCTTTACATCAAAGACTTGCCCTATAGTCTGTTTCATCTCATGTGCATGTTCTGACAAATCTCACCTCTGCTTGGTGGCTTTGCTTTTGTTTGAGATGTTGAAGATCAAATTCAGAGCCTTACTGTGCTAGGTAAACCCTGCAGCACTAAGCATCATGCTTAGTCCTCACATCAGGTTTGATGTGTATAGCTTACTATTTTTGAAATGTCATTTTTCTAGCTAAAAGTGGTAAATACAGACAATAGAAGTGTATTTATGTTCCATGCTGGTTTTCCAGTGATCAGTCTGGGGGCCAAGAGCTCCCCGTTGTTCAGGTCAGCTGTTTCTGTGGGTTTCACCAGCCTGGTCTTGACCCTTTTGCTCATCACTCCTCCCTCTATGCAACTGGATTCCAGTTCAGTTCAGTGTTTAGCTGTGGGTCTGCTTCTACTTCCATCAGCTGCTGGATGAAGGCTCTAGGATGGCATATAAGTTAGTTATTAATCTCATTATCAGGGGAGGGTGTTTAAGGTAGTCTCTCCACTGTTGTTTAGATGATTAGTTGGTGTCATCCTTGTAGATCTTTGGACATTTTTCTCCATTTTTAAATTTAAATTAGAAAAAAGATTGTTTTACATGTCAATCCCAGTTTCCTCTCCCTTCCCTCTCCCTGCCCCCCCCACTAATACCCTACCTATTCCATACCATTTCTGCTCCCCAGGGAGAGTGCGGTCTTCCATGGGGGGGTCTCCAGAGCCCATGAATGTGGGTGTCAGTGAGGAGGCCTCGGAAATCTATGGGGCCTCTTGTAGTAAATCACTACTTATTCCTAGCATAGGAATGGACTTTGGGAGTCCATTTCACATAGAGGGATACTCCCTCAGCCTAGAAACATAGGGGAGGGCCTAAGTCCTATCCCAAAGGATATGACAGACTCTGAAGACCCCCCCCATGGAAGGCCTCACTCTTCCTGGGGAGCAGAAATGGTATGGGATAGGTAGCATGTTAGTGGGGGCAGGGGAGGAGGGGAGGGAGAGGGAACTCAGACTGACACGTAAAACCATCTTGTTTCTAATTTAAATACAAAAGTGAAGAAAAATAAAATTGGAGAAAAGAAAAATAGAAGTGTATTTATGTGTGTAACTTAAGGCAGTTCTCCACACTAAGAATGCAGATACAATTATCTAAATTTGACCTAAATTAAATATTAAGAGCACTTTTAGTTAAAGAGCCACTTCCCTTTCAACTGTGTATTCTCTTTACCTTCTGCTTTTTCCTTGACAACTATACTTTCAGGCTGGGAAGTCATTGCTGATGATGAAACCAAGGAAATAGAAAGTCAAGGGTTCGTCTCAGGCATTCCAGGAACCTCACAAATGAGTAGTCGTAGCTTATCAGGTACTTTATTGAAAATAGAGAAAGAGCTTCAGATAAGAGCAAGTGTTCTGTGTGATAGGTCCATAGACTCACAGACCAATCACAGAAAAAGGATACCTTTGTCCTTATTCCTCATTGGTCCTTGTTATTCTTTTGTTTAAGCTGCAGCTGCTAATATAGAAAGGAACAACGGATAAGCAATCCACGTGGAGTTTATTTATCAGAGAGGGGGGAAGGAGGGATGGGCAGTCAGCCAACCCTAGGGGAGCCGAGAGAAAGAGAGAGCGAGGGGTGTGGGGCAGGACCTTTTAAAGGGAAGGTTGCATATGCGCAGTAGTCGAAAGGCATGGTGGGTGAGTAAGTGCCTGGGTTGTTAGGGGGCGGGGTTAGGGTCATCCAGGTGTTTTGTTCTTACAATCCCGGCTGTTGTTTATTATAAAAGTTAGAGAATTGGGCGTGGCAGGTTAGGGAAGTAGGAGGCGAAGATGTCTTAAGGCTGCTTCCTGCTGGCCTGGGGCGTTGACCGTCTTTGGGGGGTTGGGGGTGCTGCCACGTCCTGGAGTTGATTGTTGTTTCATTGTAGTCCGGGCCACTCTGGTGCCTTTTGGTCCTGGCAAGATGTTTGTAGAATAGAGGACAAGGTTAAGTTTAGAAAAAAAAAATTTCTTAGGTCCTGTCATTTGAGGGGAAGATTGTAAGATGAGGGAGGGGTTCCCGAGGAGTCCCAAGATGAGGGAAGGGAAATTGGGACTGGGGAAGGGTTGAATATTATCTGGAGTGAATCTGACCTGTTTGGATCTGATTCGGCTCCCTGGAACTTACAAGAGTCCTTAAAGTTTGGGAAAACAAAGATTAGACATATTAAATCATATCTAGGTGGTATGAAATCTTTCTGGTTACCTTTAACCAGAAGGCACAAACACTTGGTGGTCCTTGTATCTTTAGATCCATGGCTTTTAGGCTGGCATTCCTGTAACAATAGCTAAGTAAATTATTGTGAGATACTTTGGAAATTAATGAGCAGAGTGTAATTAGAAGCAGGAAAGTTTAAATCAGCCTTGTAAAAAATGAGCCTTATTCTTCTGAAATAGGAGGTAAAGTGGATGATTTCAGTGTCCTCTGAAACCTAAGGGAACAGGGTCCTGTTGTAGAAACTGTGTATGAAGGGTGAGTCTTAGGTGGGGAAGTAAAGGGCTTGAGGTGGGATAAGTGAATCCAGTGGGGAAGGCCCTCAAGCTTGGCTGCTGTTGGAGTGACAAGAATTACTTTGAAAGGGCCCTTCCACTTAGGAGACAGGGGGGAGGGGATCTGGTCTGGAGGAGAAAGAAGTACTTGATCCCCTATGTTAATTGGAGAGGTACAGGGGGTGGCACATGGCCGAGGTAGAGAGTGGTCAGCAAATTCCCAAAGGAGGGAACGGAGATGATGAAGTAAAGGTGTAAGCAAGCGGTCAGGGAGAGGCGAGAGTTTAGGTGAGAGGCCAGGTGTTAGAGCCGGCCGCCCGTACATGAGTTCAAAGGGTGAGATGAAAAGTGGTTGTTTAGGGAGAGCCCTAAGCCTGAAAAGGGCCAGAGGCAGAAGCTTTACCCAGTCAAGGTGAAGTTCCTGTGACATTTTAACCAGAACAGTCTTTAAAGAACGGTTAGTTCTCTCCACCTTCCCTGAGGACTGGGGGTGGTATGGAATATGAAAATGCCAAGGAATATTGAGAGCTTTAGACAGGGTTTGAGAGATCTGAGAGGTAAACTCAGGACCATTGTCTGACTGAAGAGAGGCTGGAATCCCAAACCGGGGGATAATTTCCCTGAGAAGGATGTTAGAGACAGTCTGAGCTTTCTTGTTAGTAGTAGGAAACGCTTCTACCCACCTGAGAAAGTATCCACTAGTACCAGGAGGTATTTAACTCGCCTGACTGTGGGCATGTGGGTGAAGTCAAGTTGCCAGTCAGTCCCTGGGAGAGAGCCCCTAGCCTGGTGGGTGGGAAAAGGGGAGTTACGATACTTGGAGTTAGGGTTTGACATCTGACAGGTTTTACAGGAGGCAGTGATAGTTTTTAAGAAATTTAAGTCCTCAGAAGTAGGTTTGAGGTGAGCCTTGACAAACAGAGAAAGAGCCTTACTGTTAGGGTGGAAAAGCTGGTGTAAGTAAGACAGAATTTGTCTCATGTCAGGAGGTGGCTGTGAGGATGTGGGTTGTAGTGTATGAACTCCCTGTGGTGGGTGAGGTAGATCTGGGCCTCGGAGGGCTGCAGCCCTAGCTGTTCTATCAGCCCGATTGTTGCCCCTAGAGATAACGGAGCTGTCAGTCTGGTGTGACCGACAGTGAATAATTCCTATAGCTTTGGGGAGGTGAGAGGCCCTTAGCATAGCCATAATATAATCTGAGTTAGTTATGGATCCTCCTCTTGTAGTAAGTAGCCCACGTTCCTTCCAAATAGCTGCGTGGGACAGGAGGATATGAAAAGCATATTTAGAGTCTGTGTAAACATTTAGAGAATGTCCCTGTGCCAATTGGAAGGCACGGGTGAGGGCTATTAATTCAGCCTGTTGGTTAGTAGTGTGGGCAGGAAGTGCCCGTGCTTCTACTACCCTGGTGTCTGACACTATGCCATAGCCCGCTTTACGGGTCCCCTCATGTAAAAAGGAGCTGCCATCTGTGTACCAGGTATAGGTGGCCTGAGGTAGTGTGCCCTCCTGTATGTGTGAAGGGTGGGGCAATAGTTCCTCTAAGGTTTCAATGCAGGAATGAGTTGGAGAATAGTTAGCATTAGGTTGAGGTAGAAGATTTGAGATATTAAGGGGTGGGCAAGATTGGAAAGTAAGGGTGGCATCTTCTACTAATGCCACCTGGAGGGAAAGAACTCGGGAAGGAGGTAGAGTTTGTAAGCCTCTGTAGGTTAGGAGATGGGACAGGTTGTGATGAGAGAAGACAGTGATGGGTGACCCAAAGGTTAGTTTTTTTGACTCACGGATAAGAAGCTCAGCAGCTGCTAAAGCACGTGTGCAGGATGCCCATCCTTGGGTGGTTAGGTCTAGCTTCTTCGACAGATAAGCTACAGGTGCAAAGGAATGTCCTAGCTGGTGACCTAGAACTCCAAGGGCAAATCCTTCTTTTTCTGTTACATAGAGGGAGAAAGGACGAGTTAAATCTGGTAGATGAAGAGCAGGGGCTTTTAGGAGAGCCTGTTTAAGTCTCTGAAAGGGCTTAGTAACAGGGTTAAGGAGGGGTTCATGGGGAGGTCCGAGAGCTGCCTCATAAAGGGGGCGGGCAAGGAGGGAGTAAGAGGGGATCCAGGTACGTAAGAAGCCAGCTATTCCCAGAAATGATAAAATCTCCTCTTTAGTAGAAGGAACTGCAAGAGACCCGATTAAGTTTTTCCTGTCTACAGTAATAGCTTTGTGGGTTGGGGTAATGGTTAGTCCCAAATAGGTGACCTGAGTAGTAGACAATTGAACCTTAGAAGGTGAGACTCTGTAACCCCTGCTAGACAGGAAATTTAGGAGGGTGGAAGTGTCAGTCCGGCTAACTTCCAAGGAGGGGCTACAAAGTAAAATATCATCTACATACTGTATGAACTTGGATTTAGGGAAAGACAGAGAGAGCAGGTCAGAAGCCAGGGCCTGACCAAAAAGGTGTGGGCTGTCCCGGAAACCCTGAGGTAGGACAGTCCAGGTGAGCTGAGTGGAGACATGAGTATCTGGATCAGTCCAGGTGAAAGCAAAGATATTTTGAGACCGGGTGTGGAGGGGTATAGAGAAAAAGGCATCCTTAAGGTCTAAAACTGAGAAGTGAGATGTCCCCGGGGGGATAGTAGAGAGGAGTGTGTAAGGGTTAGGAACCACAGGATGGAGGGGCACGACCGCAGAGTTAATGAGCCGGAGGTCCTGAACCAGACGAAAAGTCCCATTAGGTTTTTTTACTGCCAGTATAGGGGTGTTAAAGGGGGAGGAGGTAGGACGAAGTAGCTTTTTCCTTAGGAGGTCAGAGATAATAGGTTTAAGTCCCTTAAGGCTTTGGAGTGGGAGTGGGTACTGAACTTGAGCAACGTACTTAGAGGGATCCTGTAACTGAATGACAATGGGGGGATGGTGTCTAGCCACAGAAGGGTTCTGGGTGTCCCAGACCTTGGGGTCTACCTGAGAGGCTGGTAAAGGAAATGACGTACTGGACCCCGAAGGTTGAGTAGCTAGAAGGAGGAGGAGGGGAGCAGCAGGCGAGTCTGTGTCCCGCGCAATCACCTCGCCAGCAAGAACGACACAGGACATTCCGATCCTTCTGCAGTAAAGCTTTAATGCGTCTTGAGAGGAGAGCATAAGCTTACCAGAGCGGAGACCCCGAGCCAAGAATCCCGTCCCCTAATAAAGGCTGGCAGCCGCCGCCTGGGACGTGTCACCCTATGATTGGCTGTAGCTCATCAGGCCATATGACGCCACGGAATAGGCAGAGATCAAGGAATGGAAAATTACCCAGCGCCTGCGCAATAATCTTGTTTACATTCAGTGCCTGCAGGCGCCATCATTGTAATGGAGAATGCAGGGACGGCTCCCTACAAGTCTGGAGTTAGGCGAATGTGGGGAGCAAAGGAAATAGCCGCTCCCACTTAGCTAGGAGGTCCCTCCCTAGTAAAGGTACTGGACAAGTCGGTATAACCAAAAACGGATGAGTAAGGGGAATCCCCCTAAAAATACAGCTAAGCGGTGGAGTCTGCTGAGGTAAGTAAGGCTGTCCTCCTACCCCGACAATAGGAAGACGAGAAGGAGAGGTAGGTCCCCAAAACTCCTTTAGGACTGAGTATGTGGCACCGGTGTCCAAAAGGAAAGAGATAGACCGCCCTGATACTTTAATGTCCACCCGGGGCTCCCTTTCAGAGATGATGGTGGTCGGGTCAAGGGAGCCAGTGTCCCGTCATTCATAGTCCTCATCTATAGCCAGAGCTAAGAGATCGACTGGAAGGCCGCCTGTGTTTGATGTCCTCTTGTCACCTGGGACACGGGGACAGTCCACTGACCAATGGCCTACTTCCTGGCATCTAGGACATGGCTTTCGTGGTGCGCAGGGGTTCGGGCAACCCCGGGCCCAGTGCCCTTTTTGACCACACTTGAAGCATGGACGCTGCGGTACTCTGGCCCCAGAGGGCAAAGGATCCCGGGCGGATGCTGAGGCCGGTCGGACGGCTTCAGCTAGCATCTGGTATCTGTTCTTAAGGGTCTGGCCATCTCTCCCATGGTACACCTTAAACGCCACTCTTAGGGCCTCATCCTGTGGAGTTAGGGGTCCTTTCTCCAAATTTTTAAGTTTAGCCCTAATGTCGGGGCAGCTCTGAGCGAAAAAGTATGTCATGAGAAGTTGTCTTCCCTCTAGCGTCTCAGGGTCTAAGTTAGTATACTGTAAAAAGGCCTGTTTAAGACGCTGTAGGAATTGGGAAGGATTCTCTGATTTGTCCTGAACTATATCTAGGAGTTTATCATAATTTATGGGCTTTAGGGCAGCCGTACGGAGACCAGACATTAAGCAGGTTACGAATTGGTCTCTAGCCAGGATACCACCCGGGGTGTTATAATCCCAGTGGGGTTCCTTCTCCGGGACAGCATCATTCCCAGTAGGGTGAGTTGGCTGAGTCTGATGTATCTCATCTGCACATGCCCTCGCATAATTCCAAACTCGCTCGCGCTCCTCATGTAGTAAGTTATTACTTAAAATCATGAAGACATCATGAAAAGTAAGGCTATAAGACTGTGCAATATACTGAAATTCCTTTATAAAGGCAGTGGGGTTAGAAGTATAAGATCCTAATCTGTGCTGAATCTGAGAGAGCTCTGATAGTGGGAAGGGAACGTGAACTCTAACCACGCCGTCCACACCAGCTACCTCACGCAAGGGGAGGATGGTGGCCGGATCAGCTTTAGTAGCCCTGGATCCGGTCCTAGAACGGGTAATAGGTGGGGTGAAGGTAGGAGCCAAGAGTGGTTGTTTAGAAGCAGCTGAGTCAGAGGAAGCCGGAGCGGGGACGGTTGAGACAGAAGAGAGAGAAGGTTCAAGGATCTTAGTAGAAGCTTTAGAAGGCGCAGCTGAAGGGTGAAGGCGAACCGGTGGAGGTTCATCAGCTGGATCCAAGTCTATAAGATTTAATTCAGGCTTAGATTCCATAGCCAGAAGAATTGGGGATGAGGAGGGAGAGAGAGAGTGTTTAGCAGATAGATAGAAAAAAGCCTGTACATAAGGTAACTCCTTCCATTTTCCGGTTTGCTGACAGAAGTTAGATAAATCCCGCAAAACCTCGGGGTCTAATGTCCCGTTTGGGGGCCAGTGAGACTGGTTCTCTAAGGAATACCTAGGCCATTTTTTAGTACTGAGATATGTGAGTCTAGATGCCTTAATTAACGGCATTAGGTTGAAGGGTTTTAAGTTCTCTAAAAGACATCCCAGCGGTGTGGATGGGCTTATTTCCTTAGTTGGCTTATTCCCCATGGGTGAATAAGTTAAAAAACCGGTAAAAGCCCCTCTCCGGATGCTTGTCAGCCCGGGGGGTGGGTACCGATGGGCCTTAGCCCGATAGACCCTGGGTCTGAACAGGGACTCAGCTGTCCCGAAGAAGAAAAAAGAAAACAGAAAATCCCACAGTCCCGCAGCGCAGCGACTAACCGCCAAGGGAGCATGTAGCTACTGATGGGACCACCCTTAGGAAGTAAGCCAAGAGGGATTGTCGGCGAAGGGGGTCGACCGTAACCGTGAAGGTCATGGCCGGGTGCTCCCCCGCCTCCAAGAACACCAGAGGGGTGCCGGACGATCAACGGTCAGTCCCTCGGGTTCAGGGAGACATTTACGCTGACTGAAAGGGGTAGCCTTACCGAATTGGGTCCGGTGTTGTATGCAGAATCCCAGCAAACCGGTGATCTGGAATGTGGATTGTTTATCCGAGTGATAAGGATGCCCTTGACCCAACATGTACCCGCCAGCGGGATGTGGAGGGGGTATCAAGGGCAGAGCCTTCCCACGTCCAGGGCGCCAAATGTTATTCTTTTGTTTAAGCTGCAGCTGCTAATATAGAAAGGAACAACGGATAAGCAATCCATGTGGAGTTTATTTATCAGAGAGGGGGGAAAGGAGGGATGGGCAGTCAGCCAACCCTAGGGGAGCCGAGAGAAAGAGCTAGGGGTGTGGGGCAGGACCTTTTAAAGGGAAGGTTGCATATGCGCAGTAGGGCAAAGGTCGAAAGGCATGGTGGGTGAGTGAGTGCCTGGGTTGTTAGGGGGCGGGGTTAGGGTCATCCAGGTGTTTTGTTCTTACAGTCCTCCCATGATTTTAGGGTTTTTAGATTGGAATTCTTTTATTTTCTTTTTAAAACCATCTTATTTTACATAGCAATCCCATTTCCCTCTCCTTCTTATCCTCCACTCCTCCACCTTCTCCCCACCCCACCCCCTCATCCACTGCCCAGAGAGGGTGCGGCTTCCCATGGGGGAATCGTCTGTCTCATCATTTTTAGATTGGAATTCTAATCTCCTATATGCCCTGGTATTCAACTTCCTATGGGCCCTCAAATTCTCCATATATCTTGATAATTGAATACACAGATGAATGTTAGTGTTTCACATTCCTTGTCATTATTTTACAAAGGGAATATTCTTCCCATAGGAAAATAATTTATAAAATTAACTGGTTGCCCAGTGAATTTCATCGTAAGGCATGTACTTCTATTTGGGGGTAAGATCACTTCCAAAACTTTAGATTGGTTCATTTTATCTTTGCTTACATCAATAGGATATGATATGCTTCGAGAGATGTTTGTTGATTCTGGCAGTAACAGTAATGAGGTGGAAGAAAAGGATGATAAAATTGAAGATGAGGATGATCAAGAAGCGAGTGATGATGAGGATGAGGATGATGAAGAGGATGAAGAGGATGAAGAAGAAAAGGAGATAGACTATTTTGAAGCTGTCTTAGAAAGGGAGCTGCAAGCCAAATTTATTCAACCTGACTTCTATGAAACACAAAAAGATTACAGTTCAATAAGTAAGTCGGGGGAAAGACAAAGGAATTGGGTGGCAGTATAAAAGGCTAACTCTGAACATTCAGTATGTGCAATTGTCGTGGTCCAGCATGTCTCAGCCTTAGACCATGAGGTTCTACCTGAGTGGGGGTGTGTGGACCTGGAAGCTTCGAGGAACCCAATGGTGATAAAGACCAAACGCAGGCATCTTGTCATCTTCAGAGAACTCTCAGTTCCATGTTGTGGAACTAGAGCCATTTCTTTATTAGCCATCTTTTCTGGTGTCCCTTAACCATCCTGCTAATACTAAGAGGCAACCATTTCTCTCTTTGTTCTCCTCTCTCCTCTTGCCACTGGCCCACTTCACTTCGCTCCTAACCTTCTGTCCTCATACTCTCTCATACTCACATACCTCTCATCTCCCTGCCCAGGTGCAGGCCTACCTATTCAGATGCTTAGGTGCATAGATATGCAAATTAGGAGGCATATTATCCCGAGGCCATGGTAAACAAAAGTATCCCTGCTGACATTGACAATACAATAGTGGGCCAGAGTTTCCTGGCGCCACCACTGTTTATGGTGGCCAGAACCTGGGACCCGAAATATTCCATAACAGGGATATTTGGTCCCCCACATGCAATGCTTAGTTTTCAGAAGTTTTTTTGTCCTTCGAGTTTTACTTGATTTGTGACTTGGTCCATTATTTAAAGCTATATTTATATACAAAAATTCTCTCTACTTCTTTTAGTCACAGGAATTAAGAGATTGATTGATTACAAAGAAAAAAAGCTCCAACATATTTATAAAAAAGCACAACGTCAGAAAGAGCTCCTTAGGAATGTGGAAAACTTGACCCTTAAGGTAAGTTCTTTTTAGCTGTTAAACAGCCTGGTCCCTTACTTTCAAAATTTCATCTGTGTTTCCACTTGTGCCATCACTATGTAGTTCATTCATAAACCTAAATAACTTCTTAGAAACTTATACTAAAAATAGCCCTGTTTTATTATGTTTGAGTAATTTTTATAATATAAGCATTTTTATGGAGAATGGGACTAGGTGACCTGAGATAATGACTGAGTATTTACTATGCAGACAGTGCATAAAAGTATTATGCATTATTATTTAATCCTCAGCTCCCTGCAACATAGATAATGTCACCATCCCCACTTTCTAACACATTACAACTAGGTGAGTATCATGGTACATGCTTTTATCCCCAGTACTGGGGAGGTAGACGTGGATCTCTGTGAATTTGAGAACACCTGGCCACACGTAACAGGTCCCAGATCAGCCAGGGCTACACAGTAAGACCTTGTAACAACAAAAAGAAAAAACTTGTAACAACAAAAAGAATTAAAACTCCAAGAGGAACCATAGTAATTGGCAATATATAGAATAAGCCTGTTGTTTATACATTCATACATACATATATTATTTGTTTCAGTAAAAAATGACCAAATTAATTTAAAATTCTTATCATGTATGCTGAAACATGATTGAATTATTTTTATGGATACATTTTTCAGAGTTTTAGTGAAAGGAAAATATATTGCTATGTCACATTTAATCCCATCTTGGTAGTAAGGTGATTCTAAAGCACTGAGCTAATCCTTTGCTAGATTTAATTCTTTTTTCTTTTTTTGTGAAGCAGTAGTTGTCAAAGGCAAGCAGTTTGGCATAGAGCTATACCCACTTCAGCTGTAGTCCTTTGGAATAGCCAAAGGTAATAGATATAGATATATCTTGAAAGATTCAGATATCTGACACTATTGTGATTTACATATATGTGGTATTGTATGTAGTGTTAGGAGTAGTAATATTCTGTTCTAGTGAGAAGAAATGGAGGACTTATATAACCCTAGGAAAAATGTAGCATGTAGACATTTCACCCATTTACTTGAGGACAAGAAAAATGCTGTAGAGAGTACATAAAATAAGATTGGATTGTCAGGTAGTAGTTTTGTGCTCCAGTTTTTCTAAAATGACCCTTCTTCCTATAATTGACAGCTTTCTTATCAAATATGTGACAAACTGTGTTCTGTGGTTCTCTCTTCCTTTAAGATACATCTTTCATCACTGATACAATTTATTTTTTTCAGAGGCATTTCCAGTATGTTTTGGGGCAGCTTAACATATTGGAAAGACAAAAGTGTGAGGAGGTAAGAAGCGTGTTTTAAAATAAATAAATTGCTATGAAGAACTCACCCACCTCTAATCTAATTTCAGGCTGTTTGTCTTATAAGAATAGTGGTAAACATATATTCTGAGTGAAAATAGCAGGGTGGATCAAGATCTTTTTGAAAATCTGTTCATTCAGCAGTTATTGAATACCTCTGGAGTGAAAAACACTAGATAGAGTGTTGAATAACCCAGATAAAATACTTGTCCTCCAGCTGACCTGAGCTAGTGGAAGCTCACTGACTCTGGGCTGACAGCGGGGGAGCCTGCATGGAACTGAACTAGGCTCTCTGAATGTGGGTGACAGTTTTGTGACTTGGGCAGTCTGTGAGGCCACTGGCAGTGAGACTAGGATTTATCCCTAGTGTTTGAACTGGCTTTTTATAGCCCATTCTCTTTGGAGGGATACTTTGCTCAGCCTAGACATGGGGGGGAGGGCCTTTGTCCTACCTCAAAGTGATGTGCCAGACTTTGTTGACTCGCATGGGAGGGTTCACCCTTTCTGAGTAATAGATGGGAGTTGGGGTGGGAGGAAATTGGGGAGAGCAGGAGGGAATGGGAACTGGGATTGGTATCAATTCTTTGATATGGTAAAAAAAAAAAAAAAACCACAGGATTTTTGTCATACTTTTGAAATTGTAATGAAGGAAGTTTTTAAAATAAAGTTTGGAATACCAGAAAAAAATTCAGATAACTTTTGTAATGTTCCTCTGCCTCTCTCTCTCTTTACAGATTTATCACCTACAGGAACAACTGAAATGTTTTCTGAAGGAGTAAGGAAACCCTCGGTGTGGCATATAAAGTGGATTCACCTTCCAGATGAAGACCGGGTGGAACCACTAGATACTCTATCTTGACCAACTGTATTTGCTTATTTGAATATTTTTCATTAGTTATAGTAAATTTAAAGATCATAATCATATAGAAGGGGGCATTATAAAATGCATCGTAGGTTTAGAGACCTCCTCAGTCAACATGAGGTTTTGTTTTTCTTTGTCAATCTAAGATTAAATAAGTATGTATGTATATCTTTGACTTTTGTTCTATGTTACCATGAGCTCATTCAGCCATTCTTGTCAAAGGCAGATGGTGTAGCCTAGAAGGATGTACAACTGCTTTACATATGTTAACTTCTCAAAGCCTCTTTTAAATATTCCCTACAATATAGAAAATAATCAACTTGTCAGGTTATAGTCCCAGCATTCAAAAGACAGAAGCAGAAGGGTCACAGTTGAAGGTCAGCCTTCGATATATACGAACCCTGTCTCAAAAAGCAAAACAAAACAAAAGATAAAATCATGAAAACACCCCTAATTTCTACCAAGGGTTGGATCCTGTTACAATTACTTAAATGCTCACCTCTCAGCAATAGATACAAGGTTGTGCCCTTCCTTTCTCAGGTTAAAGACTGCTTTCCTGCTCACTGATGATTTCGTACTACTTATCTTTGCTCTATGATTATGTATTGAGAGTGGTAGCTGGTTATTCTTCAGCTAAGAGAAGGATTAGAGCAAAGATGTTACCCTTATTCTAGTCTTCCCACTATAACTCCCATAAGAAAAGATTAGTAAAAATTAAATTCCTGTAATACCTATGTGGATTTAATAACCCTGGATTTCTTCTTTTTTTTCCTTTTTATTGATTCTTTGGATTTCACATCATGCATCCCAGTCCCACTCATCTCCCTGTCCCCTCAAAAACAAAATTTAAAAGTGAAAACAAAAAACAAAACAAAGTTAAAAAAAACTTAGCCTGAAAGCTAAGTGTGGTCCAGTGAGTTACACTGTATAACCTTTAGTCCATAATCTTGTAAATGTTCATTGCAAAGAGTCGTTGGTCTGACTGGGTCCTCACTGAGACTCCTCTTGGATATCCAGTTGTTGTCCTGTGTGTGGAGATCCTGCAACTTTGGATCTATAGGACCAGCCTCTTCACATGCTGCAGCGGTTCATAGATGAGGTAGATGTTGGGGTGGGTTACGTTGGAGTCCTGGTTCTGGGCCTGAGTGGTAGCTGGGTTGATCAGCCTGCCAGCTTTCTCATTGTCACTACCCAGGGAAGCTCTCCAGCACTGCCGGGGGGGGGGCGCCCCCACCTCACACAATGTAACAGAAAGGAGTGGGGCCAATTCTGCTCTCACACCATCAGGTCCAACTCACCCATACTCATACCACGAGGGCCAGTTCTACTGTTTTGCCTAGTCGAGATGCAGGGCCTGCTCTCCAGATTGCTGCATTTGGCAAGGGGCAAGGCCAGCTCTTCCACTGTCATTCTCATGCATCTGAGGCCAGCTCTTCCACCTGTCACAGGTGGCGGGGAGGTGGGAGGAGGAAGGCATATTTCCCTTACCCTTGTCACCACATGGCATATGAGGGAAAGGGTGGGGGCTACTCTCCTGCTCTCACACCCACAGATCTGCTCACCTGTGCCCCCACCAACAGGATCAGCTCTGTTGTGCTGCCTGGGTGAGGTGCAGGAACTGCTCTCCTGAGTGCTGCTGGCAGTGGGGGGGCAGTTCTTCCACTGTCATGACCTCAGGGCCAGCTCTACTACCCACCACAGGCGGTGAGGGGTGGGGGAGGAGAGAGGTCATCTCTCCCTTTCCCACTCCACCATATAGCAGATTAGGGGTGGGGCCAGATCTCCCATGTGAGTTCAAGGTACCAGATTACCTGTGCCCCATCAATTGGGGTCAGCTCTATTGTGCTGCCTGGGCTAGGTACAGGGCCTACTTTCTTGTGTGCTGCAGCTGGTGAAGGGTAAGATCAGCTCTCCCATTCTCTTGACCTGGGAGCTGTAGGTGACCCATCTGCAGTAGGTGGCAAAGGGCGAGGGGCAAGAGGGTTATCTTTCACTTGCCCACCACACCCCGTGACAGACCTTGAGGCTAGGTCTCCCACTCTTGTGTCTTCAGGGCCAGCTCATCAGCACACATGCTAGCAGGAACAGTCCTACCATGATGCCCTGAGGAGGTGTGGGGCCTGCTCTTCCAAGTGCTGCAGTTGGTGAGGGATAGGGTCAGTTCTCCCTAGTGCTGCAGTTGGTGAGGGGTAGGACCATTTCTCCCTAGTACTGCAGCCAGTCAGGGGCATGGCCTACTCTGTGCAGCCCTATCCTTACTGCTTTCAGTGGCAACAGGAGCCATGGACAATAATACGGACTGTGTCTGTGGCAAGGCCAAGGACCTAGACATGGCCCCTGGCATCAGCCCAGGCCTGGATGACACCTTGACCCTGGGTGACAGCATAAGCTACTCAGATCTGCATGGCTCTGGCAGAGGTTCAACCCTCAGGTTTTCTTCCTGGCTCTAGGTAGGGTAGCTGCCTGAGCCCCCGACGTTTGTGTGGCCCTAACTGGCAATAGGGCATGGATGTCAATACAGACCCCAGCTATGGGTGGGCCATGGACCCAGACATGGTTCTTAGGAACAGCCTGGGCCCATATGTCACCATAGTCCTGTTTGACAGTGTAAGTTACTTCGATGGGTGTGGGTCCAACAGCCCTGTGGTCCTTGAACCCCCTCATGGCTCCAGGTGTGGGCCCAGATCCTTGGCATCCACATTGCCTTTGATGGCAACAGGAGCCTCAGACATTAGTGATGATCCTGACTGTGGCAGGGCCCTGGACCCAGACATGGCCCTGGCTATAGCTCAGGCCTGTGCAACACCCTGGTCCTGTGTGGTAGCACATGTCACCCAGCATGTAGTGGGTTCAGCAGTAGTAGAGCCCTCAGGCACCAAGAAGGCCACAGGTAGAGGCCCAGATCATGGGTATCAGTGTGGTTTTTGGTAGCAACACGGGATCTGGACATCAGCACAGACTCAGGCTGCAGTAGGACCAAGGGCCCAGACATAGTCCTTGGTGTTGGACCCTTCACCCATAGGGGTCTGCTGACCAGCTTGTGACTAGGAGCTTACCTAGCAGGTACATCCTGTTTTCTTCCTTCCTTGAAGGCCTGAGTGCAAGTTCCTGTTATCCTGTTGTTTGCCCATTCAGGATTGCCTGATGGGCCTGGAAACCTGAACTTGTGATCTGGGTAGTTTTCCACCATCCCTGCTGATTGGTATATAAGCCCCCACTCTTGTTGGAATAAAGGGCATTCTCTCCCTGCAAGAAAGACCTGCTGTCTTGTCTTTATTTGAATCCTCAAGCCCCTTGCCCTGTACTGTGGAAGTGTTGTAGTGCAGGCGCTACACCTTGGCAGCAGCCTGGGACTGGATGTCATTGTGGCTCTAGCTGGCATTGTAGATCACCTAGATCATCATGGCCCCGATGGTGGTGTGACCCCCCAAATGTCAGCATGTCCCCAGGTGGCAGCCCAGACTCCCAGCATCTGCTCAGCCTTCAATGGTAAAAGGAGCCACAGATTCTATCTGAGGTAGTGTCATGGAACCAGACATGACACACACCTGCAATTTGTGACCAGACAACACTGTGACCCAGGGCGGCAGCATGGGCCTCCCAGGTCTCTATGACCCCAGCAGTGGCAGCTTGACTCTACTAGAGCAACATGGTCTCGGGTGTCTACCTGGTCTGCGGGCCTCTGCACAGCCCTCAGTGGCAACAGGAGTATGGATATCAACTAAGAGCCTGGCCAAAGCAGGGCCATGGACCCAGACATGACCCTGGTAACAATCTGAACTGGATGTCACCATGGTCCTGAGTTGCGGTGTAGGAATCCTGACTTGGCATAGCTCCTGTAGGGGAGCATCCCTTGGACATCAGCATGGTCACAGGTAGTGGCTCAGACTCTGGGCATCCACAAGGCCCTCAGTGGTAACAGGTAAGAGAGACATGCAACCAACAGTTGCATCAGGGTCACAGACCAAGTCATGACCCTTGGTTTCAGCCCAGGCTGACATCACCATGGCCCTGGGTAGCAAGCAGAGCAGCCCTAGAACACCTCAGCCCGTTCTTTACCACCCTTGCCTCTTTAGATCTGCCTCTCTCCCCGGCACACTAATTGTTCCACTCCTTCCCAGTCTCCCATTTCACCACCCTGCCCTCACTCTGACAGCCCAGATGGGCTTGTGGGTGAATTTTGTGTTTGTCTTCCAGACCCTGCCAGGCCTAGAAACACCGAGCAGTCTGTAGACCTGGACTTCTTAAGGCCTTTAAAAAGCTATATCATTACGGTATTCTGGTGTGTGTGCTTTAAGAAAACAATGATTATTTTAAACAAATGGCTGTCGATTTTTTTGTGTGTGCATGGTGCTTGGGATCAAACTCAAGGCCCTACGCAAGCTAGGCAAGTACTGCTCCACTAAGCTAAACCTCCTACCCTCATTACTCTACAAGAATAAGGTTCATATTAAAACACAACAGTAAACTCTGCCTTGGTCCATTTAGGCTACCATAACAAAAGTACCATAGTTTCTTGAATTTATAAGCAGTATAAATTTATTGCTCAGACTCCTAGAGGATAAGAAATATACTATTAAGGCCTCCACAGATGTGGTCTGACCCCAGATGTCATACAACCTGACTTACAGTTAGAGACTTCTTGAACCTTTTTACATGGAAGAAATAGCAAAAACAAACCAAACAAACAAACAAACAATCCTCCAGGCGTCTTTTAAAAGAGTATTACCTAGGCCACTTTGACCTAATCACCACTCAAAGCCCCATATGCTAAAAACACTGCATTGTAGGCAATCTTTTAACCTAAAAATTTGGGGTGAACACATTAATACTGTAGTATTTTCTGATGGGAAATGACACAAGATGCCATCAATACTAGAGAGTCCTTCAAAAAGAGTTCTTGATGTGACAGACTTTGATGATCCCCCATGAGAGGCCTCACCCTCCCTGAGGAGTGGATCGGGGGTGGGATGGGGAGGTTGGTGGGGGGAACGGGAGGATGGGAGGGAGAGGAAACTGGAATTGGTATATAAAATAAAATTGTTTTAATTTAAATAAAAATAATAAAAAAAGAATTCTTGGGTTACAAAACATCCTATGACCCTTTGAAAGAAGCAAGCCATCACATCATAACTATATATTATTGGAATTTGGAGAAAAGGTAAAGAGAAGGAATACAAATTAACAGTTCCAATGTTTGAATTAAATATCCATGTAGTAGAATGAATACATGGTTGCAGTTCTACCATAAGTGTTTAGGGTAGGCCACCTCTCTGAGACTTCATCTAGTTATCAAAGGTGAGAAGTTTATCACTAAGGGTCCTTGTAGGGTTTTTTACTGCCCAGCTAGACCCAGGTCTGGTTCCAATAGAAAAAGAAAGTGCAGCACTAAGAAATATACACTTAGGTTCTCTGTACCATGTTTAACTCTCTATCCCAAAAGAATATTCTCGGGAGGCAGAGGTAGGCGGATCTCTGTGAGTTCGAGGCCAGTCTGGTCTCCAGAGTGAGTGCCAGGACAGGCTCCAAAGCTACACAGAGAAACCCTGTCTCGAAAAACCAAAAAAAAAAAAAAAAGATGTGCATACACGCTGACACCTTATGAAGTTTTCCTTTGCCACAGCTCACTGATTGCTTGACATGTTATAGTCCTGGGATCTCTAATAGGGTATCTGTACCATGAAAAATAAAAGACCCAGAGACTGATATTGGGGTTCAAGCTTCAAGCTGAAGATCAGAAAAGCAAAGCAGCCCAGCCACTAACCTCTACCTCAGCTCAGACCAAAGAGGCGATCCTCAAACTGCTCCTCAGATTCACTCAGACTGCTAGGCTCTCCTCAACATGTCTAGAGAGTAATCTCAGACTGAATGTCTCTACCTTTTATACCTCTCAAATCCCAGGATTAAAGTCATGAGCTCTGATTCACTCACTCTCTGGTAGCCCAGGCTGGTCTTGTACTCAGAGATCTGTCTACCTCTTAATCCTGAGTCCTGGGGTTAAAGTGTGTGCCTGGTTTCTATGGCTAACTAGTACGGCTGCTTTGTTATTTTGATCTCCAGTGGCTTGAATAAATCACAAACAATATATCAGGTATCTGCCAGCCATGGCTAATATGTAGCTACCCATAACTGAGATGTGTGTAAGTAAACATTACATACTGGTTTTCCATAGGGGAAATGACTGGTGCTGGTATCCTGAAATCTTGCTCCATCCACATGGGCCATGAAGGTAAAGCTCATCAGCAAGCTGACTAGGGTCTTAGTGGAACACCTTATGACTTTCCCAGAACACATGAAGTGACTTCTTTACTTCCCTCCCTATCTTGATGGAGGCTCCCATAATGCAGTGTCTCATCTGCCTTCCTTATTCTTGTAGGGTGGGGGACTTTCTGCTTCTGTAGGTCAGCTATAGGCAACAGGCATGCTCACCTACAATATAGCACTGGCAACTCAACAACAGGGGTTCCACCATCTTTCATGTCATCTGAACCCTTTAATTTCATCATTTGGAGTTTATAGCACTACGTAAGTCATAAACTGGGTATTTTGTCTTATCCTGAGCTGACACCTTGACAACTCTGAAGATGTAGAAAACCAGGTAAATATTAAAATAATTGTTTGAATTAATAATATTAATCATAAATCTATAGTTAGAAGGATAGTATTTGTTGAGTGAGATAAAATATTAAAATGAATTCCCCCTATTTACCTCTACTTTTTGGATGTGTTGTAAAATTTTAAATTTTAAATGTGACCTGCATTTGTACTGTTCAGTATTGCTATGGAAAGGCTGAAAGGTTCAGGCATTATGCTGGCCTGCCCCTGTTACCTGGTGGAATCCACTCAGGCAGTACCCTGGTCAGCCCAGGGTTCCATGGGAACTAAGTCTGCATGCAGGTGTAAAGGACCCCTTTAAAAGACAGACCCCTGCCCACTTAGGGGTTCTCTTACTCTTATGGTCTCTTATCTTCCTCTCACTTCCTCTTTGCTCTCTGCTCCTCACTCTGACCCTCTCTCTGTCTCTCCCTCTCTCGCTCTCCTCCTCCCACCCTGTAATAAACTCTATGGTTAATGTACTCTCTATGGTTCGTGTTCCATTACACCCGTTCCATCTTGTGCCTTCTAATTTTTGAACTCAAACAAAAGAACAACACAGGCCAGGAAAGAAAAATTGGTGCAGATGAAGGACTAACAGCTTTCTTTTGCTATGAAATGGTATTAAATAAATGACCATCATCAGTTCATGGGGATACTTCAGCACACACACACACACACACACACACACACACACACACACACACACACACACAAATACAGCCACAATCTCAGAATAAAGGATAGAATGGAACTGAATAAATATGCTTTCATGGAAACCCACAGCAGTGGCCCTGACTTTTCTCATATTGTTTCACCTGCTAGAAAAGCTCCGACCAAGGGGAAAATTTAGGAACCATTACCTACCCTGTGAGGCAAGCTGTCTTTTGGAAGGGAACGCTTGAAGGGGCCACAAACAGGTCACTGTGGCCTGTTTGGCAGTGTACTTGTGGCTTCTTCACCTATGCTTTTCTTTTTCCATTCCCCAAATACTGGAAGAGGGTAGAGTGTCATAATTGGAGAGAATAACCAGAGGAACCGAAGTAAACAAATACAAATTTATTCTTTTTAAAGCAGAATTCAAGGCTAAAATGGGAAAAGCACCACAGCGAGTGGCAATTGAAGTTAACCCATTTGCTCCTAGCCCCAACTCTTCACCCCAGACTTTTATACAATTGCAGGCCACCCTTGACACCTCCCCCACAATCCTGCCTCTAATTTTCATCCTTTTGATCCTTTCTTGCAGCCAGTAAACAGCACAGCAGACTTCCCAAGGCCACTGGGAGAGGAGCCCTGGCCTTGAGTCTTCTCCTCTTCCACAGTCACAAGTGTTAAAACAGTGAGAGGTCTTTCTGGGTTCCAAGTACCAGGTTTCTGCAGGGAGGCCCACAGATTGGGCTACCCAGCTGAGGAGCTAAGCTTCCACAGCCTTAGGGTAATGTCTCCAGGCTTTCTCCCAGGACTGTTCATAATAAGGCAGCAATGTTGCTGGTTATCTGTCCACAGTACCAAGGGAAACTGGATGGATTTACTGACAGAAAATGGTCCCAACTCTGCCACCGAAAATATGAGTTCAAAGAATGCTCTAGCCTGAAGCTGGACATGGAACCCCCAAACCCTTTTAAAACGCATACCCCAGGAAGCAAGGATAGTCCTTAAAACTAATCTGGTAGTAAAGATCTCCCAGGAGTGGCCTCTGCCTTTCCTGAGTTTGTTGTTAATGATAGTGGTCTGCCAGACTGGTTCACAGAACACATGAAATCTCAATCAGGTTTCTCCATAGGGAAGACTGCCTCACTCTGGGTCTTGGGAGAGACATTGAGAGCCTTTATTCCAACCTTTGCATTCTGAACAGGGGTACATTTCCTCCTGGGTGGAAAATTCTCTAGGGAACTATGTACTGCAGCCTTATGTGTTCTAGCCAGTCAGCCTTCCCTAACAGCTGCCAACCAATGTGAATCTACTTTACTCTAGCTGAAAACACATCTACCTTCCCAATGGGTTATTGTTCTCCATCGAATTCTGTCCAGAATAAATTGCCTACACTATTTGATGACAAGTCCAGTAAACACATCCCTCATCACCGATACTAATCTCGTAAGTCAGAAGGTTTTTCCTTAGGCTACTAACCCAGCCACTCACACACTACCTTCCAGTCTAGGGTCATACATTACATAAGACTCCTTTAGGAGCTACAACACACAACTTACCCCAAAACATAGAACACAGTTTTGCTAAATTCAACCCCAGTGTGGATTGACACTGTCCAAGGAAACATTTTCATCACTGCATGCAAACTGCCTACGTATGCAGCAGTTACTGCTACCAGCCCTTGAACAATATACTCACCTCAGCCATTGCGGGTAAACACAAGATGGCAAAGTGCCAGTGACTCCCTTAGTGAGGCTTCAACCATGACCTGCTGCTTCGGTCTACCTCCAGCACAAATCCTACGTAACAAAATCAACATCTTTTCTACCAAGTCCAGCCCAATGTATTTGCCACAGACCCTCAGCAGCCTAAGAGCTCTTGAGTGGGGTGGAGGCCAACAAAAAATCTCTCCTCATAAAAAAAAAAAAACTGTTCTATAGCATTTGTCTTCCTAAGAAGTAGGGAGGCACATACTTCACAGTTTCTGAGATACTGCCCACAATCTAGGCCTCTACAGAGATGCCTCATTGTGACACTGACCTGGCTCCGTGTGTGATGCTTGCTTCCCAAATGCTCACCATATAATCAGAAACCATGAACCTGTGGCTTGGCTGGGGAGAATGCAATCTTGGCTTCTCGAACCAAGCGACTGCTCTTCCTCCCCAGAAGAGATCAGTCTAGGTTCCTAGCATTTCTGGATGTTGGTCACGGTTTGGTTTATAACACAGACCTCCAATCGTCTCACTCCCCCCTGACCTTGGTGACAGCCATTTTGTTCTGTAAGGCCATGATCCAGACCTTAGGACTTAGGGGACCACAGGAAGTACTCTGTATCTTAGCATGGCAAAGTACAAAATTTTGTGCCTTCTTTTCTGTGTGGAGTGGGAAGAGGTTGGATGCCCTCTATTTTGGTTCCTGAATCACTGTTTAGGGGTGGCCAGAAAAAAAAATTCCCCAAGGCCCAAGTCTCAGTGGAACAAAGCTTGGAATTAACGAAGAGAACACAATGTCTCTTCCTGTTCGATTACTCTGTGGCCACAGACTTCCATTGCTTTGGTCTTAAGGTCAGCTCACCTCAAATATCAATGAAGAGAAACATCGTAGGGGCACAGCCAGGGTTTATCTATCTTCCCAACCAGAGACTGAGGCTAGCAAAGAGCAAGGCAGGGCACTAATTCTTCAAGAAATAATAGAATTTAATGTGTGAGTGAGGCCGGGAGAGCACTGGTGTACAGTAGATATGTAGAATAGGTATGTATGTATGGATAAACCCCAAATTTAGTCAATTGCAAGACTCTGGGGCAGAAGTTCTCTCTGTAGAAAGTAGCCCAAGTGGGCTTTGTCTCTGTTCCAAGTTCCCCAGCCAACTCTTCCCACCTCCACACTCAATTTTGAACAGTTGCTGGACAAAGGAATCACGGTATATACAGCCTAGGAAGAGTTAGTTCATTTTGAGGACTGGGTTCACATTTCAGAGTTAGCAACAGTTTTATGCACAGGAAGACCTTGCTGCTATCTGGGTGAAATGTGGCCAGTTTTCTGATTCAAGTCTAGCGGCATTTAGGTAGGGACCACTATTCAGGCTGGTTAATTGTAACTTTCCAGTGAATAGCTGGAGGCAATTAGCCACCTCATGTAATCCAGCCTATACTAGCCAATGGTTACAGCCTGGAGAGTGGCAGGCTCACATTCTCCTAGGATACAGGGTTGCTTTCTCACCCAAGGGAGAGAGAGAGAGAGAGAGAGAGAGAGAGAGAGAGAGAGAGAGAGAGAGAGAGAGAGAGAGAGAGAGAGAGCATCCTTGTTGAAAAGGCTGCCACTCCTGCCCCAGATCTGTGAGGACAGACTCAGAAAACCAAGGAGTGGCTTCAGATGCGTTCCAAAGCAAGGTTTTCAGGAAACAGGAGCATCAGGAGGAAATATAAACCCACAAGTATTTCTTTAGTGTTTCCAATTACAGGGTGGAAGCATGCCCACAGTGAATTGTTCCCTCATCAGAGAAGGTCTGGTAGGTGCTGAGGCAGGAGAAACTGAAGATACTTGAGTAAGAGCCATGTAGGCAGAATACTGAAGGTGAGAACTATGCTCTGTAGCTGAAGTAATAGAACATACACTGCCCAGACTTTTCTCAGGGGCACTTTGGAGAGGTGTCTCATGGATACCCATTTGCCTCTATCAATTGGGCCAGAGAGCAGGACCAACCCCTTCCGGGGATCTATACTGCAGACATCTTGGGGGCCATTAGGCTTTCCCCTCCATGATTCTATGGAGAAGGGAAATGGGCTGGAGGGCACTTCTTAGCTCTGCAAAGTAATCCTCTGCTCCTCATCTGTATGACAAGCGTGATTGACCTTTGCCTGGGCTGCAACAGCAGGATAACACAAGGGACAGGCTCAATCTTAAGGATTAATGGGAACATTTCTAGAGGAAGCACCCTTCACTTGTCCTCCCCCACCCCCACCCCCGCCACATCTCACATACCATCAGATCCCTGCTGCTGCCCCAGGTCCACATAGCTCTGCTTGAGGAATGTGGGGCCAGTGGGTACTGGGAAGGTTGGACAAAGGGTGAGGGAAAGCATTGACAAAAATTAGGAAAGGAAATGGACTACAGGATGGGGATGTGAGTCCATCAAGAGGCCAGCAGGGTGTTCGCAGTCACATCAGAGCTTCGCACACTGGGGAAGGCATGGCGGAGCTTCTCCATGATGTCTTCTAAGCATAGGCTGACATCCTGACTCTTTGACCCCACATCATCTAAGTTGGAAGACAGAGATAGGGAAAGATTACTTGTGATCTCCTTTATAAGAAGGAAGCCAAGAGGCTGAAGTAGGCTGCTGTTAGCTGGATAGTGGGTCCAGAGTACTCTCACCTTCCCATTCGAAAGACTAATATGTAGAAGGCAGGCACTAGACATTTTTAGAAGACACATATGAGAGAAACAGTTAAGAAATCAATTATACACAACCCCAGTCCCAGCTCTAGTAAAACTTTGGGCAGGCAATGTAAGCTAGGACAAATTGCTGGAGGAAGGTGCTAGACGGGGGAACTTACCAGCTGCCTCTGTGTCTGGAGTAGTCTGGCCCTTGTCCCGGGGATGACTGCCTTCAGACTGGTGTGGAGAGGACGCTAGGGATGAGCTTGCAGAGCCATTGCAATCTGATTCAGTAGGAGGCTAGCAAGAGGTGAGACATGATTAAGTGGCTTTGCTTTCCTGACCTCATTCTTAGACTCCCGAGCCTCAAAAGGGACCTTAGAGACCTCATGTCCATCCTCATGCCCTGGGTCATTAGGAAGCTTTTCTTTCTTTCTTTCTTTCTTTCTTTCTTTCTTTCTTTCTTTCTTTCTTTCTTTCTTTCTGTCTGTCTGTCTGTCCGTCCGTCCGTCCGTCCGTCCGTCCGTCCTTCCTTCCTTCCTTCCTTCCTTCCTTCCTTCCTTCCTTCCTTCCTTCCTTCTTTCTTTCTTTCTTTCTTTCTTTCTTTTTTTTTCTTTTTCTTTCTGGTTTTTCAAGACAGGGTTTCTCTGTGGCTTTGGAGACTGTCCTGGAACTAGCTCTTGTAGACCAGGCTGGTCTCGAACTCACAGAGATCCGCCTGCCTCTGCCTCCCAAGTTCTGGGATTAAAGGCGTGCACCACCAACACCCGGCCTAGGAAGCTTTCCATAGTGCCATAAACTGTGATTTTTCCCCTTTAGGAAACCTATTAGAAAGTTCTTATCAATTAGATTCTTCCTTTAACAACAGGAGGCAAAGGCTCCTTGTTCTTATAAGAATGGAACTGCACCTAAAGGTCTCTTGTTTCCATTTCAACTTAATTAAACTATTCAGAGCCCAATTTTCTCTGAAGTTTCATTGCTGCACACGTGATTCTCAATTCATGACATAACAGCATATGTTAGAAAACTCTAGGAATTCACTAAACACTGTCTCTTGAACTAGAGAGGACAATGAAATACTTGCCATAAAAAAGCAGAATGGGGGCCTGATTGGGGGAGAGAAGGAAGGGAACTAGCCAGAGGGGGAGAGGGGGCACAGGGAGAGCAACGGGGGGAGGACAATAGATGAGAACAAAGTATGATGACACAAATGTCCAGAGGCCAGAATGAAAATATTACTTCAAATGTGAACTGAAAAATTGATCAAGAAAAAAAGAGGCTGTTCCTTGAATAATATGGAGAAGGGGTACCATTGTTTTTTGCGTATGATGACAATGACAGTTAGCATATATGATTACTGAATTATATTCCTGGTATCTTGCTGAATTCTGCAACATGCACTTTTACACTTTTTGTTTGTTTATTGAGACAGGGTTTCTCTGTATTGCTTTGGAGGCTGTCTTGGAACTCACCCTGTAAACCAAACTGGCCTTGAACTCACAGAAACCCACCTGCCTCCACCTCCCAAGTGCTGGACTTAAAACTGTGTGCCACCATGACCATCACATTATTTGCTTTTTTAGGATAATTACACAATCCTATGTTATATTGATATGACTTTAATTTTTTAAAAATTTTTTCTCTCTCTCTCTCTTCTCTCTGTGTGCGTGCGTGCGTGGCGTGCGTGCCGTGCGTGCGTGCGTGTGTGTGTGTGTGTGTGTGTGTGTGTGGTGTGTGTGTGTATAGACTCATATATGTTATGAAGCATATGTGTAAGTCACAGGACAACTTTGCAGAGGTACTTCTCTCTTAACACCTTTATTTGAGTTCCAGATATTGAACTTGGGTTGCCAGGCCTGTGTGACAAAGACTTTAACAGATGAGCCATCTTGCTGGTCCTTTTTATAAAAGATTTGTTTTTATTTGTGTGTAAGCATCAGTGAGTGTGTGCCACATGTGTGTGGGCATTTCCAGAGGTCAGAAGCAGGTGTCTGAACCCTTGGACCTGGAGTTACTCATGGTTCTGAGCTGTACTACATGGGTGCTGGGAACTGAACTCAGGTCCTCTGGAAGAGCAGCAAGCATTCTTAACTGCTGAGCTATCTCTTCAGCTCCATTATTTTGTTTCACTGAAAAAAATTTTTTTAGCTGGTATTATCATTACCTCTGTATTACATATAAGAGAACTGGGGCCAGATAAGGTTAAAGAACTTTCCCAGCACCCCGAAGTCACTAAGTGAGCACTGTATTCAAACCCAGGCTGTCTGACCCCAGAGCCACCTGACCGCCCATAGACAAAAAGGGCAAAATGCAACAAAAGAGCCCTTTATTGTAAGATATCTCTTGCCAAACATGTCCAAACCTGAAGATGCCACATTTTGGATGGTGTGCTGGTGTGTATGCATGCGTGAGTGAGCACACATTTGAGTGGACATGTATGGGCATGCATGTGGAGGCCAGAGACCAACTTTGGGTGTCAGTCCTCAGGTGTGGTTCACCTTTGTCTTCTGTTTTCTTTTCTTTGTTTTAAAAGACAGGATCTTTCACGGGCCTGGAACTCATCAAGTAGGCTAGGCTGGCCAGCAAGCACCAGCAATCCATGTCCCTAGCACAAGGATTCCAAGTGTGTGTTATCATATCTGGCTTTTTTTTTTCTTAAAACAAAAACAAAAACAAAACAAAAGAACATGGTCTCTGCAGGTCAAACCCTAGGTCCTTGTGCTTGGTGCTTTAATAACTGAGCTCCTTTGTTTCGGATGGTTTTTGAAGTTTGTTCTTTTAATCCCAAATTCCAATGGGCTGTGAATTAAAAAGTCCTTCCTCTGCCTCCAGGCCGGAAGGTGGTTTGGAGCGAATGGGAAGAGGACTGGTTAGGGATGTAGCCATACTGCACATTTTCTTCTTCATCCCAATTGCCAGTCAGCTCTTCTCAAGAAGTCACCTGATGGCCATAGCCAAGGGGCACTTTCTTTTTTCTCTGCTGCACCCCCAGCTCTCTATGCCCTTGTCCTGAGTCAGGGGCTGCCCTGCTTCAGTGTCTCCAGCCTCACCTGCAGGAGCAGCTCCCTTAGGCGTTGCAGCTGAGACTCTAATTGCTTGTTGTGGTCTTCAAGGATCTGCATTCGGGTCTCCAGGCGGCTCTTGTGCTGTCGCAGGATCCTGGCTTCAGCCAGAAGCTCTTCATTGCGGTGGTCCGGAGTGGCTTCAGCAGAGCCCTCAGCCAGGGTGGGTGCCTCAGCTGCTTCCTCGTGCTGCCACTTCAGGCGTCTTAGCTCTCCCTGGAGAATCCTGCCACGGACACAGAAGCCAAGCCCTAGGGTTTTAACAGGGGTCAGCCAGCTATCCAGATTCCACAGGTCCCCTCTTTCTCTGATGTGAGGGGTCACTGTGCTCTCCCAAGCCAACCCCTGGCAATGCTCTGCCACTTCCTCTTCAGCCTAGTTGACATTTACTCTGCCATCCGGAGGCCTTAGAGCAGTGAGCTGACATTTCACATTAGGGCTTTATGCTTTGGGGATTAATTTTGACCTTCAAAAGCAGGTAAGAACATGTTCTGCAAATAAAAGAGGCATTAGTGCCAATGGCTTACCTCTTCTCCTTATGGATTTTTACATTCTAGGGGAAGGCATAGCATAAATAAAGAGATCACCCATCCTGCTTCTTCTCTCTATAGCCCTCCAGTTTGACTTGCTTTGAAAGCTTGTCATCAAGGAGACACTCCAAAGAGCCTGCTTTCAAGCACATTATTTTTTGTTGTTTGGGCAAACAGAATCACTTTTCCTAGCAGTGCCTGCAGCCTACTGCTGTAATGCAGCAGTTCTCAAATCAACCCTAGTGAGAAGCCACGCTTTCGATCTTAATTCACTCCATAGCATAGTGATAGTTTGTCCTAATGGTCACAACTAATCCATAGTTCACACCACTGCCATCCCCTGCCTCTCACGTTCAAAAACCCTCAAACTGATCTCTAGCTTGTTCAGCGAGATGGACCACTAATTATGTGCTTGATCCTGACAATATCAAATTTACTAGAAAAGTGGCCAAATGTGCTTACTCTCTCTCTCTCTCTCTCTCTCTCTGTGTGTGTGTGTGTGTGTGTGTGTGTGTGTGTGTGTGTGTGTGTGTGTGTGTGTGTGTGTGTGTGTGTGTGTGTGTGTGTGTTTTCTGGACTGGCAACACACACTTTGCAAACTAGTTCTCACCTTCATTCCACCACTCGAGGAGCACTCTTCTAAGCTTTGTCATTCCAAGGGAGGCACGTGGACCAGTGACACTAATATTCCCTAACAGCTGGTTAGAAACAGAAACTCAGGCCCCTCACACCCTGGAGTCAGGACTTGCATTTTCCCAAGCTTTGCAGTCCACTCCTGTGCACGCTAAGGCTCAAAGCACTGCTCCAAGAGGCTCTGCTGATGTTTCTGCCCTCCCCACAAGAGCCTTCAACCTTCCTCAGGCCCATGCAGCCACTTCTTCTTTTGTGGAGATTAATGCCATCCCTGGTACTTTGTTTCTTCTGGTTTAGAAATGTGATAGGTAATGTCATAATCCCCTGGGATACTTTCGCTCAGTATCAAGTACTAGTTTTAGTACAGAAGGTTCTTTCAGAGCAAGGACAGGTTATAGTCTCTTCTGCATTCTTCTAGGGTTCTCTCTACCTGGATCTAGTGGGTACTTGGAAAAGTCAGGGTTATATTACATCTGATCTTCAAAGTAACCCTCGATTATACGGCTGAGAAAATGGAAGATCATAGGATACAAGTGACTTGATCCAGGTTGTATAACAATCAAAATATCAAGATTGAAACTCAAACCATCAGCCTCTGGCACCGGCACACATTTATGGGATGACCACACCTACCGGTTCTCATCTTCTAAATGGGCCAGGATCTTCTCTAGCTCCCCCTTGCTTTCTGTCCCCATGCTGCATGGAGCCTGCTGTCCAAAGGCTGGCTCCCTGTCTGTGATGGGGCTGGAGTGCCGCAACAGGTATTGGTCCTCATCTCTACATGGGAGTAGGGAGAGGAAAAGAGAGGAGTAGGTGCTGAACACAGACACCAGTCAGGGAGCCAGTTCTCAGATCCCAGTTCAACCCCTAGGAAATGTATGCTGGCAGATCCACTTTGAAGTCACATAAAGAAAGCCAGGCCTCAAGTTCAGGCTTTGGGAAGTTGAAAGAGGCAGTGTCTGAGAGAGGATTGGGAGTTATTTCCAGGATGCTGAGGTTTCTGAGGTCTTCTCAGGTATAATGAGAAAATCCCTTATCTTTCTGTGCTGTTTCCCCCTCTAGGTCCCTTTTCTTTCTCACCTCTCAGAAAGATCTGATTCCCAGCCAGGAACAGATTGTCCCATGTAGCCAGCTGTTCGTGGGTCTTCTTTACAGGCAAGGGACCTCCCTTAGATATGCAAGGGACCTCCCTTAGAGATGCATGGGCTCTCTCTCTATGCATAACACCAGGGCTCCCTTAGGCCACTCTTAATCAAGTCTCTTCCTTCTCCTAGGGTTGGTGTGGCATTAGATGGATTTTTGCATCTTGAGCACAAGATAACAGCTCTTTTCTGTAACTTTAAAAACGGGCTTTCCTGCCTCAAAGTTGGGCATGGATGGATGGGATCTTGTGATATAAGAGACCCAGGTAGATGGCTTCTCTTACTTAACAGTGTAGTCAGGAAAGCAGCCTTCCTTCCCTAGAGAATAAAGGACCCTAGCCACCAGCCTCCCATTCCCAAACCGTAGCAGAAGGATCCCAAGGACAGCTATTTCTGGAAAATTAGCAGCTGTGGAAACTCACATGCTGTCATCCGGGGACAGGCTGTCATTAAAAAAGGAACAATTTTGACTTTCCATCTCAGCAAGCCTAGAAAGAAAGAGCCACAGTAGGAGAGAAAGTAGAATGCGGGGCCTGCTTCCACCTCCAGCACTGTAATGGAGCAATAGGATAACTGGCTTAGGGAGCTGACCCCCACCTACCACACTAAAGGCTGGGCCCTGCTGGCCATGGCACATTCTACTCTGAATCTTCCCTAGTTCATTCTAATTCTCCTTGGACTTCCTACAGTCCCCACCTCCATCCCCACCGAAAAGAAGTGGTACCTGCTGGCAAAATGCTCAATTCGAGAGTGTGTGTCAGCGTGTGGCAACATCGGGGAAGAAGAAGGTCTGAAAGAAAACAGCAAAGACTCAGAGGACCAAAGGTAACTGAAAACCTGTCTCCTCACCACTCCCACCTTTGCACTGCCCAGATGGTAGTAAGATACAAAGAGTGGATCCTACTCTATTTCTCAGAGTCTCTAAGTCAGACTCTAGCTGAACTGCCTTGCTGCTAGGGTTTTCACTTGGGAACATTTTTCAGCTCATCAGGGGACTCAGCCCCTTCCCAGCACATAAGTGAGCTGGATGAGGTCACCACAGCCTCTGCTCAGCTGCTCATACTCACGTCTCACTGCAGTCAGCCTCCAGCACTGATTGCACAGGCAGATAACCCCGCTGAGGGTGTTTGCTGAAATACTGCTTTGAGCGGAATTTATTCTTTAAGGTTGTGGCAAAGTCTCTCATGTTTTCACTGGATGTGGTCTGCAGGAAGACAGGACAGAGGGACTCAGCCGAGTGGCTTCCAGATACTATGAGGTGTTGTGACTCTTCCACTGGAGCACAGAATAAGACTGGCATCCCAGTGTTGTTTGTGCCTACCATAACCCACCCAAAAAATGTCTCAAAGAATATACCCTAAACTTTGAACTCTGGGAAGGTAGATTGAAGAAGTGAGGTCCAGGGTGGGGAGAAAGGAAGATTTTCATCTGAGATTTTTAAACACCTCTATCTGCATAGTTTGCATCTTTTACAGTACATGTTAAGATATCATTTTTTGTCATTATGCTGGGTTTGTTCGGGTAACCATACTGTTAAAAGTTCATGGGTTGTTTGTTGTCAAACACAGAAGGTACTGTCTCATAGCAGGTGTCCTGGGCTTCTGTCTCTTACAACCTTCCCAAGTCCCTTTCTGTGACTGTCCCTAATCTTTGGTACAGGGTTTGTGTTGAAGATCAGTCAGTTGGAATTGGGCAGCTGACAGTCACTTATTATCTACATTTTGGCTAGTTGTGGATTTCTGTAATGGTATCCATAGTGACAACACCAGCAGACATGCCAACACAGATAGGAAATTCCACATGGTCCCACCCCTAGATGAAGAGCTACAAGGGGTAAATGGCTGCTGAGAGATAAAGAAGCATTCTTCTCCAGGGACAAGCTCCTACACAGATTGTCCAATACCAAGTGGTCCATCCCTGGACACATGTTCATACTAGAAAAGCTAAATGGACTCACTAGGTTCTATATACATGTGTGTACATATGTGTATATACATGTATGTATGTACACATGTATATACATGTAGCAATAATTAAAGAAGAGATCATGCATCTGGGAGGAGACACAGGAAATATTGGAGGGGTACAATATGCCGATGCACTCCTCATTCATGAAGTTCTCAAAAACTAAAATTACTATATAAAAATCCTTTTAATTGAACACATTTTTATAAAATTTGAAATTTTATTTACTTTGTGTATGTGTGTGTGTTTGTATGCATGCACACACTATGATGTGTAAGTGGAGGTCAGAGGACAACTCGCAGGAGTTGGTTCTCTTCTTCTGCCATGTATGTTCTAGGAATCAAATTCCAGTCATCAGGCTTGGCAGAGAGCGCCTTTACCTGTTGTGCCATCTTGCTGCCCTTTTCTATAAATTCTGGGAATGCAGAAGATGAACAGGAGGCAGAGGATTATCAGTTTACTTCTTCTGTTTGCCCTTTATAACACTTTATGTAAATGATAATAAAGGGAAATTAAAGGGCACGTCCTGTATTCCCACTGGCTCACACATTCCTCTGCTAAAACAATTTGAAGATAACACCTTAGAAAAGTGGATTATAAAGAAACAGGTTGAACTGCTGTGTGAACAGTGCTCTGTGAAGTGTAAGTTATTTTGTCCTATCAGTTACACTAGTTGTCGTGTGGTTATTGTCTGGGTAAGTCTTTTGATTTTGTTTTCCCTAAAAAATATATCCATGACTGTACCAATCTTCTGTATTCACAATATTATAATACTGCGGCCATTTCTATAGATCGACTATTTGCAAGTTTGTGTCTTGGAAATATCTTCTCTTTGTGTGTCCATGTGAGCTCTGAGATCAGATATGTTATGGAAGGAAGAGTCCTCGGGTGTACCTGCGCATGACTGTCCAGGCTATCCGGTAGGTCCTAGGGAATTCTGCTCTTAGACAGGCAGCTGAAAACCTGAGGTACCTGAGCTCCCCTCACCATGTATGTGCCACATCTGGCCTCCACCACTGAGTTTCTTGTGGTTGTGCTGTTAATGGTCAAGTCAAGTGCCTTCAATGCTAAAGGCTCAGAAATCTTTCTTAAACTGATTTCATGTCCTATGCAAGTGTTTTCTACAACCTGCATAACCAGTACTTTGTAAAACTTGTTTACACTTCAATTGTACATAGCATTTTTTAAGGAAATATATAGTATTTTTATTTAGATACCTCCAAACTTGAACTCGTCTGTGTGAAGCATTGTAAACGATACATTTCTCGTTTGAGTCCATCACAGTTGTACAGAGGTTTTCACTGGTTCTATTTTACTACTGTTACTGATAAGCATGTAACACTGACTTTATCCTACATATAGTTGGTATTTCAAATAAATGGCTTGTATAGAAAAAAAAAAGAAACAGGTTGAAAATGGAGAGGAGAGGTGGGCGAGAAAGCCAGTTGGGGGTATACCTGGGGTTCTGGAGAATCTAAGGGAACGGAAAAGTATAAAGACATTGAGGGCAGAACTGGAGAGATGGCTCTGCAGGTAAAACCACTGCTGTTCCAGAGGACTGGAGTTCAATTCTTAGTACCCACATGGAAGGCTACACTGTTTGCCACTCCATTTCCAAGGGACCTGACATACTCTTCTAGTCTCTTTGGTCACCAGACATGCAAGTGGTCCACAGACATACATGTAGGCAGAGCACCCAGACAATAAAATTTAAAATGAATAAATCTTAAAAGACATTGAGGGAACACGCTCAGGATGCTACAACTCTGTGGCTGAGTTCTTGGATGCTGATCAAGATGGGCACAGGCAGCTGCGAAGGGAAAGCTGCCCATGGAAACCAAGTAGAATTTGTGAGTACAAGTTAAAAACATATCCATTTCCTTTTAATGGACTGAGTAATTTGAGCACAGACTTTGGTACTGGTAAGAAGGGGTAGAAAAAAAAAAAAAGAAACAACAGCTGGGCGGTGGTGAACCAAGATTTTAATCCCAGCACTTGGGAGGCAGAGGCAGGTAGATCTCTGTTAGTTTGAGGTCAGCCTGGTCTACAAAGCAAGTTCTAGGATAGGCTCCAAAGCTACACAGAGAAATCCCGTCTCAAAAAAACAGACAAACAAACAAACAAAAGCCAACAAAACAAAGTAGCAAGAAAAGACCCAATGATTTAGCACCAGAGCCATACAAGAATCTAGCCAGGAAAACACACATGACAAGAGAAAAGGGGTACGTGGAACAACTTGGCTCTTTTTTTTCCCCTTGGGATGTTTTTGGGCAGCAAAACAGCTAATGCTTATGAAAAGCTAAGAGTGCCTTTAGTCAACCGTGGCCACAATGACAGAGAAGCTATGATGGAAAACTAGGGGAGCCCGAATCTCCTAAACCAGTGAGTCCCTACTATTTGGGGAATGTTCCACCAGGAGAGCTGACATGTGCCAATGTTATGCAAAGAGGATCAAAACCTAGTGTCTGAGAGATGGCCACCCTTCCCACCTGGCACAGAGATGCCATACCGGTGTGTAATACTCCATGATGGGATAGTGCAGCTTGTTGCCTTTGCTGGCCCTGCCTGTCAAGAAGCAGGTCTGGCAGATATCCACATTAAACTGTTTCAGACTCCGGTACCTTGGGGAGAGAGGACATGGTCACAAAGACAATGCAGTGTACCAAAGTGACCTTACCATTTCCCCAATCCAAACAGGCACACAGAAGGGAATGGGGCTCAACCTACTATACCTGGCTCTGTGAAGTCCTCAACATGCTAATAGTCTTATTCTACAGACTGAAAATTCCCATGAAACCACAAGTCCCAGATCACAGGAAGTGTGGGAAAGTACACTGCTTCAGCCAGCGTTTAAAGAGGGCCAGGTAGGAGTAAACAAACATCTCACTGTGGTAGCTTTCTGACCGAAGATGGCCCCAAAGGCCCCTCCGTACACCAGAGAAGTTAGACCACCAATATGAAGGCAGTTTATTCACTAGCTCTGATTAAGTTGGCTGAAGGTTGTTTTCAAAGTTTTTTTTTTTTCATAATAACTGTTTATATTATGACGGAATATAGAACAGCCCTTCCCATCTCCTTCTCAAGGCAAGCTAAACTTCCCTAGTCCAAGTAGTATCCAAGAGTGAAATGCTTCGCCTTCCATAATCCAATATTTACCCCTGGATTTACAACTAAATAGCCAGGTTATCTTGGGCAGCCATGTTTCACCTCTGTATCCAGATTGCTCACATTATAGAAAGCAGAGTGTTTGTAGGCACAGTGTATGTTAGTACTCTAAAAAACTAAAAGGTTGAATGGGTTGAGGTTGGCACTCAGGGCTTGCCTAGCATGGCCAAGACCCTGGGTTCTGTCTTCAGCAGCATACTGACAAACTTTAGACATTTTATGAGATCAGTTAGTTTTGTGGAGGAAGGTGTGGATCATAAGCAGGAAGGCTTCAAATGAATTTCAACAATATTTTATCCCTTAAGTTGGCTCTAGTATGCACTACAGTGTGCTGCAGTCAGTTGACATTGTAACATATTGCCATCTATGAAGTTCATAGCTGAGAGGAATGTGCAATTAACTTACAAAAAGCCTCATGAAGTCTATAAGTTTATGATTTTGTGTTGGGCTGCATTGGGTAGCAGTCCTCGGCTGTATAGATAGCTGCAGGTTGTTCTTACCTATGAGGCCATTCACATCTATGGTACTGGTTGGGTTTCTTTTGTGAGAAATGCTGGCCATGTTTGCTCAGGCTTTCCTGGCAGGGCATCTGCTAACCCAAAAATGCATGATGGGGCATTGCCTACAGACCTCAGGTTTTTAAACATTTATTTTTTATGTATTTTACGTGTATGGGTGCTTTGTCTGCATGTTTGCCTGCACACCAAAAGAGGGCATTGGATCCCATTATAGATAGTTGTGAGCCACCATGTGGGTGCTGGGAATTGAACCCAGGACCTCTGGAAGAGCAACCAGTGCTCTTAACCACTGAGCTATCACTCCAGCCCCTCAGACAGAAATGCTATGAACACTGTGCGTGTGAGTGTGTATCTCTTTCCAATTCTGCACTGGGATCTTTTTTGTGTAACCTGCTGTTCATTTGTGACAGGAGTATTTATATCACAAATGGTATTATTCAGGTTTGCTCTTTTTCCTTTCTTTCTGGGCAGCTGATAGTGAAATATTTGCTGTCTCAACGTTTGGTATATAAATTTTTAAAAATAATGTTTACTATATATTTCTAAAAATCCGTAGTACTTTGTATCACAACTAGAACAAAACTGTTTCCTTTCTAATTTTTCAGAAGCTAAACATTTTTCAATAAAAAGGTTACAGTAGTACACCAATAACACATCATAAATAAATTGTAAAACATAATTAAATAATGCCATTTTGCACCCATTGTTTTGCATCCCATGACATTTTCCCCATCCTAGCAGGTATTCAATCCCATACCTGAACCCCTTGATTGGGCACTGCCTACAGATAGAGCACTTGGTCTGATGCTTTACTTGCTCAGCAATGGTGACCCGATGCAGAACGGCCAGCCACACCATAGACTGGGGCTCCAAGTTGACCCACTCTAGGAACTGGGAAGCTTCAATGACTGGCTTGCCAGTGCTCTGCAGAAATAAGAAATCCAATGGATTTGACTTCATCCACGTATCTTGCTGCTTGAGTGCCAGCCAGCTCTTAGTGAAACAGGGGAACCATCACCCCTCCAGAGGTGTTCACCTTCTGTCTTATCTTAATGGACACCCTTCCATGCAGGACTCCAGCTCCACACTCCAGAGAACCATTAGTTCTGTTGTCTCATCGCAAGAAAGCTCCTTTACCTCATAGTACTTTGCACCAAAAGCTGAGACACTGGTTTCCTTCCCTTCCACTCATCATCCCTTCCATCTCACTTCCCTCCCCGCTTGAGTCTACAGCTCCATACTTACAAAACGGAAGCAACTACGGACACTGGGCTCCACATTGCTGCCCCCAAATGCTGCCACTTCACCCAGCTGGCGGGGCACTTGAATGGCTTCATGAAGCAGGGCACCAAGATGGCGCTGGTCACACTGGCTGCCTGAATTGGCCACTTGGCTGAAGAGGTCTGCTGGGCCATCATCAACAATAGTCAGCCCCAATTTAGGAATGGCCAGAGAATGGTGTGAGGAGGAAGAGGCAGAAAAGAATGACAGAGAAAGAGCATATCGCTGAACTAATGACTTTGGAAACAGGACAATCCAGAAATTCATCCCCAATTTCATCTCCCAAGGGTTCTAAAAAGAGCAATCCTGAGTTTGGGGTAGGGGAATTAGACAGACACAAATAAGACATCATCAATGGGAGAGGAAGGAAACAGAAGGGGAGAGAAGAGAGTGATGAAGAGATAGAACAGAGAAGAGAAAGAGATTAACAGATATTGATGCGGAGGCAGGGGAGACAGAGAAAGACAGAGGGGAGAAGAGAAAGAAAGTGGAGAGGAAAGGAGAGGTGGGGAGGTGTGTGTGTGTGTGTGTGTGTGTGTGTGTGTGTGTGTGTGAGAGAGAGAGAGAGAGAGAGAGAGAGAGAGAGAGAGAAAGAGACAGAGACAGAGAGACAGAGATAGAGATAGTGCACCAAGTAACCGTACCAGGCACAGATGTTACAGTACTGGAAAAGGAGATCCCTCCTGAATATGGGAACACACACTAGGCAGCTTTCCCTACCCTCAAGAGCAGGCAGCTCTTCTGGGACCTCCTCAAGCCCAGGCCAACAACCTTAGCAACCCCCTCTGGACATATCCATTGCTTCAAACCTCACCTAAGACCAAGCAAACACACAGGGGGGACTGGAAAACATCACCAGGTGTTGCAAGTACTCCTCTGCTGAGTCAAAAGATCTAAATTCTACTTTTGTACGGTCTCCCTCCTTCCTCCCCCTGCAACACACCTTTCCCGCCCAACATCACTGAAGATGCTGGAGTTTTACTCACACTGGAGTTTTTCTTTCACCTCGGTGCCACACAGGCATGCGATGCCAGTCTTAAAGGACAATGCTCGCATCTTTCCACTGCGACCACTAGGTTTAAAGGAAGAGACAGAGAATATGAATATATGTAAAGGGCTAATATCTTGGGCTAATATCACTGATTGGACCCAGCAGCCAACCGTGCCCTAAGCTGAACTGATCCACGTAGACCATGGGAACAAACTCTTCCTACCATGGCCAGTAGAGATGCCCCATTGGATTGAGCCGTGTGGTTTCCAGGACTGAAAGCTTTACCTATCAAAAACATTGAGGAGCCAGTTGAGGCTCATGTCTACACACAGCGGCACATTGACCAGGATGCCTCTTTCCTCCTCCAGTCGTTCATACAAGGCAGTCAGGCAGTGAATGACCTCCACCACATCCATCACATGTTCACTGGCCTGCAGATCATGCTCATTGAAGATCTCCAGAGCTGTAGTCAAAGTTACCAGATCCACTGGGAAGGAAAGAAGAAAGGGAAAATACAGCCCAGGGAACTGATGCTGGTACCCAGGGTCTGGTACCAACTCCAGACCAACCATTTGCAAATATGCCATAAATTTATCCTTTCCCCTGACCCCCATCCTATGGAAGAGAAAGGCAGTAAGAGGTCACCCAAGTTGATGTAGCACGTCTCTGTACACATAAGTTCTTTCACAGAAGTTTTGAGACAATGGTGAGATGTGAATGAACACACTTCCTACTCCCAGGGGATCATATCCCAGTTTAAGTTTCTCTGTTTGCAAAGTTTCTTTTGCTTTTAAACTAATTCCGGAGGCACAGAGGACTGAGCCCTGTTCTAGGAAGCTTAGTCCTGTTTGGAAAGGGCTGTGCGTGGCTAGGTGAATGTGACGTACACCAGAAAGATATTTTAATTACTTGCGATACAGAGTCAGCCTAGTCAGACACCTGGGACAGGAAGTTTAAATGAATAGTACCTCTGAGCAAGGCCAGAAGGGACAATACATATGCAGTATGCTGATGACCAACTATAGGCACTTGTCTTAACAATTCTGTTGCTGCATCTAATAACCCCAAGGTGGCAAACCATGAATCAGGCACTGCCTGCTGCAAAGCAGTTTCTTGGTTATCTAAGCTGGCTCAGGAAAAGTGACTAGGAATCAGATAGCTGTGGAGTTACTTTGAAAACAAAGCTTGGGGTGAGTGGAAAGATCAAGTTTTCACAGCCAATATGTCCCAGTATTTGTACAGTTCTCATCAAAACATCAATGACTCTGGCCAGGGTTGGATGAAAATGGGAAGAAGTAGACAGGCGAGGAAGAGGAGGGTAAGGATGAAAGCCATGGGAAGAATAACTGAGGACATACGGCGCAGGGCCTTCTGGACTCTGCGGAGCTTCATGGCAGTCCGGTAAGCTGAGAACTTAATGTTGTTCAAATCAGCTGCAAAGAACAGAAAGTGACTCACTTAGACCAGAGAAGTGTAAAGAAGAACAAATATCAACAAGGATATGTATGAATGAGGGCTGTTAGTGGAAACGAGCTCTGATGTGACCACCAGGAAAACAACTTGGTATTACCCTATAAAGTGGAACCTATACATCCTTCCACCAAAGCAGCTATATTCTGCAGCAGTCATATGCAAACGCTTCTTTACTAAGACTCACAGTAAGCAATGTATTTTATATCGTGACCCACTATACGCACATTTGAGAAAGCAATTATTTATTAGATTTAAGAAAAATAAAAACACGAAATTAATATCAAATCTGACCCTTGCTAAGGATCTGCTGCCTGTTGATAGTTCCTACTATATTTCAGCTTTTGAAGAAGATTGTTGTAACATGCTAAAATAATGTTATGATCTACATTCTAAAAACATGCCTTGCACAAATGTATCAGAAGCCACATACAAGAACTCCTCAGGAGCATCGCACATAGTCACTCTAAAGTAGGGACCCATGTGCCTGTCAGCAATAGAATGGGTAAAGAAAGGCTATATCCAGTAGAGTCCCATACAGCAGAATCCACATGGAAAAACTTGACACATGTGATATATTTCTCCTGGTTGGCAAAGATAAGGCATGAAAGAGTCTCCCTCATTGCAGCCTGGAGACTGCCTTTCAAATTAGATTAAAACTCATGTCTTCAAGACTAACTCCCTAATGATGCCAAAATGGTCCAGGGGGGAATAGAGACTATGCTGCTGAGGAAGATGCAAAGGAGCTGTTCTACCCTTTTAAAAATTACCTTATTGAAGTATAATGGACATACAAAAAGCTATATGTGAAGTGACAGGAAGCACTGTCACTTTAATGTATATACCTTGGTAATTTTGGTGATAAGTATACACCATGAAGCTATCACCACAATCTGTGTCATAAACCTATCCATTGCTAACAAAGTTTCCTCCCATCTTATTTAGCAATATTACTACTAGTAGTGTGTGTATGTTGCTGCTAAGAACACCCAATTTAAGATTATTCTTTCAGTAGACTGACACATGAAAATAATACTGTTAACTATATTCCCTGTGTCATATAGCAAATCACTAGGACCTATTTTTGTGGCATAATTGAAACTGGCCTATGACCATTAATTCCTTGTTTTCTCCTCCCCTAGCCTCTGACAGTCACCATTCTACTTTCTGATTCCATGAGTCTGACTATCTCCAATTACTTATATAAGTGGGATCATGCAGTGTTTGATCTTCTTTTCAAGCCTTATTTCAGTTAGCCTGATATTCTTTGGGTTTATCTATATCATCCAAAGGGTATTGTCTTAAGACTAAAGAGTATTATTCCATTTTGTGCATATGGTACATGTTCTTTATCCATTCATACACTGATGGAGTATAGGACAAAGATAACTTGTAGGGGAAATGCTGACCACGACCTCTTGGGGGCTGGCACAGGTGATGCTGACCATGCACACTTGGGCGTGGTCAGAGTGATGTAGCAAGGCTTTAAATATTAGAGACACACACATGTGGCTCTCTTTTCCCTCCCCCTCCTGGCTGAACAGGACTGGCTCCGTTGCATGAGTACTTTCCTAATAAACCATTGTTTTCAAAGTAATTCTAACTCCTTGTGTTCCACTTTAACAACTGCACACATTCCCACCACATATAGGAACCTTGCATTCTCACCTAGGGTTTGGTATAACTCAGTCATCTTGGGATGGTCCCAGCATGTGGTCTGAGCCTGGTGGCTACAAACAAAAGCATCAATAGCACCAACATCACATTCCCAACACCCTTTGCAGGCACAAGCCCATTAGTCAGTGAAAGGTGGGCTGCAAGAAGCTGCACAATGCAAAGATGAATTCTGCAGATACTAATACACTAGAGTTTATCATCACCCAGGCAGAACCTTAAGCACTTCTGACAAGTTGGAGGAAGCATTAGACTAAGCAGGGGAATCTCAATGCGCAGAAGTGACCGAGTTAGGAAGCTGAAAGGCAGGTGATGGAGGGGATAGGTAGGTGACTGACCGGCTCCTGATTCTGATGATCACTCACTTGATGTAGTAGGGAACTTTATTGGGAGAAATTGCTCTTTCCCAGGGAACCTGGACAGAAGCTGGTAAAAGAGAAGAGAAAGAAATCTGGTCACTTGTATTCTTCAAGCATCCTGGCCTTTCTCAAATTTCTTAATTTGATTAATTCATTTTATTTTATGTGACTGTTTTTGCTTGCATGTATAAAGGAGTGTGCATCACATGTGTGCTTGGTGCTTGCAGAGGTCAGAAGAGGGCATTAGGTCCCCTGGAACTAGACTTAGAGATGGCTGGGTGTTGCCATGTGGGGACTAGTAATTGAACCTCTGTCCTCAGCAAGAGCAACAAGAGCTATTAACCAATGAGCCACCTCTCCAGCCCATCTTGGCCTTTTGGAGGGTAGGTTCAAGACAGGGTTTCTCTGTGTGGCCCTGGCTGTCCTGGATCTCCTTCTGGAGACCAGGCTGGCCTCAAACTCACAGAGATCCACCTGCCTCTGCCTTCTGAGCACTGGGATTAAAGGCGTGCACCACCACCCTGGCCATTCTTACACTGTATCCTTCCTCAAAGGTAATTAGATACAAAAGGAAATAGCATTCCATTCCAACTATGAACAGCTCCCAGGGAGGAACACTTGCAATAAACACACTTTACTCCTTGATGTTAGAGCAAGAGAAGGGGGAGAGGTTGTCATTGATGCCCTGTTGAACCAGACACAGGACTGGAACATTAACAGGAATATTTCATAACTCTAATATTTGCCTTAAGCAGTCCTTTTTTTAAAACCTATTCAGTGCAAGTAACTGGCCTGCTCCTGCAGCTATGAAATACAATTCTCTCATGAGGCTCAAAGTCTTTCCCCTAGAAAGGCCAACCTCAGATCTGTGGGGGAGAGGGATGATAATGCCCATTTTTCTTTTACAAGGGCCTCTCTCAAGCCTCTGTCTATATCATTGAGATCTTAAAAGGGGAGGCTCAGCTTTCCTGGATCACCTGCTCACTCACTGCAACTTTTATGAATATAAGAATTCTCTGTAGCTACAGCTCTGTAGACCTGGCTATGTTTAGTGAGCTCCTCCTATATGCCAGATACTATGTTCATGCCTTGTATGCACATCTAACTTTCCTTTTTGTGTGTTTTTGCCATCTCCACTGCTGCCTCCTTGGTCTAGGCTGGTATCACCCTTCACATGGATTATTGTGCAGGAAATTTTGAGAGCTCACCCTGTTCCCACTCTGGTCTCTAACAACGTATTCTGAAATCATGCTGAAGTGTATAAGTCAGATCATTCAGCCCAATCCCCAAACCTTATCAAAAATCCTCTATTCCATTTGGAATAAAATCTCAAGTTCTTACTGTTACCTACAAGGCTCCAATTTCTCTGCTCTCCCCTTTGTGTTTTATCCAGAGGTCTCCTGGCTGTTCCTCACCACACCTCCCTGACCCCTCTGCTTTAAGGGCCCAGAATTTCTGTCTCATGTGTTCCCTCAGCTACGCATGTGGTTATTCTTTCACTGCCTTTAGAACTCTGTAAAATTGCCACCTTGTCAATGAGGGCTCTTCAATGTCTCTTCCCTCTAGCCACAGGGTTCATTCTTTCATAACCATTAAAGCTGTAAACTGTCACCCTCTCAGTGAGACCTCTTCAATTTCTCTTTCCTTTAAGCCTAGTCCTCCCTAGGCATGCCTTCTTAGCTTCGAGGCATATTTTCCTTAAATTTTCCATATCACTTGCCACAGATTTCTCTTCTACTTGCTCACTTATTTGATTATGCTCTGTTTCCTCCACTAGAATGCAAGCTATCCAAATCTAAGCGCCCTTTCTGTCTTTTTTTCTCCTGTCAGCATGTCCCCAGCACCCAGAAAAGTACCTGGCTCACAGTAAAACTATTGCACAAATAAACTGATTTAATATTTAAAACATTAAGAGATAGGAAATCTTCCCTTTTCAGATGGGAAAGATGAGGCTCAAAGAGATTACACCAGTTTTTCAAATTTGCAGAGCTCTTAGGTCAAGACCCAATTCTCTCAGACTGGGGAGGCTGCTCTAACCACCACACTACACAGCCTTTTCCTTATTGCTTCTTGGATGCCAAGATATACTGAGCTCCCACCAGACCCCCCACTGGACAACAGTAGATTCTCTTGTAAATTGGCTAAGGTTCTGCTACATGCAGTCTAGGTTGGCTCACGTACTGGAGAGGAAGTGCTGTGACCCAGGCCCAAAGTCCCGGTGGGCATCCTGAAGCTGCTTAAGCCTCTCACCAACTGACATCTACGGAAAGAACAGTGGGTTACTACTAGCCATTTGGTATGGAATCTGCAGTTGCCTCCAAGTATCCTTATGAGCTCCTTCACAGGCTGGCCTTTCTCCTGTTCCATTCCCATCTACAGTCACTCAATTCCCACACCCCTTTCACACTGACAAGGATGGGGAACAGCCTCCTAAGTTCTGAGCCATGGTAATTCTCCCCAGTCTAACCAGTGTGCTTAAATCTAGACAAGCTGGCACCCACACTCAGAGGGCTTGGTTTGGTCCAATGTTGTTTCCCCAGCTTTATGACTAGGGTCTCCATGCTATGAGTAGGTCAAGTCCACTGTTTCTGCTGGTCTCTCCATCCCCGTTTTGGCTCCTTTGCTCATCCTTCCTCCATCTCCTCAACTGGATTCCAGTAGTATGGTTCAGTGCTTAGCTGAGGAGGCCAAGACAGTCTATGGGACCTCTAACAGTGGAGCCAGTCTTTAATGCTAGAGCACAAATGGACTTTGGGAACCCATTCCCTATGGAGGGATAATATTGCAGCCCAGATACAGCAAGGAGGGCCTAGGCCCTTCCCCAAATGATATGACAGACTTTGAAGGTCCCTGGTGGAGGACCTCACTATCCCTGAGGAGGAGTTGGGGTTGGTTGTGGGGATTGGTAGGGAACATGGGAGTATGGGAGGGCAAGGGAATGGGGGGATGGATATATAAATATGAGTAGTAATTAAAGAATAAAAAATAAAATAAAAAATCTAGAAAAGCCCCTCGCATTCTTCCAGTTCAGGAACTTCCTGCAGCTTAGAGGTTGAGAAGTTTCTTTTCTGGCCCCTCATTCTCTCCTTTTCTTTTCCTGGGTACGTTTAATTTCAAAACTCATGATATCCTTTGGGACTGCATTCACATCCCCCCAAAGCCTGACCATACCCAGATGCCCCCCAAGCTCATTTCATGGTGCTCCTCTACCTGGAGCTGTTTCCACCGGATGTTGATCTGTTCCAGAGCCCTTGAATTCTCCATTGACAAGTGTACATCAGAAATGGCCAGTTGGTGGGCCAGATCATTCACTAACTTCACACCATCTTTCACAGGAGAGAATTCTTCTTTGAATAGCTAGAAAACCAGAACCCAAGTGCCACAGTAGACAGAGAGAAGAGAGGACACATTACTCATTCACTTTCCCTTCCCATGTAGAGGTTAGCCTCAGCAACACCACCTAGCTACTTCACCATTTGTGCAACAGACTAACATTTGAGTAGTCACGGGTCTTATCATTTTCTTGAATTCATTTCGGAAAAACAGGGAAAGAAAACAGTAGGACAGAGATGGCAACAGAAAAACTAGCCCCCAATCTAGCCCATAACTAAAAGAGGCTCGGCTGAGGCCCAGACCAACAATTAAGTCTCAGCAGAAGAGAGATTGGCAGTGTGAAAGGACATCAGGAAAGGAGGCCTACATACCTTGACGGCTTGGATATGCTCTGGGAGAGAATCAATGAAGAGATCCCCAATGGGCTCCCAAGTGGCTCGGACTCCCTCGGCTTGGGTCAGAGTACTACTCAGTTCCTCCATTGTGCCTTGGATCTCCAATAGATGTTCGAGCGTATGCTCAATGTGTCGATGCTGATCCACACAGCGGGCTGTCAGCTTTTCCCACAGCTCACTGGCCACTGTTGCTTGCTTCCACACAAAGCGACTAAGATTCTGAATTCGCTGTCTGGGGGAGGTATCTGTGAGTGCAGTCAGGAAGCCAAGTCAAGCTACGTTGGCAGAGGCAATCCAGAGAAAGACTGAGGCAAAGTGATCCCTTTATAAAATGTACATGCTTGCCTGTAAATGCAGGGTTTAGGATGCAAATGCAGGGTTTAGGATGTACCTGTTTGTATGCAAATATTCATATTTACATATGGCTGAGCTCCTTTTGCACATTCAGGGCTTCAACGTTTTATTACATTTATTTATGTATTTATGCATATGCATATTTATTTTGTGTTCATGTCCGTGTGTGTGTGTGTGAGAGAGAGAGAGACTATGTGTTTTCTACACTGCCTGTGTGGAGGTCAGAAGACAGTGTGCTGGAGTTGGCTTTCTCTTTCTACAAAGTGGGTCCCAGGGATCAAACTCAGGTTGTCAGGCTCTGGGGCAATCACTTTTATGAAACTGAGCCATCTCACTGGCCCACATTCCAAGATTGTTTTAAAAATTAAACTGCTCATCTTGAGATTATTATAGATTAGTTTTTGGTTGTAAGGAATAATATTGATTCCTCTACCCTTTACCAAAATGGTAATAAGTTGTAAACTGACAATACCATATAACACCCAGGAATTTGTCATTAATAATCTGTCAATTTTGTTTAGAGTTCCCTGGTTTTATCTGTATTCATTTTTGTGCAAGTGCACACACACACACACACACACACACACACACACACACACACACACACTTAGTTCTATGCAATTTTATCACGTGTTGCTTCATGAATCTACTACCACATGAGGCCATTTTAGTTTCCTCCCTCCTTTACATTAAGGGTTTCTTATTGTTAAATGGTAAGGTAAATAATGAATAAAGTATTTTAAGAGGTATGGTGAGGTAAATCATCTATTCATATGCCCTCAGGAAATGATTTAGTCACTAGTGTCTGTTGTTCACTAAAATCCAAGGAAAGGAAACCCCAGCCCAGGAATCCAGTACAACGTGCCAAGCTTTTCTACTTGAACTCCTTATTTATAGGTTTCCTCCTTGTCCCTCAGACTTCCTGCTGAAAGGGGATTCAATGTCTATAGTCCCAGGCCTTACTCACTCTGGAGCCTACCCTCCTAAAGGCCCATTGAGCAGCAAGTTATGTACTAACTGAAATCAACCAAGTCTAGGAACAGGATGTAAAAAGGACTCCACTATAATGAAGGCTTCTTTCTAGTCTATTCATTTGGTGTGTCAGGGCTCAGGGTTCTTTCTGGAGGGCTTTGCTAGACTGCCAGTCAGACTTAATTCCCATGGATGCTACATTAGCAGTTTGTTCGAATCTAGACAGAAAATGGCCCTCCCTATGAAGTTAGTTCCAGAACTTACCAGAGTCAGAATTGGCAAGGCACAATCAATTTTCATCTCAAAGGTCATTACCTAACTTCGTCTATTTTAAGATTGTTTTGAAGTTTGTTGGAGACCGTGAGAGTTACAGCAGATGACAACTAGTGTTCAACAGGCTGACCTGCCAGATGACTGATTCTCTGTTGGGGACCCCCACTTGGCATGGCCATGGGGTCTATGGATAACTGTTTGTCTCTGCCTGTAAATTCTCTCATGAGTCACTTCATGTCTTCTCCAAGAATAGCTTTGGGTGTGTTCCCACTACTTGTGTGTTTATCTCTTAAAAATATTCCATCTACTGGGCACATATATTTGTGGATGATCAGGAAGATGAGTTCTCTATACACTATGTTCTCCACATTATGGTGAGAAACTTAGAAGCCTGTTCTCTATAATTAACTCCCTGACAGTATGATTTAGACAGACAGAAGTCCTTGTGGAGGGATCACAGGAGGAACATTCACAGAGCAGAACTGCATGTTTCTGGCCTTGCTAGATCTAAGTCCTTCAAAGATTTATGGCAAATTAGGGAGGTATTGCAGGTGTCTGTCCTTGTTCTAGAGATCAGTAGCACCTAACTGACTAACCATGTCCAGATACTATTAATGTAAAATAATACAGGTATTCTTTGTCTTTTCCTTAGATCTCTCACTGGTTTAGTTTTTTCCCCTTGTAACCTATAGCAGGAACCTCCCTACAGCTGTACCTGCAGTTAGCTACAAACTAGATGATAAGTTTCACTACATATCTTCAAAGAATGCCTGTGCCTCTGAGAATTTTCCTTGTAGTTTTTTTTTAATTACTAACAAGTTGCTAATGAATGGAGGTATATATGCTTGGGATTTTGTGACATCAGGTAGAATAAGAATATAGACAGAAGAAATAAGATTGGAAGAATGTAGAATGTACAAGGAATAAGAATGATAAAATTGGGACAGAAAATTAGAGCTAAGAAATTATAGATAATTGGGACAAGAGAATTTGAACTAAAGAAGAAATAAAGAAAATCACCCTCAGATACTATGTATAGTTACTATAGAAATCTTTTACTCCCCTTCTTCGCTCTTGAGAAGCATTTCACCTTTGGAACCCTGGGTAGGGGCTGAAGTAGGTCTCTTAGGCCTGATACCAGCATTGTCAATGTCCCTCTATGTTGGAATAAATCAGATTTTTTTCTAATTTTTAAAATTTATGATTCATTTATTCATTAGTATCTTCTCATGCAAATGTGAAAACGAAGGTTCAGATGCACATGGGTAATAAGTTCAGCTTCTCACCTCCCTCTCCTTTCCTTCCTTCCTTCCTTCCTTCCTTCCTTCCTTCCTTCCTTCCTAATATCTCCTTATAAGGCCACACATGCTGCTCTGAAGAGCCACATACCTCTTTAAGCCACACACTGGAAAGACCTGCTTCAGACTCTTTGCTTTTTGTTTTTTTTATCACTGTGACTCTTGCCCCTTTCTGACTTTGGGCTCACTGGAGAAAACTACCTTCCTAATTAACAGCTGAGAAAAGGAGCTTGTGAAAGGCACAGAGATATTTGTTTAGTGGTCCAGATAGCTCAAGAAGTGGGGGAAGACAGGAAGTCCACCTACCTTTGCTCTCAGAATGAGTCTCCTCTAATTCCTCAAATGGGTGCTGGGACAGGAATGCCTGAGCAGATTCCAGGATGGAGTAGATGTAGGGACCCTTAGACTTGACTTCTTCCATAAAGGCCTGGGAAGGTTTGCAGTCAATAGGAAAAGAAAGTCTTTCAATCACTTCAGTTTTTTCCCCATGATCAAAAACCTTTCTTCTCAAAGTAACTTGGTCCTGTGGCACTACTAGGTATTTTAGGGTTACCCAGGGGTAAAAAGATCAGTCCTCCCTATAGGCAGAAAATAACTCTAATGCTAGGAAGTCTGTTTTGTGTGCAATGAGTCTGGCTATGCCACAGAATAGAAAAAACATAGATAGACCTTAGCTTTATGGAAGAGTCAGTGTGAGAGGCAAGCCTGGGTTTTATAATTAGCTTGAGTCCAATCTGAGCTATGTAGTAAATTGGAGGCTAGCCAAGTCTATGTAGTAAAAACTTGTCTCAAAAACAAAACAAGGGCATCAAGTGGACCCGCCCAGACAGGGAGGATCTCCCTGAGTCGGAAGCAACTCACTCCTGTTTCCCCCTCAGCCCTGACCTCTGCTGAGGTGAGTGTCCCGTCTGCTCCCGCCCAACTCCCACCATCACCCCTTCCTTCGAACTTTCTGGGCCTGCTCCTGGCATAGAGTAGATTCCCACAGACAGGGAGGACCTCCCTGAGACCGGAAACACCTCAAGCTTGGTTCCCCTTCCGCCCTGACCTCTGTTGAGCAAGGAGAATACCAGGAGAGGCAAGACCATCCAGAGCTGCAGACACTGAAGTCTTGGCACACATATACCACCGGGTGACAAGAGGAGATAGAGAGACCCACTGCATCCACTGGAAGAAGAGATGGGAAGAAGACAGAATAAGATCACACTCAACAACAGAAAGACCAATATGATACCCTAAGAATCTAGAGACTCCACATCAGCAAGATCTGAAAAGCCCAACACAGAAAAAGAGCCAGACCTTAAAAAATACTTTATGAAGATGATAGAGTCCCTTAAAGAGGAAACGAGAAAATCTCTTAAAGAAATAGAAGAAAAAACAAACACAAAATTCAAGAAATAAATAATTCTCTTAAAGAATCTAAAGAAGCCAAGGAAAAAACAACCAAACAAGAGAAGGAAACAATCGAAACAGTTAAAGGCATAAAAGCTGAAATAGAAACAATAAAGAAAACACAGAATGAGGGGATGATTGAAATAGAAAAGCTGGATAAACTATCAGGAACTTAGGATGTAAGTATAAACAATAGAATACAAAAGATGGAAGAGAGAATCTCAGTTGTTGAAGACTCGCTAGAGGATACACAGTCATCAGCCAAAGAAAATCTCAAGTCCAACAAATCCCTAACACAAAATATCCAGGAAATATGGGACACTGCGAAAAGAATAATAGGTATAAAAGAAGGTGAAGAAATACAGATCAAAGGTACAGAAACATACTCAACAAAATCATAGAAGAAAACTTCCCCAACCTACAGAAAGATATGCCTATGAAAGTACAAGAAGCTTACAGAACACCAAATAGACTTGACCACAAAAAGAAATCCCCTCGCCACAAAATAATCAAAACACCAAACTTACAGAATAAAGAGAAAATATTAAGAACAGCAAAGGAAAAAGGCCAAGAAACATATAAAGGCAGACCTATCAGAATCACACCCAACTTCTCAATGGAAACTTTGAAAGCCAGAAGGTCCTGGATAGATGTCCTACAAACACTAAGGGAACATGGATGCCATCCCAGACTACTGTACCCAGCAAAGCTTTCAATCACTATAGATGGAGAAAACAATATATTCCATGACAAAACCAGATTTAAACAATACATATCCAACAATCCAGCCCTACCTTAAGTTCTGGAAGGAAAACTCCAACCCAATGAAGATAACTACACTCACAAAAACTTAGGCAACAGATAATTCCACTTTACCAAACATGAAAAGAAAAAAGTGAGTGAAATCCACACACAATGATACTTCCAACAATAAACCCAAAACAAAAAAGAATCAACAACCAATAGACATTAATATCCCTCAATGTCAATGGTCTTAACCTGCCTATAAAAAGATACAGGCTAACAGAATGGATACAAAGACAGAATCCATCCTTCTGCTGTATACAAGAAACACACCTCAACTTCAAAGACAGGCATTACCTCAGAGTAAAGGGTTGGGAAAAGATTTTCCAATCAAATGGACCCAAGAAACAAGTTGGTGTACCAATCCTAATATCTAACAAATTAGACTTCAAGCTAAAATCAATCAAAAGAGATGAAGAAGGGCATTTGATACTCATCACAGGAAAAGTCCATTAAGATGAAGTCTCAATCCTGAACATCCATGTCCCAAATACAAAGGCACCACATTTGTAGAAGAAACATTACTAAAGCTCAAACCACACATAAAACCTCACACACTTATAGTAGGAGACTTCAACACCCCACTCTCACCACTAGACAGGACCACCAGACAGAAACTTAACAAAGAAACAAAGGATCTAACAGAAGTTATGACCCAACTGGGTTTAACAGATATCTATAGAACATTCCATCAAAACACACACAAAAAAAATATACCTTCTTCTCAGTGCCAAATGGAACCTTCTCTAAAATTGACCACATACTTGGCAACATAGCAAACCTCCACAGATACAAAAAATGGAAATACCCCCTGTATCTTATCAGATGACCAATCTTTAAAGTTAGAATTCAAGAACAACACAAATTGCAGAAAACCTACATACTCGTGGAAATTGAATAAAACACAATTGCACCATTCCTGGGTTGAGGAAGAAATAAAAAAAAGAAATCAAAGACTTCCTAGAATTTAATGAGAATGAAGACACAACATACCCAAACTTATGGGACACTTGGAAAGCAGTGCTAAGAGGAAAGTTCATAGCACAAAGTGCCCACATGAAGAAACTGGAGAGTAGTCACACTAGAGAATTGACAGAACATCTGAAAACTTTAGAACAAAAAGAAGCAAATTCACCAAGGTGGAACAGACACTAGGAAATAATCAAACTGAGGGCTGACATCAATAAAGTAGAAACTAGGAAAACATTACAAAGAATCAATGAAACAAAGAGTTGGTTCTTTGAGAAAAATCAACAAAATAGACAAACCTCTATTCAAACTAACGAAAAGGCAGAGATAGAGAGAGCATGATAATTAATAAAATCAGAAATGAAAAGGGGGATATAACAACAGACACTGAGGAAATCCAGAGAATCATCAGGTCATACTTTGAAAACCTGTCCTCCACAAAATTTGGAAATCTAAAGGAAATGGACAATTTTCTGGATAGATATCACTTACCAAAATTAAGTCAAGAACAGATAAGCAATTTAAATCGACCCATAACCCCCAATGAAATAGAAGCAGTTATCAAAAGTTTCCCAACCAAAAAAAAGACCAGGGCCAGATGGCTTCACTGCAGAATTCTACCAGAAATTCAAACAACAGCTAATACCAGTACTCCTGAAACTGTCCCGCACAATAGAAGCAGAAGGGACATTGCCAAACTCTTTTTATGAGGCTACAATTACCTTGATACCCAAGCCACACAAAGACACAACTAAAAAAGAGAACTACCAGTATCCCTCATGAACATCAATGCAAAAATACTCAACAAAATAATGGCGAATCGAATCCAAGAACACGTAGAAAAATCATCCACCATAATCAAGTAGGTTTCATCCCATGGATGCAAGGATGGTTCAACATAGGAAAATCCATCAATGTAATCCACCATAAAAACAACCTGAAAAAGGAAAACCACATGATCATCTCACTAGATGCTGAAACAGCCTTTGACAAAATCCAACATTCCTTCATGATAAAGATCTTGGAGAGAACAGGTATAACAGGAACATATCTAAACATGTTAAAAGCAGTATACACCAAACCAACAGCCAACATCAAACTTAATGGAAAGAAATTCAAAGTGATTCCTATAAAATCAGGAACAAGACAAGGCTGTCCACTCTCTCCATATCTCTTCAATATTGTCCTTGAAGTTCTAGCTAGAGCAGCAAGAAAACAAGATGAGATCAAGGGGATACAAATTGGAAAGGAAGAAGTCAAACTTTCACTATTTGCAGATGATATGATAGTCTACATGAGTGACCCGAAAAACTCTATCAGGGAACTCCTACAGCTGATAAACACCTTCAGGAAAGTATCAGGATATAAAATTAATTAAAAAAACAGTAGCCGTACAATATACAGATGATAAACGCAATGAGAAAGAAATCAGAGAAACATCACCCTTCACAATATCCACAAACAACATAAAATATCTTGGGGAAATGCTAACCAAAAAAGTGAAAGACCTGTACGGTAAGAACTTTGAGTCTTTAAAGAAAGAAATTAAAGAAGATACCAGAAAATGGAAAGATTTCCCATGCTCTTGGGTAGGTAGGATCCACATAGTAAAAATGGCAATCTTGCCAAAAGCAATCTACAGATTCAACTTGATCCTCATCAAAATCCCAATACAGTTCTTCACAGACCTTGAAAGAACAATACTCAACATTATATGGAAAAACAAAAGACCTAGGATAGCCAAAACAACCCTGTACAATAAAGGAACATCTGGAGGCATCACCATCCCTGACTTCAAGCTCTATTATAGAGCCATAGTCCTGAAAACAGCTTGGTATTGGCACAAAAGTAGACAGATAGACCAATGGAATCGAATTGAAAACCCTGGTATTAACCTACACACCTAAGAACACCTGATTTTTGACAAAGAAGCTAAATTTATACAATGGAAAAAAGAAAGCATCTTCAACAATGGTGCTGGCACAACTGGATTCGGGCAAGCAGACAATTGCAAATGGTTCCATATCTATCACCATGCACAAAACTTAAGTCTAAATGGATCAAAGACCTCAACATTAATCTAGCCACACTGAACCTCCTAGAAGAGAAAATGGGAGAAGCCCTTGAATGAATTGATACAGGAGACCACTTCCTGAACATAATACCAGTAGCACAGACATTGAGATCTACAACTAATAAATGGGACCTCCTGAAACTGAGAAGTTTCTGTAAGGCAAAGGACACAATCAGTAAGACATAAACGACAGCCCACAGAATGGGAAAAGATCTTCACCAACCCCACACCTGACAGAGGGCTGATCTCCAAAATATACAATGAACTCAAGAAGCTAGCCATCAAAACACCAAACAATGAAATTAAAAAGTGGGGCGCAGAACTAAATAGAGAATTCTCAACAGAGGAATCTGAAATGGCTGAAAGCCACTTAAGAAAGTGCTCAAAATCTTGGACATCAGAGAAATGCAACTCAAAACAACTCTGAGATACCACCTCACACCTGTCAGAATGGCTAAAATAAAAAACACCAATGACAATCTATGCTGGAGAGGATGTGGAGAAAAAGGAACACTTCTCTATTGCTGGTGGGAGAGCAAACTTGTAAGACCACTTTGGAAATCAGTATGGTGGTTTCTCAGGAAAATGGGAATCCTTCTACCTCAAGATCCAGCAATTCCTCTCTTGGGCATATACCCAGAGAATGCACATTCATACAACAAGGACATATGTTCAACTATGTTCATAGCAGCATTGTTTGTAATAGCTAGAACCTGGAAGCAACTTAGATGCCCCTCAACTGAAGAATGCATCGAGAAAATGTGGTACATTTACACAATGGAGTACTACTCAGTGGAAAAAAGTAATGGAATCTTGAAATTCACAGGTAAATGGATGCAACTAGAAGAAACCATCCTGAGTGAGGTAACCCAGTCACAAAAAGACAAACATGGTATGTACTCATTCATATATGAATTTTAGACATAAAGCAAAGGATTACCAGCCTACAATCCTCATCACTAAAGGAACTAGGAAACAAGAAAGGACTCTAAGAGAAGAATGCATGGATCCCGGAGAAGGGGAAGAGGCAGGATCTCCTGAGCTAATTGGGAGCATGAGGGTAGGGGAGAGGGAGCTGGGAGAATGAGAGGAGGAGAAGAGGATGGGAGAGGAGGAAATGGAGGAGCAGGAATGTTGAATTGGGGGAAGAATAAAGGAGAGCAGGATGAAAGATACCATGACAGAGGGAGCCATTATAGGTTTGAGGAGAGATCTGGCACTAGGGAGATTTCCAGAGATCTATAAGGATGACATGAACTGACAATCTAGGCAATGGTGGAGAGGATGCCCTAAATGCCCTTCCCCTATAATGAGACTGATGACTACTTTATATGCCATCCTAGAGCCCTCATCCAGTGGCTGATGGAAGCAGAAGCAGACACCCACAGCTAAATACTGAACTGAACTCTGGAACCCAGTTGCAGAGAGGGAGGAGTGAACAGCAAAGAGGCTGGTACCAGGCTGATGGAACCCACAGAAATAGCTGACCTGAACAAGGGGGAGCACATGGACCCCAGACTGATGTCTGGGAGGCCAGCATGGGACTGATCCAGACCCCTGAATATGGATGTCAATGAGGATGCCTCTGCAATCTATGGGGCCCCTGGTAGTGGATCAGTATTTACCCCTGGTATAAGAAGGGACTTTGGGAGTCCATCCCACATGAAGTGATGCTCTCTCAGCCTGGACACATGGGGGAGGGTCTAGGCCCTGCCCATGATGATATGACTGCCTTAGGGGAACCCCCATAGAGGACTTTACCTTCCCTGGGGAGCAGAGTGGTGATGAGGTGGGGGGGTGCTGGGAGGGTTGTGGGGAGGTGAGGGAGAGGAAGAAGGGATTGACATGTGAAGCAGGCTTGTTTCTAATTTGAACTAATAAAAATAATCTCTTGTTAAAAAAACTTCACTCCCCCCCAAAAAAACCAAAACAGACCAAAACAATAAGACATCGATCATTTTCTGATTATGGAGGTGATGTCACAGAAATATTGAAAAGTTCAGAAAACTATACATTAAAAAATTAAAACTATAAATTAAAGCTAAATAAAAATTATAGAGAATTAATACAGAGAATTGTAGTCTTAAAACCTAAGGTAAACACTGTGAACATTTTGGTGTATTTCCCCCACCCCATACTATTTCTGAATATACACACATATCTATATACATTTTTATGTAACTGAGATCTGCAGTTTTATTCTTAGCATTTTAAACATCATATTATCTTCATTTGTCCATGTCCTCCTTATAAATCATGGCAGGGTTTTAAATTGTATGACAAGACTTGGCTCACTCTGTGGAGTGCAAGCCCCAGACTAAGACCTTATACCATCACCTACTGCTTCAGGTGTCTGAGCAGAACTGGGGATCTGCGTGTCAGGGTACTGTGAAAGAGTATTTCCTGCTGAGAGGCTCCTCACCAAACCTCCAGGAGTCTAACCTACCGCATGTGTCTCCTTCTCCTGTTGTACCAGGGCCACATCCCCTTGCAGGGGCAGCTGAGCTGACAACTCCTCATCCTTTTGGCTGAGCCAGTCAATAATCTCTTGGAGTGGGAGCTGAAGTTTTCCACTGTGGTCTGAGAAGGCCTCTAGGCGAGCGCTGTGTGTAACAGTAAGACCAGTGAGTCAATCACTTTTTAAGTAACAAAAACTAGTCTTCTTTTACTATACAAATACTTTAACATACAAAATGCACTCAAAGGAACTGCTGTAACTAAAGTGGAAGGAGGCCCAGGAGCCCCCCCCCCCCTCGTATCTACTGATTAATGTTCCTAAGGTCCCACCACAGCTGTGCAGTGTTTAAAACAGTATTTGGGAGCTATCCTATACTAAAATGGTTTAAAACATTACTTCGTGGATCCTGATCACCTCAGCTGCACGTCCTGCAGCGTGCATGCCAGGAAGGGTAAGAAACCAAGCAAGGGCATTAGGGTGACAGCAATCTGGCTCCCCTCTTGCCTTGTCAGAATGCAAAGCACATCCATCTGCTCAGCTACATAGGATGCTCTGCACAGGAGAGAATGCAGTTGGTGGGAAGGGCAGGGTGGATGGTTGAATATGGGCACAAATATGAGCAAGGATGCACACAAACCCCACCAGCCCAAAGGAACTCAATAGATGACAAAAACATTGGCTATGGGTTGGAAATGCAGAAGCAAAACATTATTATAGAATCGTGTGTGTCTTTGCCCCCAACTCCCAAATGAAGTATGAGCTAAGGTCTAATGGTGGGAAGTGGGAGGCTGGTCGAAGCCCTGATGCAGCTATTAATCTCATTCCTCTTAGTTGGCACTAACTATGTTGTCCTCTGCTTCCCTATACCTGGAAAAAAAAACCTTCTTCTAAATTATGGTGTAAACTAGTTCTTCCAGCAGTCTCATAGAGTGGGCATCATTACTTCCAAAGATTAGTTTGTTCATAATTACAGACTTAAATGACTGACCCAGATCTGTGATTTGAAACCACTTTTATCTGGTGCTAAAGCCTGCTTTCTTTCAGTTTTTCTACACTGCCTCACCTCATGATAAACCCCCAGAAGGCACAAGTTCGGGCTTTGGTGGTAGGAAATGAAGATTTGAAAAGAAATAGACATACACAGGCAGAAAGAAAAAAAATATAGAAATTGCTTTTAGGCTCTTAACTGAGTTGCACCTACCCAAGCTGATAACCCATGGATGGGAGCAGAGGACATAAAAAGAAGCAAGTGGGCTGGAGATGCAGCTCAGTTGGTAGAGTACTTGCCTAGCAGGCATAAAATTTGAGTTTCATGACCAGATAAACTGGACATGGCAGTTTCTGCCTGGAATCCAAGGATACAGAAGGATCAGAAGTTCTAGGTCCTCAGCTACATAGTGACTTTTAGGATAGTCTGGGATACATGGACCCTGTGTCTAAATACATAAATAAAACAAAATACAAGAAAGGGATGGGAGTATTCAGATGAGACCCCCCAAGGCTGGATAGTCATGAGAAGAGGAGGAGGGAACAATCACTTCACTTTTATTTACATACCAATACTTTTAAGTTTAGAAATCATTTTTCCATGTTATTTGGATGCTCACGACAACACTAGGAGGTAGGGAGGACAGATATTATTTATTCCTCCACTGATTTCTTTTTCTTAAAAAAACAAAATAGCAAAGCCAGGTTTTCACCTATAAGCCTAGCCCTGGAGAGATAAAGGAAAGGTTATTGCACGGTTCAAGGCCAGGCTGCACTACACAGAGAATGCCGAGCCAGCCTGAGCTGCAATCTCAGGACAAAGCCAAACCAAGTGGAACGTGAAATTCAGAGGACCCCAGCAACTTATTCAAGATGACACAATTACTTAAAACAGGTTAAGATAGAAATCTCCTTACTTCTAACCCACGATTCTTCCTCTGGTGCCAGAGAAAGATGGAGAGACGTTGATAGTGAAGTTGATGTGTGTGGGGTGGGGTGGGGGAGGGCTGTAGCAACAAAAGGAGCCCAATACTGTCCCAGTCAATCTCTACAGTAACTGTTTCTAGTAGTTAGTCCTTACCGGAGGTTGTGAGACTTCTTTTTTATTTCATTCCAACACAGATTCATGGCTGATGGCTCCAGGGGGCCAATGGCTCCAACGGACCCGTTCAGGAACTTTGGACTTAGGCAGGGATCCCTGGCACCATCCCAAGGGGGTGCAGGGATGGTGACCGCAGCTCTAACCTGGACAGAAACACAAAAAGTCTGTGGTCCCTTAACTTCTCCATACCCATTCTATGCTAAGCTAAGTGTGGAACATAAGTGAAGAAGATGAGAGAAAGGCTGGTCCCAGGGTCCAGAAATCCTATCCCACTTTGTGTGGGTGTGTGTTCAAGGGGTGAGCTGCAGAAGGACTCTAGAGTCCCACTCACTGGAAGGTTTTCTCTTGGGACCGACATAGAAGTTCAGAGTACTGCTTCCTTCGCTATCCCCTCTCCCCCATCAGAAATTTTGCCAGGATGAGTGTGCAAATGGGCTTCTGCATCCAATTAGAAGCTGGTGGGATTTGTCGAAACATGAACAATCATAGCATTCAAACAGAGCTATAGACTCAATCTGCAGGGGCTCACACTTTACCCAACCTTCTAGAAAATACAGCTGAGGGACTGCCCCACAAAGACTCAGAGAAAAGGCAGATAAAGCAAAGGAAGCAACCCATTCCCCATATCCTACTTTCCAATGGATCTAGGTCTTTGAGATCCCTGTCCCCCAATTCTAACCCACACTTCAAAACACAGTTAAGAAGCCTGGAGATCTTTGTAAAGGGCACTGGTCATGAAGGTGAACATGGACTGAGAAGATAAAAAGGAACATTCTGAATTGTTCACTAAAAAGGGCTCTGACTAATGTCGGCAGCCATTTGTTTTTTTTGTTTTTGTTTTTTTCAAGACAGGGTTTCTCTGTGGCTTTGGAGGCTGTCCTGGAACTAGCTCCTATAGACCAGACTGGTCTCCAACTCACAGAGATCCTCCTGCCTCTGCCTCCCGAGGGCTGGGATTAAAGGTGTGCACCACCAACACCCGGCTGAGGCCCAGTCTTGAAGCTCCCCAAACAGTAGTTTTGGTTGTCGGTCCCATACTCTACTTTTGTTGCCTGGGCACTGGTAAGACCCAGTGAGAATACTGTTGGGTCTAGGTTATAGTTGGCAGAATCACCCATTATGAGCATAGTGCGGGAAATACCCAGCCAGGGGGCAGTAGAGAGTGGACGGAGGGAGGGAAGTTGCTGGAAGGAATCTGTATCTGAGCTGATCCACCCTACCCAGGGAGATTCTCATGCTTGCTGGCAGGTCTACCTGCATCTTGCCTATGCAGCTGGCCCTCCTAGAGCCTGGGACTCCTAAACTCTTCTGTCTTAAAATCATACTTCATACAAGACTCTTCAGGCAATTGAAGATACCAACCATCCCAGTAAAACCACAGCTCACAACCACAGCATGAAAGCAAAGTGATGGGGGACAAGTTCTGGGGGACAAGCTGAACCTACCTGTGCCGCCCGAGGAGTCGATGACAGGACCAGGGAGTTCCATGATTTTCCCTCAGCAAGAATCTGGACCCCGTGTCTGGTGAGTGTGGACAGGCAGAACCCTGAGGAGCTCTGAGAAAACCCACTCTGGGAGACAAGCAGAACTGAGCCAGGCCAGGAGGCGGGGTAGGGGGAGTGCTACCCTGTTTGTTTACTGACCCCCCAGGAATCTGGAGGGGGCGGCCATGTCAGAGCCTACCCAGTGAATCAGAGCTTTGTTGTGGGGAATTCCGGCTAGCTCCCAGGCTGGCAAGGATGGCGGGAGTGGGACTGGGCATTCCATGGTGCTGAGGAGGGGTGTGGAGAGGGTAGCCCCTGTTGACTAACTTTCACCTTCTTATGGAAGATACAAAGCACTTGCTGCCTCCAGGCCCAGCCCTGCTCTGAAGTGGAAAAAAAAGATAAGCCAACCTCAGCAATAGAAATTTTAAAGGCAATTTCTCCAAGGACTGATGGAGAATGATCTTGGGACATAAGTCTTGCTTTCAACTAAGTGAGCCACCTCAGAAGCAGTGAGGAATGTGTTCCGAACACCTGGGGCAGGGTCGTGGAATGTCTGCATTGGGAAGCTGAGGTAGCAGAATCCCTCTGCATCTGATTATCTTCCATGAGTGCAGAGGCCAGAAGATTCACTGGAGGCCACTGTGAAAACAAGGGAGTGGTTTGTCCTGCCTTTGAGGAGTAGAGGGAGAGCCATGGCCAGTAGACCTCTGTACCCTGAGGACAGAGTCAAGGGCTCTGAGCATCCCGTTGTGCCTTTATAATGGAGGAAGAGAGGGCAATGAAATGTAGCAGCTCCATGAAGACAGCCAGGGATGGAGACACCCCCGCCAGCCTGTGTTATGCTGGGTGGGATTGAGGAAAGCTCTTTCCATTAAGCCACTGACTGAGGGACAGAGCCTCTACTGGAAATGACCACTAGTTTCCCTCTTTAGTAGACTTGCCTGGAAAAAGGTTAACATTCCTGAGTTCAGCCCCCACCCCTGGGCACTTTCAGAAAACACTATGTTTATACCAAAAAGGGTTCTGTTCCCATCCTTATTTATCTCCCACAGTCTTCTAGGCTTTCCACAGTTCCACATTGTTCCCATGCTGAGGTCCACCTACAGGAATAGCTGCAACAGCTGCCTGACCCTTTCTAGAGGCCTGAGTGGAGCCAACTGGGATGGCTGGAGGATGGCAGGGGATGACAAGCCAAGAGTGGGGAGTGGCTACTAGTTACAGGCATTACTTGTGTTAGGATAATTGGGCTAAAGCCAGTGTCACAAAGTCCTTTGGACTGGGAATGCCCCAGAATTGGAAACAGCCCCTTGTGACCCAGCCGTGACCAAGCTGTCCTGGCTGTGCTCTGGGGAAGAACACACAATGAGCTGGGCGCCATCGGTGTTAGCCTTTCATCCCCCTCAACGCTTTCTTCTTAGTTTCCTAATCCCCATCCAGTGTTCTCTGGAGCCCTGTTCTCTTGTTTCCCCTCTGAAGAGGACTGAGGACGTTTTACAGGCAAATCATGAAGAGGAATTGTTTTCTTCCTATTTTCATATCAGTTGCTTTCCCTTCCTGGTTTTTATGGATGTTTGCTGCTTCCACCCCATCCATAGAATTCTCTCCCCATACCTTGAATCCTTGAGACAATAATAGCGCAGGCAGGAAGAAAAACTACATCAAAGCAGGAAAGAAATACTGCTATGCCATTCACAATCCCACACTGAAGCCCCCATGTGCTCTGCTCATGTAGGGCAGCTTGCTGGTTGTGGGGAGGCAATGGGCAAAGGAAGTCTTTTGGAAAGACTCAGGCTTCTCAATACCTCAACACAATGAGAGACACACTTCAAAGGAAGAGGCAGATTACTGGGCTATTCTTAATTGACCCTGCTTTTGAGAATGTATTAGAGGCAAAACTTCTACTCTGACTAAATGCAAAAAGAGAAAAATGACTAACAAAGAGCTGATCCTCATTCCCATCTGGATCTTGACTTTTCCTTATATAGCTTTCCCCAAATGATTTGCCTAACACCTGTATTCTCTCTATTAGTTTTCCCCTCTCTCCCATCTCCCTACAGACTGACCTGCTGTCTGTGCCCCTAGAAATGACTCAGCACTGCAATTTGTCCATGACTCTCCAAGATACATTGCACTTCCTCATGCCGGGAAACCGGAAGTGTACCTATGTCTCCCTCTTTTCCAGACAGCTTCCCCTGGACCTCTTTCTCATTGTCAGGAAAGGCAGGTTCTCTCTCTAGATTACTACCTCTTATCCACCTACCAATATAGACAGGCAGAGAGACAGACAGACAGACAGACAGACAGGCAGACAGACACACACACACACACACACACACACACACACACACACACACACACACACACCAACACTACCACTATCATCATCATCATACTCCTAGGGGAGGAGAGAAAATTCTAAGCAGGGCTGAGCCAGGAGCTGCAAGGAAGACTAGGGACTTGAGACCATGAGCCAATGGAGAGAGAAAAAAACAGAAGAATACAAAGTACATTACCCAGAAACCAAGGCCTGGGAAGGATCTCACTCTGCCCTGCTGTGAAGAACCATGCTCTTTTGGGACCTCCACAGACCTATTTCCCTCAGAAGGTTAACATGGCATAGGTCCCCATTAGTCACAATGGGCCGTTGGATCGCCTAACCTGGCAACTTTCTTTGCTGTATGTCCCCATTAACTACCTCACGGCTGATGAGGGATGGGCTGCAGAAGGCTCTGTGCTATCTAAGGGTTTTAATTTACATGTGAGTTTTCTTTGCACCTTAGAAGTACAGGTATTACATGTGTTCACCCAGATCCCACATCCAGGTTTTTACACAGGCCTTTCTTTTACTGATGGACACTTACCTGAGGCTGGGGACAGGTGTTTCTGAGGCTGCGGCTGTGATGAAACCTGTCAGCAGCATGCCACTCATGACATCGTGGGAGGGTGTAAGGGCATCCCTGCATGACCAAAGGTTGCATCAGAACCAAGGCTCATGGAGGGTGAGGATTGGCAGTAGACCAACTGTTGAGCATCAAGTGCCTGTAAGAGTAATGACAGAGTTAGAGGCAAGACTAGAAAAAGCCAATGAAGTCAGCACATCCTAACAGGTATATGAACCAGCTAGCTATGCAGACAAGTATCCACAGCTAACTGACCTATACAATAGTTCTTCCCAGGCTACTGTATGCCATTTAAGATTAATTGCTAGTCAAGGAAGGATTATTGCTAACTTAGTATGCTTTGTGCTAGAGACACAAAGATGAATTATTGTGAGACAGATTGGAGATGTAGCTAGGTAAGCTAGTAATTGTAATAAAATACGCATGTGTCAAATACTATACAAATACTAGACTAGGTTAGGGGAGCACAAAGCAGATCCAAGACCACCCAGATTCAGAGAAACTGAATTTAGGCTCTAGGGAGATGGCACAGTCCATTAAGTGCTTGCTACCAAAACATGAGGACTTTAATTTGATCCCCAGAACACACACTTTAAAAAGAGCTGGGCATGGTAGCATGTGCTCATAATCCCAACACTGGGGAGGGGAAATAGGCAGATCCCTGGAGCACTATGGCTAGCCAGCCTAGCATACTTAATTGAGCTCTGGGCTAATGAGAGACTCTGTCTCAAATAAAGAAGGAAAGAAAGGAAGAAAGAAAGAAAAGCTGCTCCTGAGGTTGACCTCTGATTTCCCTAGAAATGTGTGCACACATGCATATGCTCCTACACATACACATGCATCCACCTTCAAACACACACACACACACACACACACACACACACACACACACACACGTACTACAAAGAAAATGTTTGCAATAAGCACTGGAGGCAGAGTTTGCCGACACAGAAAAGGGGAGAAAGGGAGAAGGGCACTAATTGTTGACCCACCTATTTAAAGGCTGATGTCACAAAAAGGCAAAGCATACTCAGGTAATAGTGATTTCAGCATAGCCAGAGTTTAGAAGACAGGGAGGGAACAGACTTAGCGCCTGCTCCAAGGAGTTCACATACAGAGAAAACAAACGGGGAGAACAGAGACCATCAATTATGTGCATTAATGTTAGAAATAGTAATGGAGTAAAGAAACAGATGAGGACAAGGGGAATTCTTCCTGGCCATGTTAAGCAAATTTCCCTAGAGAAAATGTGCTTTAGATGAACCATGAAAAAGATGTGGGATTGCATTAAGTCAAAAACATAAAACCAAAAAGAATTTTCCAAACTGCACATAAGAATGTGTAGTGTAAGCAAAAAAACAAGATAGGTGCCTGACTGGGCCATGTCCTGAATGACAAACAAAAGATTGTTGCTTTTATCTTGTAGACAAGAAGGAAGCACTGAAGATTTTAAGCAGGAGAGTGACATGGCCAGATTGTTCTCTGCTTGCCTTGTGTGGTGATTCTCCCAGGGGAAAAACACGCTGAAAAGCTAGTATATAATAAATAGGCAGGCAGAATGCATGACCAGACAGCAAGCTTTGAGGTACCCTGGAGAGATAAAAAAAAACGTTTGGGACTTAGTGGCCAATTGGATGTGAAAGGTGAGGGAGCTGAAGGAGTCAAAATTTCTAATCTGGGAGCTAGATGGGCAACTTTGCCAACAGCAAGAGTAGGAATACAGGAAAAAGAACACATTTTGTGTGGTAAGAGGTGAGGGTAATGTATAATCAGCTATGCTGGAGACATTTAGCTTTACATATCAGGATGGATGAACTTTGAAAGGGAGACATATGAGCAAAAATTAGATGTACAAATCAAATGATGGCTTCATAAATGTATACAGCATGAGGAAAAGCAACAAGGATGATGCTTGCTAATGATAAAGGTGACCTCTTTTAATGTGTGGCCAAAACAAACCCTTCTCCAAAGGGAAGAAGCAATGATCTTTGATTCCCTGGGTGGTGATGATTACATAGTGACCATTTTAGGCTCTATTTCACCAGTTTCCAACATTTTACATGTAAGAGTCCCTTCCTAAGATGAAGAAACAAAGTCTCACTTCACCCACTCACACCCACAATAGTAGCTGTACTTTTAGAATGTACAGAATGAGAGAAACACTTAACACATTTAGACAACTGTAGACTTCATGCATCAAGTATGCTCTTCTTCAAGGGTCCATGCTCCCAAGATGGAGGGCTATTACAGATTCTGGTGCTTGTAGTGTGAAGGATACTGTTACAGCTAAAAATTTGTGGCAATTACACAGCTACACAGTTTTCTACCCACAGAAATTACCCAAAGGATGGCTGAAAATACGATTCTCCCAATCAAATACCAAAAGAAAAAGATCAGTTACTCAGATAAACCATAATGTATTGAAGTGGGTGTGGTAGTGTAGCCTTTAATCCCAGAACTCAGGAGGCAGAGACGGACAGATCTCAAAGGGACAGATCTCAAAGGAGTGCAAGGGCAGCCTGATCGACATAGTGAGTTCCAGTCCAAATGCTTTTATTTTTGTTGAATTCACAAGTAATTCTTGTTCTTAAAATTAAAAAAAAAATCCTATGGTGCTAGCAGTTGAATCTGGGGACTTGTTAATACTAGGAAATCTCTTTATTGATGAACCATATTTTTCTAGCCCTTAAACCTTTTTCATATAAAAGAAAAAACCTTTTTCACTTGAAATCTATCTATCTATCTATCTATCTATCTATCTATCTATCTATCTATCTATGTGTAGTGCTGGGGGCAGGGCCCAGGGACTTTCAAATGCTAGACAAGAGCTTTAGCACTGAGCTGTATCTTCAACTTTCATGTACACTCTTTAAAATGTGAAATCAGTCATAGGATGGAACTGAAAATAACCGCCATGCTACCAAAGATAACCATCACTAACAGATGTAAAGATGCAGTCCTTTGTCTCTGAAAAATAAAACCTGGGTAATGTGGAGGGCAGGAAACTGGTTGCATGTGAGCAGGAGAAGGAGAAGAGTCAGAATAATTAAAAATAGACTATTTCAAAGAGAGAAGGCGAGGAAGAGCTTTGGAAATTCAGGAAGGTGGCATCAGTAAAGCAGGGAAACTACAGAGTACTCTAAAGGGAACACGCTTCAGCCATGTGGTTCTCTGACAAGGGAAGGGAGCAGAAGTCCCATCCAAAAGCACTTTGTTTTCTCCTTTCTGCATTGTCCTAGGGAACTGAGCACTCCAAAGAAGGCTGTTCAATCAAAATATCACCAAGTAAAACTGAAGAGCTATGCAGACAATGGATGTGTAAATTTAATCACAGAAACCCAAAAGAGCACAGCTCCTCAGTTATTGAATTAAAAGATAAAGGAACTGGGTAAATGTTAGGCAAAGATTTCAAAAATTTGCAACTAAAGATGATCAATGAGCCCAAAGAGGCTACAAATAAGCACAAGACCCTCATCCAAGACTAGGCAAGAAAGCCAGTAACATGGAGGAAAAATTCAGTCAGGAAGTTGAGATTTTGAAAACAGGAGAACATAAAATAGAGACATTAGAAACAGGGCCAATGAGATAGTTCAGTGAGTTAAGGTGCTTGCCACCACTCACGACCTGTGGTTGATCAATGGGAAATACTCGGGAGAGGGACAAAACCAACTCTCAAAAATTGCTCCCACAGACCGGGCGTTGGTGATGCACACCTTTAATCCCAGCACTTGGGAGGCAGAGGAGGGCAGATCTCTGTGAGTTCGAGACCAACCTGGTCTACAAGAGCTAGTTCCAGGACAGCCTCCAAAGCCACAGAGAAACCCTTTCTCGAAAAAACAAAAACAAAAAATTAATAAAATGTTAGAAATGAAAAGTCAATAAATCAAAACTGTAAAAATAGTAAAAAACACCAGCAGTAGACTCAACATAGCAGAACAAAGAATATCAGGGATGGAGGACAAGGTCAACAAAAGACTATATTTACAAACAAGGGAAAATAAGAAAAAAAGGCCAGGTGTCACAGTCCACAGCACTTGGGAGGCAGAGAAGGGCAGATCCCTGTGAATTCAAGGACAGCCTGGTCTACATAACAATTTCCAGGACAGCCAGGGCTACACAGAGAAACCGTTTCAAAAAACCAAAAAAAGACAGACAGAAAAATGTCTATAACTTCCACAAATTATGGATCAAAAGACCAAACCTACGAATCCATAGGATAGGAGTTGAGATAAAAACAGAACGAACACACCAAGGAATCTAGTCAATAAAATAGCAGCACAGTAACCTCCAAATCTAGAGAAATAAATGAAAATTCCAGAGACATTTGGAACCCAAAATAGGTGTGACAAAAATCCTCTACATGGCATACTACAGTCAAGAAGTAAAAAATACAAAACAAAGAAACAATTTTAAAAGCCTTAAGAAAACTACCACTTACTTACAAATGCAAACACATCACAAAAACATCAGGTCTCTTATCAGCATCCCTAAAACTAACCAAAGAAGGAGGAAGAGGAGGAGGGGGAGGAAGAGGAGGAGATATTTCAATCTCTGAACATAAGTAACTACCAACCAAGACTGTTCTGTCAAACACAAATTTATATTTTAAAATTGATGGAGAAATAAGGACAGCCAGCTCCAGCACAAGCTAACCACTGAGAATAAGATATTTTCAATTTTTTTCTCTGTGTCTTTCACATCATGCATCTCTAGCCCATTCATTTCCCCATCCCTTCGTATCCACCCTCTGCCCTTGCAAACTCCCCACCCCACCATCAAGTGAAATAAAATTTAAGAGAAAAAAGAAAAAAACACAGAAGGAAAAAAATCAATCTTATCATGGAAGCTGTAGTGTGACCCAATGAGTCACACAGTAAACCCTTTTAACCATATAGCTTTACTTGCAAGTGTACATTTCTTTCTCCCCCACCCCCCCTTTTTTTTTCGAGACAGGGTTTCTCTGTGTAGCTTTGGAGCTTATCCTGGCACACGCTCTGTAGACCAGGCTGGCCTCGAACTCACAAAGATCTGCATGCCTCTGCCTTCTGAGTACTGGGATTAAAAGCGTGCACCCCCAAGTGCTCATTTCAAAGAGACGGTTTGAGGCCACTGGTTTCCGCTAAACTGTGGATGCTGAGTCTTCACTGGAACGCCTCCTGGATATCCTGCTGTTACCCTGCGTTGTGGAGATCCTGCAGCTTTGGGTCTGCAGGACCAGCCCCTTCACATGCTCCAGCAGTTCACAGATGGGGTGGAGGTTGGGATGAGCTAACCCATAACCCTAGTTCTGGGCCTGGGTAGTTGCAGGTTGGTCAGTCTGCCAGCTCTCCCCTGTCTTCACCACCAGGGGGAGCACTACTGCATTGTCCTGGTCAGTTCACTCCTTGCAGCAATGAGCAAGAGGCAGGGCCAGTTCTCCTGCTTTCATGTCCTAAGCATCAGATCCCCCCACACCTACACCCTCAGGGCCTGCTCTAGTGTGTTGTGCAGGCATGGCTGGCACTCTCTTGAGTGCTGAAGCTGATAAGGGGCAGGGCCAGCTCTCTCACATGCCTGTGTGTTAATGGGGGGGGGATTCTTTCCTCTGCCCATGCCACCACATGCAGATGAGTAATGGAGATGGCTCTCCCATGCTCACAGTTTCAGGGCTGGCTCACCCCCACCTCTGCCAATGGGATTGGCTCTATAGTGCTTAATTGTACTATTGTGCTCTATTGTGTGTTGGGCCTAACTAAAGATATTTAAAGGAATAGTACACACAAAGGAGAAAGAAAAACAGGAAGTCTCAATCATGAGAGCACAGGAGTGAAAAATTTCGTGAGAGAAATAGATGAACAAAGGAACATTAAAGAATCAATTGTGACCAACACAGTAAAGCAACAAACCTCATACTAATAAAAGATAAAGAAAAGAGCACATGATAATCAAGTTTACCAAAAAAATGACAGGAATTAATTTTTTAAAAATCTCTCAATAATAACCAGAACTGTAAGTGACTTCAGCTCATCAACAAAGGGATGCAGAATAGCTGGCTGGATTAAAATACTACATCTAACTCTAACTCTGAGTTATCAAGAAACAAACCGGTAAACACACACACCCTAAACCTCAAAGGATGAAGGTCAACCTATTAAGTGAGCAGAAGCTGAAAATACACTGGCATAGCTAGCCTAGCACCTGACGATGCAGATTTTAAATTAAGTTAGAAGAAACAAAGACATACATAAAAATAGAGAGGCTATCACAATCATAAATACACATGCAAGAATATTGAGGCTCCCAACTTCAAAAAAACAAACACTAATGGCTATAGAAGGTCACATGGGTCTTGATATGATAATAATAGATGACTTCAGTACTCTGCTGTCCCCAAGATATGACTTCAAGACTCCACTCTCCCCAAGATATGAGTTCTAACAAACAAACAAACAAAAATAATAAATATTTGAAAAAAATGAAAACTGCTTTGTGAATCCATCTCAACCCTTATCAGAGAAGGGACCAGAGAATGGAGGCAACGAGGGAGGGATATAAATTAGAATAAAATATAGTGACATAGAAAAATGCCATAATGAGTAGAAACAGATACCCACAGCCAAACACTGAACTGAACTGGACTCCAGTTGCAGAAAGGGAGGAGTGGTGGGCAAAGTGGACAAGACCAGGCTGGTGAAACCAACAGAAACAGCTGACCTGAACAAGGGGGAACTCTTGCTCCCCAGACTGATCACTGGGAAACCAGCATGGAACTGATCCAGACCCCATGAATGTGGGTGTCAGTGAGGAGATCTTGGAAATCTATGGGACCTCCTGTAGTAGATCAGTACTTATCCCTAGCATAGTAATGGACTTTGGGAGCCCATTCCACATAGAGGGATACTTCCTCAGCCTAGACACACGGGGTAGGGCCTAGGTCCTATCCCAAAGGATGTGACAGATTCTGAGGACCCCCCATGGAAGACCTCACTCTCCCTGGGGAGCAGAAATGGTATGGGATTGATAGGGTGTTACTGGGTGGCAGGGGAAGAGGGGAGGGAGAGGGAACTGGGATTGACATGTAAAACCATCTTGTTTCTAATTTAAATTTAAAAATAGAGAAATAAAGAAAAATGCCATAATGAAACTCATTACTTTGCATGCTAACTTTAAAATTTAATAAAAATGTTATTGTTGCTTGTTTTTGAGATAGGACTTTTATATGTAGTCCAAGCTAATTTAGACCTCATATTTCTCCTCCCTTTACCTCCAGTGTGCTGGGATTACTGGTATATGCCATCATGCCTGGCTTTCAATTAAAATGAAGTCAGCATATGCTATCTATCATTTGTATCCTGCTTTCTTCACTTACCACATCATGGCCATCGTATAATGACATTATTCCTCTGAAACATGGTTTCTATTTCTCCCCCCCAATCTCTGTGTGTAGAATGTGGAATTGAACCAGGGTCTCACACATACTATACAAACAAGAACTGTACCTCTAAGGTGTAGTCCCAACCGAAACACGATTTCTAATAACTGTTAAGAGTTCTATGGTTGAGGTTTTTAGCTCTGGCATCAGACCAGACCCAGAATTCTGTACTCTTTAAACTACCAACAGTGTGGCCTGAAATACCGTTACCTTTCAGAGCATCAGTGCTCTGGTCTGTAAAATGGGGATAAGAATTATACTGACCCTATGGAATTGTTCTAATTATTAAAGTCCATCATGGATTTACAAAACTTAGCATACTTCCTGGCAATAAGGCATGGCTGAGTTAGCTATCATCATTGTTGCACACTATTTGTCTGAATCGATTTTAACAGTTGGTCATATATTTATAGTTCTTCTGCTTTTGAAGTCAAATGACAATGAACAACCTTGTGCATAATTTCGATTCTCAGTATAATGTCCTGAAAGGGGGAACTCCTGGAATAAAGATTGTGAAGTTCCACACTTATGACACTTATATTTAAAGCATCCTAGAAAAAAGTTACACTGGTTTAATACTACCACCAACAATGTATGAGAGTGCCAATTTGGTCAACTGTGAGCAAAATGGGGTCTTACTGATTACTTTGCATTTCTTCAATTACTAGAAATGTGGACCATCCATATACAGTTTAGCAATCATTTGCATTTCTTTTTTGTGAACTATTATGAGAGTGACTTCCTATAAAACATAGTAGCACTTGTCTGTAATCCCAGCATTCAGGAGGCAGAGGCAGGAAGGTTGCCACAAGTTCAAGGCCAGCCTTTTCTACGTGGCAAGTTCCCAGACTACCAGGTCTATAGTGTTTGAAATCCTGGATCCCCAAACCAAAACAACAAAATAGAATTCTTTACAGACTAATGCTTCCCTTCTTATTGTTCTGCTAACCTGTTACCAGACAATACTAAGATAAATCAAGGAATAAAAAATCCATACCTTTCAGATCATGGTGGCACAGGCCTTTAATCTGTGCACTCAAAAGACAGAGGCAGGTGGATCTCTGTGAGTTCAAGGCCAGTTTGGTCTACAGAGCAAGTTCCAGAACAGCCAGAGAGAGACCTTAACTTTGTTCCTCCCCAAAAGAATTCATAGCTTCTAACCACAACATAGACATAAAAGTATTAATCCCTTCTGACTGGGTGGCAGTGGCACATGCTTTTAGTCCCAGCAATCAAGAGACAGAGGCAGGAGGATCTCTGTGAGTTCAAGGCCAGCCTGGTATACAGAGTGAGTTACAGGACAACACAAAGAAACCCTGTCTTGATAAAAAACAAAACAAAAAACCAATAATCTTAACCCCTTCTGGTCCCAGTATTAGGATCTTCTGTTGTCATCTTCTGTTCTATGGGGCCAATATTATTTTGATCATATTCATTCCCCCATTACCCTACCACCTCTCCCTCCAGCTCATCCTCTTCTTCCCAACAAATTCTCCTCCTTTTGTGTCTTTTGTTTTGTTGTGTTGTTTGGAGGACCTCACTGAGTTTAATTAGGGTATCTGCATAAACAGATGGGACTGGGACATTATTTACTGGAGCATGGGCAACTAACCAGCGACAACACCACTAAAAACAATGACTCCTTCTCCCCCAAGCAACCATTAACTGCCAATAAAAACTCCTCAAGGATGGATGGGGCCTCATGATCCCCTCCTCCACTTATGATTGCATATTGAAGGGCCCCATTATTTGTAGGCCTTGTGTAGGTAGGCACAGCTGCTAGGAGTTCATGAGCACAATGGTTCAGGACTTACTTTGCTAGTCTGTCAAATACAAGTAGTTAAGATTGGCAGGCATCAAAACACCATTATTCCCACTCTTTGTACAGCAAGAACTTGAAGCCTGATAAACTGTCTTTCAAGATCATCTACTCATAAGGCAGGCACTGTGGTCCATGCCTATAATCCCAGCAATTAGGAGGTGGAGAGAGAAGAATGGAGATTTTAAAGTCATTCTTGAGTACACAGCAGTTAGAGACTCTGCCTCTCAAGCAAAGAAATAAACAAAAGCAAGAAAACAAAAAGTTTTTTTAAAGAATAATCTGGAAAGGTTGTTTCAGCCAGAATTACAATTTCGTTTTGAGGTTAACACACTGAAACATAACTGAACCTATTCTGGGCCCTTGATTTCTGGGCCAGAGCTTTGCTCTAAGGTGTGTGTGTAACTGGGGATTCAGTTTCATGCATGCTAGGCTAGTGCTTCACCATTGAGCTACATCCCTAGCCATTTTCATTTTGAGACAGAGTCGTACTGTTTATCAACCTGGCCTTAAAATTGAGAACTTTCTGCCTCATCCTCCTAGGTGGCTGAAATTATAGGCATGCATGCAGCTAAAATGTATTTTCCAACGGTAAAAAAGAAGAAATAAACCAAAGCTAACCATCTTGGTTTATTTAACTTCATTTGCTCACAAAAAATGAAAATATGCCCTTATTTTTGCAATAAAATATCTTCTGGACGTATATAAGATAATTTGTTGCCATTTGGAGGAGGGAAATGAATGGCTATTATAAAGAAATTCTCCCCCACTCCTTTGGGACTTTCTTCCTTTAAAAAAGCCGTGTACTTATTTAAGAAAGTGCATTGAGCATGGATGTAAAATATGTTGAATTATTATAAGTACAGCCCTACATAATCACAGGCCAGCCTGAAAAATAAAATTATAATCCACACCATAAAATCTCATGTCATCAATAGGAAATATGGGATATATTTATTCTTGTGTATATGAATGTCCACTTGCATCTATGCATGTGTACCATGTGTATACCATGGAGGTCAGAAGAGGGTGTCAGATCCCCTAGAACTGGAGTTACAGACTGTTGTAAACTCCATATGGTCTGGGCAGTGGTGGCATGTTCCTTTAATCCCAGTACTCGGGAGGCAGAGGCAGACAGATTTCTTTGAGTTTCAGGACAGCCAGGTCTTTTTGTTTGAGTGGGTTTTTTTTTTTTTTTGAGACAGGGTTTCACTGTGGCTTTCGAGCCTATCCTGGCACTTGCTCTATAGACCAGGCTGGCCTCGAATTTACAGAGGCCTGCCTCTGCCTCCCAAGTGCTGGGATTAAAGGCGTGCGCCACCAACGAATTATCTAGATTAAGACTGGGCAGCAAACACCTTTAATCCTAGCACTCAGGAGTCAGAGGCAGATGGATGTCTGAGTTTGGGTCCAACCTGATCTACATAGTGAATTCCGGGACAAGTAGGGCTATGTAGAGAAACCCTGTCTTAAAAAGTAAAAACAGAAAACAAAATCACCATTTCAAACAAGTTTAAATTTTATTCAGCTCACAGTTTTAGAAGCTATGAATTCAAACAAACAGCACGACACTGGTTCAGGCTGTGTCACATCCAGGTGGGGCCTTTGCATCTCTATGTGTGTATGCTCTCTTCTCCCTCCTCATTCTCTCCTATCCTAATAATGCCAGTAGCATTCAGGTATTACAGCTCCACCCTGATGATCTAAACTAATCACTTCCCAAAGTGCTGGTGGGTTTTTTAATGTCTTATTAGCATACATTTATTTTGCATAATGTATGTATGTATATGCACAAATATATAAATATGACCTGCTGAGTCTGTTTTTGTTGTTAGTGTGTATATGGTTGAGGGACTGAGCACTCTGTGTTGGATAACTAAGGGGCTCATCCCCAGGAGAGGTTAATTTTCCTTCAAGCAGCCATCAGTTGCCTGTAGTACTTTGTCTAGGGGTGGTATCTACACTTATTTGTGGGCATACGGATAGTTTTAGAATGTAGTAAGGGATTATGCTGGTCTAGCAAAGTGGCAGTGGCAGATTCTTTTCCAAGGTCCATGACCTCACTAGCCCCCAAAAGCTGGCTAGCTTTCCAGTACCCAGCAGGATTTCCCTCCTGTTGAGTGGGCCTCATCTAAGAAGCCTCTCTTTACAGCAAATGGAAATGATCACAGATCACAGAAAAACACCACTGGCCACAATCCAGACAAATGAACTTTACACACACACACACACACACACACACACACACACACACACACACGCACACACACACACACACTCATGCACACACACTCACTCATGCACGCACACAAAGGCAGATGCAGTTAATCTGTCTAGGGTATCAGGCTAACAAACTCTGCAAAGCACTTAACTGCCCTTTGCAGGACATCTTAGAAATACATTTCTGGACTGACAAGCTTCTCAGTTTGAGTTCAGAGCTTCCTCAATATCTAGAACGCGATCAATACTTTAAAATGAACAAATACACTCTTTCCACCTAAAAGCTGATGGTTAGAAACTTACACTACCGACAGAGTTATAGAAGTAGACAAGGATGACTACTGCAGTGTAATGTGAGAGACTGAAAATGTGCAATCGACTCAAATGTCCATCAACAGGGGACTGGTCAGTAGACTATGCCTGAGGAAGCTCAGCATGATGGTTAAGGGTATAGGCCCAGAGCCAGAATGTTCGCCTTTGCATCTGGCTCTGCCATTTACTAGCGAAAATCTGCACAAGCTCTCTAACCTTATTGTACTTCAGCTGCTATATCTACAAAACAGGGCAACAAAAAGACCTAGAATGCATGCCTCCTCTTTTACTGCCACACTGTCTAGTAGAAACGCCACATTGTGAGAGAGGAAAGGTGGTCGGTCATGCAATGTCATCTTGGACTGAGGGAAAGAAGTCTGGAGAGAGACAGATCTGTGTCTCATTGCCTTGTTGCAAACAGTTAATGCATGTGTTCTGGTACTTAGCAAGTACTCAAACGTTTTCCATTGGAGCCATGCACACAGGACTGCTATGTAGTTGCTAAAAAGACACAGCTCTCTATGCACTCACTCATCAGGTGCTATCTTAATTGCTTTCTATTGCTGCAATAAACACCATAACCAAAGCAGCTTGCAGAGGAAAGGGTTTCTTTCACCTCACAGCTTCTCAGGATGGTATCAAGGCAGGGACCCAAGGCAGAAACCCGGACGCAGAAACTGATGCACAGGCCAGGAGGGATGGTGCTTTCTGGCTTACTCCTCATAGCTTCCTCACCCCGCTTTCTTACACAGGACTCTCTGCGCAGGGGTGTATTGCCCACAGTGGGCCGGGCCCTCCCACATCAATCATTAATCAGGAAAATGCACCAAGGGCTTGCTCACCCACCAGTTTTACGGAGGCACTTCCTCAGTGGAGGCTCCTTCCTCCAAGGTAACTCTAGCTTGTGTCAAACTGACAACACTAACCACCACAGATTCCAAACATATATTTTAGGTCAAAGAAAACAACTGTCAGAATGCTGTGCTTGATAAAAGTCCAATTTTGCAAATGCATTTATAACTCTATGTGCAAATTTGTGCAGAAAGCCTAGAGAAACATACACCAAACTGTTTATTGACGCTTCTGGGGAGCTGCATAAATGGAATTCTCTCGTTTTTTTCTTTGTCCCCCATTTTTCACAAACCATTTATTATTCTCAGAAAAAAAAAGCTTCGAGTTTTAAGGTGGACAAATGTAGGGACAAACATAATGAGAAGTCTTCCTGCAGCTACAGACTCCTCGCCTCGGTCCCAGGTGACACAGCATGACCACCTTCCCTCTCACAATGTCACTTCCATACCAGACAACATGCCAGTAACAGAGGGGGCACACATTAGGTATGTGTCCCTAAAATCATTTCCTGAAGCATAGCCAAAGCCAAGCTTCTACTTCAGATGTGGCTGACTCAATGAATAAACCTGAGAAAGTCCAACTGTCAAACAGGACGAGACCTGCGGGATCGTCTAAGCAACCCCTTAACTGACAGCTTGAAACAAGAAAAGATGTTCCTGAGATAAGACCTATCAAGCACTTTTGAGGAATAAAATTTATTTCCCGTTCAGAAGCCAAAAGATACATCCTCAAGGATGAGAATTTTATTCTAAGAGCCAATTAACTCAATAAAGCCTGGGCTTTCCTACATTGCTAAATGAGAATGTAAGTTAGTAAGCGATTTTGGAGAGGGAACTGACATTGTCCCTTAAAGATGCTGGCGTTCATATTTTGTCAGTGGATAATTCCACTCCAGATAATCTTCTGGACTGAAGCATTCACTTCAACTTAACTACCTAAGAATAAACACAGAAGCCCTGGTGGTCACAGCTCCAAGCTGGAGGGACAAATAAATTCTGCTTATGTTTATGAGTACATAATTGAAAAATGAATGTTTTGAATTAGAGCCACATATTAAAACATGGATGGATTTTACAAGTATAATATTGACTATGAAAACAAGTTGTAGGATAATATATACATTGAATACTATTAATAGAAACTTTAACAATAGAAACAGGAGCATATGTTCTTTAAACACATATGCACACATATATGAATATATACATATATATACACACAGAGAGAAAGAAAGGATTAAAGAATGAATAAAGGCAAGAGAAAAACAAACACTACATCCAGGATAGTGTTTACTGTGGAGGGAGCTTTAATTATGAAAGAATAGACTCTATTGGTAATGTCTTTCTTAACCTGGTCATCATATTATTCTTTATGCTGTTTAGAATGTACAAAACATTTTATAGCACAGTGCTTTTAAAAATGCAACAAATCTCATGCTAAATGAGGAGCTGATCATTTTTGGATATAATAAGACACTAAACGCAATGTAATAAATATAGATGTTGCATTCAAAATTAGAAGATTATTCCTTAAAGCTTCCTCATTTTCCCGGGACTAGTTCCTCAGAAGGGAACCCACTAGAGACCTAGCAGTTGGACGTAGTCAGCTGGAAATCAGGAGGTAATCTCTCAGCCACTCATTAGCTATGGGAAGGAGAGCAATTTTGTTAAACTCTGGGGTTTGCATGTTTAAAAATACAATGCTGGAGCAGATTGTCTTGCAGATTTTTGTTTTCAGATGACTGCTTCCTTCAAGTTCTTTTGTTGTTGTTGTTTGTCTGGTTGGTTAATTGGTTAGTTAGCAGCAACTGCTAAACCCATCCCTGTAAAATGCTCAAGTGTCTCCTATGCCAAAAAAAAAAAAATCAGATTTATTCATAGCAGTACTCCTCAGAGCCTTTAATATGGTTTTTGTGTATTGTCACTCTCCAAGAGGAAAATTCAGTTAAAAAGCATTTCCAAAATATTGCTGTACCCCCCCACATACACACACTTTAAAACAGAATCTATTAATATTCTCCGAAAACTGTTGCCCTAGGAAGATTTTCTTACTACTTTAGCTGCCAGTGTTTGGGATCCTTTGGAAGGACTAGTAAGATGGCTCAGTGGGTCAGGACACCTGCTGCCAAGCCTAAGGACCTGAGTTTGAACCCTGGGCCCAATGGAAGGAGCAGAAGTGACTTTTGCAAGTTGTCCTCTGACCTCCACACGAGAGTCACGTCACATGTCCTCTCTTTCACATGCACATGAAATAAATTAAAATCTACTAAAAAGATACAAAAGATTAGGTTCCCTTTGAAGGGCAGACTATGATTGTATACTGTGACATCCACTGAGTGGGCTTTCTCTTTGTGAATGCCCTTGATCAGTGTTGAGATCTAGCCTCATAGGTAAGATGGCAGATGGAACACCAGAAACTTCTGAGTATCTGCGATGGGAAAGGCTGTGTCCTAGATGTGTTCTTTCCATCTGGGTTTTGGGCCTGTCCTAAGTGTGCTGCTTCAAGCCTAGCTCCTCTCCTTTAGGTGACAGCAGAGCTGAAAGGTGTTCCTAGTGGGAGCTCAAAGCCCCCTCAGCTAGGGCCTAATCCAGAAGGTACGAGTGTGTCTCTCCCTATGTGCCTTCACTCCACACCAAGAGTTGGCAGGGATCAGCATTTCAAGGCAGAGACACCTGGTCACCCAGGGAAGGATCGGCTCCATCTTCCTTCAGGGACAGGACATTACCTTCAATGTCCAGCACTGAGATTCCTTGGACCCATCTCTCACCCAAACCTCAGAAGAAGAATCTGCTGAGATTTGTGGCTTCCACCAGACTTTCTTGGAGGTGACTTACTTGGGGGCCTTTAAGTTAGAAATGAAGGCTCCTTTGTAAAAGTATACACAGAGATTTTTAATGCCTTTGTTCTTCAGAACAATTGAAAGGAAAGCACAAAAAGTGTGTTCTCTTCCTGAAGGCAAACTCCATGTTGTCAATAGCAGCTACCAGGAGATGCTCCCAAGATCACTTTTCCCCAGCCCCAGCCACCCCACCTGCTGGGAGCCCATGAGGTCTGTCCCTATCTACCTATCAAGAGAAGGATAAATCCCATTTACCCATCCAGTCCCAGGCCCATGAACCAGGTTGGGGCACTCAGCCTGGGGCTAAGAGAGGCAGAGGGTGTAGAAGGAAATGGGGTGTTGGACTCTGGAGAAGTCAGCTCTGTTTCAAATCACTTGAACTATGCTCTGGAGAGGTAAAGGCTGCCTCACCTTTCCGGAAGGCAGAGAGGGAGTCAGAAAACACAACAGACAATGGGGGAAACTGCACCAGGGAAATGAAGGTGGTCAGGAAGTCAGTGCAGAGATGCCACGATCCCTTGACCCGGGGCTCTGAGGCCTGAGCCCAGTTTACTTCAGGGAAGAACTCCTGTGTCCTGTCTCCTGGCCAGAATACTCATTTGCTCAGAAAATTGAAGGTCTGGTATTGCCTCTCTTCTCTTTCCAGCAAAGGCTTTCCACACATACCCCTTCCCTCTCCCCAGTAAATCTGCCCTTAGACAAAAAAAGCATGTCATTGAAAAAAATCCAACATAAATAAATAAACACCCCCATTCCTATCAAGAAACAAACCATGAACATTCCTCTTAATCATCATTTAGATCACAATTGCTCAAACTGGCTTGAGTTACTAGTCTTCTGTCTCTTCTTTCCCCTTTATGAATCCAATCAGTGACTACTTCATTAGAAGCATTTATTTAATGCAAGTTTCCTCCCAAAGACACATGCAGGCAGACCAGAACAGGCGTCCAGACACCCCCTTAGTGCTATCCCTGAAGCTTCCCTTCTTTCAGTCTGCTGAATGAGGGCGAGGCTTGGAAATAATTTCTCTATGGCCTACCTTCTGATTCCGTGAGGTCTGCGAAGCAGGCGGTAGCTGGAGGCTGGGAGGCCCGGGCTAAGCTGCCTCTGTGAATCAGCGAAGAAGTCCCTGAGACAGGGATGCCGACAGCTGCTGTGTGCACACTCTCCCTCCGTCTCTCCCACCTCCCCGTCCTCCTCCTTCTCCTCCTCCTCCTCCTCCTCCTCCTCCTCCTCCTCCTCCTCCTCCTCCTCCTCCCCTCTCCGTGCTGCTCTGTGTTGCTATGCAATCATCACCAGGACTAACAGCACCATTCTGACCTCAGGCAAAGATACCCTTGACTGGACAAATGCAGAGAGAGCAAGGACAGTTTTATGAAAGTAGCAGAGCCGTGGCAGCACTCGGAGATTTCAATTCATTAGAAGCAGAAGAGCAAAGCGGAAGAGCCTGAAAAGCAGAGGGAGAGAGGGGGAGAAAGAGGAGAGGCTTCCACTGGGAGGAGGAGACAAAAGAGCCCCGGAGATCAATAGGAGCTGCTGAGCTGAGCAAAGTGTCTGGCCCCCAACTTCCACATCTCTAGCCCAGAGCCAAATCCAACTCCGGAGCCAGCAGCTGGCAGGGGCCCCTCAGTAGTCAGTCCAAGATTCAGTTTCTGTTCCGGGAGCTGAAACACTCTGCGCTAACAATTGTCATTGATACCCAAGGTACAGTCTGGGGCACAGCGCAGTCTGCCAGTGACCTCTGAGCTCTTGGAGTCACTCCCTCTTAGACCTTCAGTGTGTGAAACTCAACAAGTAAAGGCAAGAAAGGGGACTTTGAATGAGCCGAGGAACACAACTCCTTCCTGGCTCACCTCACTGACTGACTACCCCACTCCCTGTTACTGAATTCGTCTACACCAGCTCTCACTCATAATTCTTAGAGGTTTCAGTCCCAAACACCCCAACAGATCTGGATGCAGGATATGGCATTCCTTTATGGAGGGCTCAGCATACAGCAGGTCACTTCATGAGAGAATGAACAATGAACGGATGGCTGGGTAAAAGCAGTCAAAAGCCCTCACCACCATCCTCCTACCCCAAAGAGACCAAGGATTGAAGACCTTGCCTCTCCAGGCCTTGGTAGAGACTCAGTCTTTCCTCTCTCTGCTTCTGAGAACCATACCGGAGAAAGGGGCTGCTTTGGGGTGTGCCTAAGGGCTGCTTTGGGGTGTGCCTAAGCTCCAAGGAGGACAGAAATTTCATATGCTCTGATGGTACTGGAACTTAAGGCAGAACGTACTTCCCCCAGATTTGTGGCATCTGGGACTGCTGTTGACATGTCCAAAGGACTGAGATTCTTATGTTGCCTGTTATCACTTTTATTATTATTATTTCAGATTTGCACTTCCTTCATTTTGTGATTTTTTGGGGTTTCAAGGCGGGGTTTCTTTGTAGCTTTGGAGCCTGTCCTGGAACTCCCTCTGTTAGATCAGGCTGGCCTCGAACTCACAGAGATCCGTCTGTCTCTCCTTCCTGAGTGCTCGGATTAAAGTTGTGTGCCACCAGTGTCCAGCTAAATTGTGATTTTTTTTGAATGACAAAAGTGTTTTTTATTTGTTTGTTTTGAAACAGGATATTATGTATCCCAGGCTGACCTCAAACTTGCTATGCAGTTAAGGGCGACCTTGAATTTCTGATCCTTCACCTCCTGATGTTGCTATTATAGGCATGCAGTACTGTGCTAGTTTGTGTTGAGGTAGGGGACAAATTCAGGGCTCCATGTATGCTAGTCAACCATATCACCAACTGAACTCTATCCCAAGCCCTAGTAAAAATATTTTAGAATAGCCTAAATTGAAAAATAGTAATTGTGCATATTCAATGGGGTGTGATTTGATGTTTTAATCTATATTTACCTTGTACAGCCACTCCAGCTAATTAATATAGCAACATCTCACCAACTTAGCATCTTTTCTTGGTAAAAATGCTATATAGCCTTTTAGCAATTTGGGAAGAAGCTCATTATTACCAGTGGTCATATGGTACAATATTATCATTATGAATATTTTAAATAGGATCGTTACTCAAGAGCCTCTGTTAGGAAAAAGCATCTCTCTCTCTCTCTCTCTCTCTCTCTCTCTCTCTCTCTCTCTCTGTGTGTGTGTGTGTGTGTGTGTGTGTGTGTGTGTGTGTTAGTGTGTTTCAGGATGAGATTTGAAAAACTGAAGTTGCTGGCTTCAGCAAATGTCTAGAAATAAAGCCTGATCTCTTCAACACAAACAAAATGGAAACTAACCACCCTTCCCAGAAGCTTTTAAAAATATTTATTTGTTTTTTAAAATGTATATTTTGTGTCTGTGAGTGGTTTGCTTACATATATGAATGTGCAACATGTGCATGCCTAGTGCCCATGGAGGTCCGGGGCCGGTGTCAAACTCCCTGGAACTGGCGTTGCTAGGGACAGTTCTGAACCACCATGTAAGATCTGGGAACTGAATCTGGACCCTCTGCAAGAGCAGTAAGTGCCAGAGACACCAGGCCCCAGCCAGACACAAGAAAGGTCACTGTTTTCTGGGCTGGGAAAATGACTTGATTGGTAGAGTGCTTGCCTCACAAATGTGAGGACCAGAGTTTGATTCCCCCAAAATATGTACAAAGGGCACAGGGGGCAAATCCAGTGTTGACAAGATGGGCAGCACAGGCAATGGGAATCCCAGAGCTTCCTGGCCAGCTAACCTGCCCCCTTGGTAAAGTTCCAAGACAACAAAACACCCTGTCTGAAATGAAAGTAAGAATGACCCTTGAAGTTGTTCTTTAACTTCCACACCAAGACCCATCTCCTACTCCCAAACACAAACATGCATGGGTACACCCACATAAACACTGTGCTGGTTAGGTTTTCTCATTGTTTGTTTTCATAAACTTAGCACAAGCCAGAGTGATCTGGGAATGGGGAACATCAGTCAATTAAGGAATTGCTTCCATCACATTGGCCTGTAGGTGAGTCTGTGGGACATTTTCTTAACCAATGATTGATGTAGGAGGACCAAGCCCACTGTGGGCAATGCCATCTCTAGGAATGTACCTGATACACATACATACATACATACATACATACATACATACATACATCTAAAAAAGCAAGTTGAGTGAGCTATGGAGACCAAACCAAACGGGTTAGCCACATTTCATCTATAGTCTCTGCTTCAGGTTCCTGCTTTGGCTTCTCTGATGAAGGACTGTAACCCTCTAAGTCACATAAACCCTTCCCTTCCCAAGTTGCTTTTTTTCTTGATCTTTTACCACTACAATAGAAAGCAAACGAAGACAAAAACTACCACCACCACCACCACCAAAAAGAGTGGCTGGTCTCTTGTGGAGCTTTGGAGAATATGTCCAATTTCTCAACAGAACATTAACCAACTAGTCAGTCTCACCCAGGCCTGATTGTGCGCTGCGTCCTGGATTTACCACTACATCCTGACCCGGGGCCCCAGTAGTCCTTTACAATGGACTGGGAATGACTCTGAAGAGGTGATAAGTAGAAAGAAGACCAGAGGGAACGTTCTTATATTTTTGGTTGTGAGCCTAGCCTTTGATGGCTGAGCCATCTCTCCAGCCCCAGAGGGAACGTTCTAAGAATGGGTTTGAGCTGGCATGGACATAGAGTAAAAATACAGATACACAGGAAACACAGGGAGCCTGACTCACTGCTGACCCATGGCACCACCTCATTAGCACACCCCACAAACCACAACCAAGGTCTTGAAGGAGGAAGATGAGGGAGCCTGATGGGGGTATATGCTCTTCACTTTGATAGTACTTGGATTTGCCCAAGACACAAGAAGCACTTGTAATGATCCTTTACATTTCTCTTTCCTGTTTCTAGAGCAAAATTTAGGCTGCAGCTACAAAAACACAGTGCTTTTGTCAGTAAAAATAAGCCCACAGAGTTTATCTTGAGGGGTGTAACAAAATGCTTCTCAAAATTTCTTTCTCACAGACTAGGATAGCAGAAAGGATCTTTCTTCCCTGTTCTTTAGAGTAAGGCTTCTGAGGGTCACTATGAGACAGAAATCATTAAGCCTCCAACAGTTTGTGTCTTGCTTTTCTCACTGCAGTGACAGAATTCTTGACAAAAGCAACTTAAGGAAGGAAGGCAGCTGGGGACATAGCTCAGCAGGGAAAGGTGCCTGCACTCAAGTTCAACAAGCTGAATTCTATTTGGAGACCCTGTTATATAACAGCTTCTTCCAATGGAAACATTTCAGCCTTCAGGGAAACTCTTTAAAGGTAAACAACTCAAAATAGCTCCAGGAAGTCCCTGAAATTGAACAGATTGACTAGACCCCTCCCTGCCAGAGTATTCAGAACCAAGCTGCATAGAAGACTGGCAGACCAGCTGAGCTGTCAAGAAGAGGTTTAGACCAACTGAGATGATACTATTTAACTTATTGAGCTGCCTGCACGCAGTGTGCTCCCAGGTTCCCAGCTTTGTGAACCATCACCCATTCTTGGGTGGGCTTTGGTGCTGCATCTGTCTTTGAATCATTTCTGCTCCTGTAAGTGACCCCAGTAAAACACGTTGGTTCAAGTTGGACTTTGGGGGTATCTAGACTTTGGTCTGTCCTAGAGTCCCTATCTAGGGTGAGTAGATGTGCATGTTGGATCTCCTCAGGGAAAGTTTTGCCACAACAGACTCACATGGTGGAAAGGGAGAACTGACTCCCTCAAATTGTCTCCTGACTTCCACACATGTGCTGTAGCTTGTGTGTACCCACTTACACAAAATAAATAAATAAATGTAATAAAGGAAGGAAGAGTTTGTTTTGGCCCATAGTTTATGGATGTAGTCCACATGGCAGGGGATGTGATGCAATTGGTCCTAGTGTAAGCACTATCCGGATACAGAGCAATGAATGCTACTGTTCAATTCACTTTCTCCTTTATATTCAGTCCTGGATTCCAGTCCATGAAAGGGCACCGTCTACATTTAAGATTGATCTTCCCACTTCACTTAACCCCATTTAGAAACTCCCTCACAGACACAGCCTAATTTTTGTCTTCTAGGTGACTCTCAATCTTGTTGACAATATTACCATCACAGCTGGGAACACCTAAGATGTTAATTACCTAATAGTAAGTATTATTATTATAAGTATTATTAAGCCTTTACTATGAGCTTGGTATAGCTCATAGTATTGTTTTGTTCAGTTAATCTTCACAGCAAATAGCTTATATTAATACTTCAATTTTACAGTACAAGTATTATGACACAGTAACATTAAGCAATAACTCAAGCAAGCCCAAGGTCACATGACTAATAAATTATGAATGTAAGGCTTAACCTAGACCCCATTGGCCAATGCTTACATGATTAGCCATGATGCTTATATGCTTTTATTTCCTTAGCCAAGGCTTAATCCACTGTCAGGCCTAGTAAGTCATTGAGACAGTGTGGCAAGGACACATAAATTTCCAGGATAGCTTCTGTGTCTTTCTTGCTTTCCCTAAAGTAAAATATCTTTATCAAGATGTCTTTCTTTCTTTTGTAGGTTAGAGATACAAAGAATCTTAGAAATCATTCTTGGCACTGAGGAGTGCCAAGTTGAGATGACCCTCCAAACACCTGGTTTATACTGTGATTGGAGTATAAAGGGGGAAATACTTTAAGTGACTTTTATATGAGGTAGAGCTTCCCAGACGGCCATGGTCCCCACCCTGCCCTCTGCTCTCATCTGGTCCCCACCCTGCCCTCTGCTCTCATCTTCTCACTGTACTGTCTCCTAAGGCAGCAAGGCTTATTTCTTGCTGCTGTTGTTTTTGGGGGATGTTTTAAGGAGGGTTATTGGGTTTGGGTTTTTCCAGGGGAGTTGGAATGAATAGAGCTTCTAGTTATGTTTCTGGAGAGAGAGCTTACCATCACAACACATCACATCACAATTGAACAGTCAGTTTATTTTGTCACCTGAATGGCAAGAAAACTTACTTTACTCAATAACAATTTGGAGCAAGCAGAACAAGCATACAGTTTAGTCAACTGTATCTCTTGAGGCAAACAGACAAAGAAGGACATGTCTGGCCACAAGCTTTGACTTAACCCACTATCAGTAGCTACAAGAGAATGTGTGATGTCCACTCTAGTATCACCAAGCCACACTTTACAGGGTGGACTAGGACACGTAGGGCATTTCAGGTAGAGAAAAAGAATGTATGAGAACACAAATGCCAGAGAGCATGATTTGCTAAGGGACTGCAAGTGCTTGTTAAGTGTATAAGCTTAAGATATATCTGCAGGTGTGAAAGGGGAGAAGGTTCCAGCAGGGGCTGAAACTACGGAGGCACACAGATCAGGCCATAGAAGGAATGGAAGCCTATGTTAGAAAGGGAATTAAGAATTTTAAGCGAGAAGGTGATGTGATCAGATTATTGTTTTTAGCAATATCATTTCCAGTGGCTTTTATTCCCAAAACTGTTAGCGAGGTCCTCCCATACACTGAGTTCTGTGCTATACCACAGGGCTGTGCAAAAAAAAAAATTCTGGAATGACTTTCAGGCTGTTCACTGTCAAATAATTGAGGCAGATACTGAGACATAAACACAACGGAGTGGTGAACATTATGAAGCCTGCACCAAAAGAGAGAAATGCCAAAAGCCTGGGGTGCTGTTGTAGCATCCGTCTGTTGAGCACATGAGCTGAGGTTGGAAATTTGGACACTTAGCATCATCATGGAAAAATGTGTCTTATTCCCCCTAATTGATCTTATTCATACTACTTTTTCCTCTTAACATTTCTTCCTAGCCTGGTTATTTGCTAAGTGTCTGCAGGAGAAATGAACTTGGAGTATAGCCTTTTAGTTTTTTGTTTTTTCCGGGTTTTAGTTTTTTGTTTTTTCGGTTTTTTTTTTTTTTTTTTTTTTTGTCCTTTGGGTCTGGGAGAGTTGGTGTGGTTAATTCTCATTCCCTTCTGCCATCCCACGGCCTTGTTCATTGGTTCCATGACAAACTTTACCAAAAGTGCTACTTCACATCATCTCTATCCTTCCTAATAGATCAATTAGCCAATACCAGGCACTTGCATCAGCAAATAACTGCTTTACTTTACTGGATAGGTCTATGGTCCCTCTGCAAACTTCTCTTCCTCCTATTTTCCTAGTTTTCCTTTTCCTCAATCTCCAGGCAAACCAAAATTCATTTTTCCTTGAGATCAATGCCCATGATCTCACAATATTTTATTGTCAATGACATGACCTCATGCATTCTTTCTGCATTACCTCTACATATTGCTCCCCGGCTCCCCCATTCCCTCTCCTGGTTCCCTTCTCTGTCTCCCTATCTTTTTATTATCTTCAATACCTTCATGGCCTCTCACTCTCCCTTGTTGCCTGAAAAGATGAGAGGGTGAGAAGTTTGCTGACTGCTGTGATCTGGGAAGTGGAAACCATAAGCTCCCCACTAGAGATCGTCCCCTGGCACATCCCACGCACATCACACACACAGCTAGGTTAAGACTGTGTCACTGACAAGCTAGAAAATGTTTGGTGGGAAGAAACATCAGCAGAGAAGCAAACTCTCGGGTTTCAGGTAAGCCAGAAAAGTGAAAAGTAGGACTAAAACTATAGCGGACAAAAATAATTGCAAATCATAATTGATTATCTGCAAAATGTCTCTTGGCATAGTTTCTTCATACGGAAGCAATGCTTTCCAAGGAATGGAAATTCTATGCAGTAAAAATCAAATTGGCTAGCAGAGAAACAAATGGAAAACCTCTTGGGACAGTCAAGATTAATAGGGATTGAAATGGAACAAGGAGTGAGACCCGCAGGAAGGGAGCATTTTCATCAAGTGTGCGTAGCATAGATGAAGAAAGCAACAAGTTGGGAGATAGATTGTATTTTAGGAAGATAGTGTCACAAGGCTGAGAAGGCTGGCTTTTGTCACCAGAGTTGATAAAGTATAATGCAAAGCCATAATACACTAAAGAGTGAAGAAGTAATGTTCTAGTCAATCCCCCGAGCACTGTTGGGGTTTGCTGAACATCTCAAGATGCCAAACTCATTTTACGCACTTGGCTACCTCCCACCCACTTCTCCTGTTCTTTAAGCTTCTGTTAAACCAGACCCAGCAGCTGGGCTGTTACATAACCCAATAGTATGTTCTATTTATGTTCTCAAATATATTCTGTTTAGACCCAAACCACTCAATCTGCAGTTAAAGTGGTAGAAAGAACACTGAATTAGGAGTCAAAGGACAACAGTTCTAACCCCAATTTTATTATAAAATTACAGTTAATCTTTCTGAGCCTGGGGATTTTTTTTTATCATTCACTAAAAACTAGGTAATAGCTTCCCTGTTTTCAGTTCATTGGGTGGACAATCCAATAGAAGAGTAGGTGTAAATATGCTATCCGTATATTGAAATCGTAAAGTGTTCTTCAAATGTAAAATGTTATTATTTCCATTGTTTCAAGGTCCTGGTGCTTTCCCTCTCAACACAGATATCCAGAGTAGATTACAGCAGCTGAGAAAACATGCCAGGAATGTATTTAGCTCTGCTTCTATCATGGATCAGATACTATAATCCTTCAACTATACTGTTAACTATTCAGTTTCAGGCCATCCTTCATAGTATCCACCTTCCGGTCCAGACTGTTAGACATATGCACATCCCCCAACCACCTTTTCCCATGTGAGCTTCTAGGATAAGGTGTGCAGCTCCTTAAGAGCCACAGGCTCTCTGGACTAGAGAGAAGTGCTATTGATTTGTACTTCCAGAGTGCTCAGGTTGATGAGGCAAGGCAGGCACCTGCATTGAGAGAGGAAGGGGATTAATATTTTAGAGGATTACATCTTGTGCCAAACACAGCACAGAGCACTTGATATCTGTTACCTTTCATAATGCTTACAGCACTCTAGTGAGGTAAGGATTATTAGCCCCAATTTTACACAGAAGGTAACGGCAATTCCAAGAGGTTATATGAAATGCAAGCTTGGATTTCAGCCCAAATTCACCTAACTTCAAGTTCACGTTCTTTCTCACTTCTCTCCCATTCCCAGGCAGGCCTATAGTGTTAAAAAAGGACATGTCCTAAGATTTACCACACTTGATTGCATGCATTGCCATGACATCTGGCAAATACGTTGGCTACCAACTGGTAAAGTACCCTTTCCAGGATGCCTTTAAAACTTGACATTGCCTTGAAATATAAAGTAAGCCTGGGCCTAAAAGACAAGAGCTGTCTGTCTTTTACATGAAGTAGCAAACTCTAGATATGGAGACAAAGTGACAGTTTCCACCTGAAAAACTGTCAGTAATGGAAGGAGGCTCCACATAGCCCTGCCTTGCCAGTAACCAACCAAACTCAGAGCTGCCATATTGACCCCTTCTTAGATTCGACCTTAGATTCATGTTACAGGAGTGGGCTGTCAGTAGTCTGTAAATAGTTACCTCCTTAGTATAATTTGAGGAAGGCTGACTCATCAAAATCACTTCCCCCACTGGCCCTGCCACAGTGTCTGCAGTTCCCTATTAATCACTTCCTTCCAGTTAAGGCATCTGTCAAAATTAAGTGTCACCTTCAGTCGATAACACTACACATTTTACTTTCTCACTTTCCTTATAATCACCAGACTTGAGACACAGAGCAAATGATTTCAAAAGGGCACGAGCTGGTGTGATATCCACTGCACAGACACATAGCAGGTTCGCGTCAAAATATTTAGGAATCCCAAGCACCAGTGAGATAACGGTGCAAAGCCTAACCACCTATGTAGTGTTCAAATTAAAATAATACTAACCCGTAAAACAAACTGAAGGAGCTTAACAAAGCCTGATGGTTTCTGTAATTAACGCTTCAATCCTTTCTTGTCACCATACCATAGTTCAATGGCTTTCAGTATGTTTTTAAATGAAACTTTCAATCCAATGGACACACAAAGTACAAATCAATAGCACTTCTCTCTAGTCCAGAGAGCCTGTGGCTCTTAAGGAGCTGCACACCTTATCCTAGAAGCTCACATGGGAAAAGGTGGTTGGGGGATGTGCATCACTACAATCAAACTTTTTGTTAGGAATTTTTAAATGAAACTTTCAATCCAATGGACACACAAACCAAACTGTGTGGATAAAAACGCCTTTATAAATTAATAACTGTTAGTAAGTGGGAAAGAGGTCCAGGTCACAAAAAATGGAGATTCGTCTTCATCAGTCTCCCTCCTCCCTCCTTCTTCCTCCTTCTTCTCTCCCTCTTGCCTATCTTGCTCACTTTTGTGAGACAGGGTCTCACTCTATACTCCACAGCAGCCTGGAATGTGAATCAAGCTGTCTGTAAACTTGCAGCAGTCCCCCTGGATGAGCCTACAGAGTGCATCTATCTGGCTGGGCAGTCTTTCTGTAAGGGGTCATGTGACACTTAACACCGAAGAAACAGGATCAAAACTATAATGAAGTATACTTCATACAGATGAGTAATGGTACTGGGTCTGAGTATAAAATAAGATTTTCTTTAAAAATACATTTGGTACATTTTTTAAAAAGCATGTGTTAGGACAATTTTATTTTAAGTCAGTACTGTGTTTTTATATATTACACTAAACTCTGCATATCCCACTGAGAAACACCTCTTTTGCTCTAGTTTGCACAATTTTTGAATATTTCATCCAAAGCCTCTCCAAAATCTCTAAACCTATTATCAGTCATTTCTCCATTTTCTCCACACTCCTTGGAGCTCTGGGAAACCATTCATTCAATTTATGTCTCAATAGAGTATCCCATTCCATACATTTTTACATATATGGAATCATACATATTGTGACCATTTGTGTCTGGACTCTTTCACATAGCATAATGTTGCCAACATTCTTCCATGTTGTACCAGGTACTGGTATTTCATTCTTTTATGACTGAATAACGTTCCTGTGTATAGACATACCACATTTTTTCTTTATTTTAATTCTTTGACAGTTTCATACATAAATGCAATGAACTTTAATCCTTTTCACACTCAATTCCTTTGTATTATTTCCTCTCCTTATCTCACTGAAGCTTTTCTTCTTTGCAACAATTCCTCTTCCTCCTTTCATGTCTTTTTTTCTGTGTGACCCACTGTGTTTAAATGGGGTTGCCTGCTTGAGCATGAGTGGGAGGTTACTGACAGGAGCATAGGCAACTTACCAGTGGCTACAACACTAAAGAAAGCGACACCCATTTCCCACGCCACCATTAACTACCAATAATCCTAATGTGCTCTTCCTCATTCCTTGATGAATGCTGACTATCCCAACCTTGCTCATGTAGCAACAGCTGTAGTACTTTCTTGTCCATGTCTTGTCCAGAAGACACTGTTTGGTAGCAATCCTCCCCATCTTCTGGTTCTTGCATCCTTCCTGCCCCTTCTTCCTTAATATTCTCCAAACCTTGGGGTTCAGAGAATGATTTAAATACAAAGATAAGTATGTGTCTGGCAGGGGTCTGACAAGATGACTCATCAGGTAAAGGCACTTACTGCCAAGCCTGATGACCTGAGTTTGAGCCCCAGAATCCACATGCTGGAAGGAGAGAACTGCCTGCCCCAAGTTGTCCTCTGATCTCTAACACTCACGCTGTGGCATGCTGCCTGTCCTCCAACCAAGTAAGAAGAGTAAAAATTTAAAAATTTTAAAAAGATAAGTAATTAGAAGGCAATTTGACATAGTGTCTAATTAGCAGAACAATAGTAGTAAGTTCTCACCTAGGGCCTAAGATTTTCCACCATGAGTTATTGGCTAGATTTATAGTATCAAGCATAAGTTCTCTACTGTGGAGCAAGCCTTAAATACAATCAGAAAGCTGATGGTTGCCCATACATTTGTGCCACTGTTGCATCCATGGGTATATCTTGCCAAGGGATAAGACTTTTGGTTACTTTTCTCCCCTCTGCATCCTACAGAACCTTATAGTACTATGAAAACTAGCCAGCAGGGAGGAAACCTCCAAGTCATTACAGCTTGATCTCTCTGTGTCCTGTAATCAAACTGAGCACTGTTTTCAGCAACCAACATCAATAGAAATAGCCTGACTTGACCACATTTTATTTATCCATTTATCAGCTATAGACATGAGGTTTACTTCCAGTTTTTCATTACAATGAATATGACAAACATCCATGTACAAGTTTTTGTGTGGGCACTTTTTCACTTTTTTTGTTAACAGGGTTTTTCTATGTAAATTAAATTTGCCTTGAACTCACCATCTTCCTACTTCAACATCCTAAATGCTGAAAACATAAATTTGGGTCTTTAAATTCACCTTGTTTTCATATTTTTTCAAGTATATACATTGGAAAAGAATTTCAGGGGCTGGAGAGATGGCTCAGAGTTTAAAAGTGCCGACTGCTCTTCCAGAGATCCTGAGTTCAATCCCCAGCAACCACATGGTGGCTCACAACCATCCATTATGAGATCTGGCGCCCTCTTCTGGTGTGCAGATATACATGGAAGCAGAATGTTGTATACATAATAAATAAAATCTTTTAAAAAAAGAATTTCAGAATGATCAGTTAGCTGAGCATGGTGGTGGTGCATACTGTTAACCTCAGCAGAACAGGCAAATGGATCTCTGTAAGTTCAAGGCCAGTCTGGTTTACACAGCCAGTTCCAAACCAGCCAGAGCTACATAGTGAGACCCTGCTTTAAAAACAATAAAACAAAAAGGCAAGATGAGGGCTAGAGATGTAGCTCAGTGGTAGAGCAATTGTCTAGCATGTGTGAGGCCCTGGGTTCCATCACTAGTCCTTAAGCAGGAAATGAAGAAAAACGAAGGAAAAGAATTTCTAAATTCGATGTTCAACATGTTGAGAACTAGGCTATTTCACAGTGTTTTTACCATTTTATAATCTCACCAGCAAGTACAAGGATTCTGGTTTTTCTATATTCAATATACAGTGTCTGTCTTTATAGTACAGCTAAGCCTTCCCTTTTTGAGATAACAAATAGCAATTTTTTGAGGGAGTAACCATTAGTGACAGTACATAGATGGATTCCTGGACATGTGACTGATCTGCCTATTAGGCCATCCAAGATATGGACCAGCTGAGTTGATTAGTTTAGTGGGGCTGGACAGCACGTCAGGAAGGATCTGATTTGTGAAAAACATTTCTAATACTGAGCCAAAATTCATTTTCTTTTGTTTCATTTTATTATTTTTATGGGTATGGGTGTTTTTCCTGAATGTATGTCTGTGCAGCATATGTGCATGTGGTGCTGGTAGAAACCAGAACAGGACATCAGAGCCTCTAGAACTGGAATTACAGACAGTTGTGGGTGCTGGGAATCCAACCTATGTCCTCTATAAGCTTCACTGATAAGCCATCCATACAGCCCAACCAAACCAAAATTCAAAGATGGCTAATACGCCGGGCAGTAGTGGCGCACGCCTTTAATCCCAGCACCCAGAAGGCAGAGGCAGGTGGATCTCTGTGAGTTTGAGGCCAGCCTAGTCTATAGAGTCCTGAGCTCCAGGACATCCAAAGCTACACAGAGAAACCCTGTCTTGAAAAAAGCAAAACAAAACAAAAAGATGGCTAATATAGTCCCTGACTAACAGGAAAAGAAGAACCCTATTCAAACAACTATAGCACAAAGGGGAATGCAAAATGTATTATAGTAAGGTCATGGCAGAACCGAGGAGTGTTGGGGTAAAGCTAACACAGCTCAGCAGTGCACTTCAAAGCAGCTCCCAAATGCCATAAAAGAGCTCAGATTTTCATGATCAGCTCCCCTAGGAAGCCAAGGTCTTCTGGAAAATAGCTAGAAGAGCAGGAAATGAGGCACTTAGAAAAATACTGTACTGGGCTACAAGGTTTATTTGTCATTTTCTCATTTAAGTGACTATCTATACTTTCTGCCCACTGGCTGGCTTTTTCTAGCCTGGCCTCGTTACTTTTAAGTTCATGTCAATTTGTACAGCTGCACTGAAAATTGGCTACAAAGTGCCTTGTAATTTTAAAGTACATTACAACTAATAAACCTGCAATGCAACCCTTTTACCAAAAAAACAAGCAAACCTTACTTTAGCAGATCTCAATGGCCCCTTTCTAATCTATTTTACCTGAATCAGTCCCATTACACCTTTTTGCATCAATATACCCTAATAATGCTGAAAGTGGAGTATGCCTTCAGAGAACCTTTACAGTCTTACAACCACTTTGCTTCAGGATTTTGCTTTGGAAAGAAAAGGTAGATCAGGGAGGTTGCTTCTGTGTTAGTCAGCTTCTCATTACTGTAACAAATTGCTTGAGATTGTTAACTTATAAAGAGAAGTTATCTGGACTCATGGTTTTTAGCGTTTTGATTGGAATACATTAATTATACATAATAACTTGTTTCATCATAACATTTTCATTTATGGGCAGGATGTGTTTCAGTCACATTCACACACCTCTGTTACCCCTTCCAGCCTTGCCCTTCCTTTTCCTCTTTCCATCTTGCTCCCCTTCTACTTACACATGGTTTTTGTGTGTCTATGAGATTCAATGAGTCTCATTAGGGTTGCTCATATTAGCTTTGGGTGAGGGCATATTTACAGAAGCAATGGAGCCTTACCAGTGACTACAAGATGGAAGAAGTATTTTCTATACTTCCATTTAGCCATTGGCTGCACATAAATCATTAGAGATGTGGGGCCCCATGAGTCCCACACTCCACAACAGGGTGATGACCGACCTAATCATGAACAGCTCTTACACAAGTAATCACAGCTACTGTGAGTTCAATAATACAACCGTCATGCCATGACCAGAAATCAGTGATCTTCACTGGTCCCCACCTGCTTCCTCAGGCTCCCACATTCTTTCTGCTCTTTCTTCCATTATGTTCCCTGAGCCTTGGTAAGGGAGGGGAAGTTGATAATAGATGTCACAGTTATACCCGGGTATTCAAAAGTCTGTTATGCTCAGCACTTGGACCAGTTATAAGTCTCTGGTTATTGCTTACCACTTAAACAAAACCCTCTAACAAAAACTGAGAGCAGCACTGTTCTGTAGGCATAAATATAGTTATTTAGAAAGTTACATAATGGGCACAACATTGGACTTGCAGTTTTGGAAGCTTCAGGCCATTATTAATTAGCCCAATTTCTCTGGGCTTGTGGTGAGGTAAGACATCCTGGTGGAAGCATATGTTGGAGCTAACCACCCACTTTAAAGACAGGAAGCAAAAGAAGCAGAATGAGACTAGAGTCTCAGCTGGACGGTGGTGTCTCAGGCCTTTAATCCCAGCACTAGGGAGGCAGAGGCAGGTTGGATCTCTTGTGAGTTTGAGGCCAGCCTGGTCTACAAAGCTACACAGAGAAACCCTGTCTTGAACAACCAAAAAAAAAAAAAACCCAAGACACTAGAGTCTCATAGTCACTTTCAAGGGCATACCTCCAATGAATAACGGCTCCCACCTCCTTCTCAAGGGTTCCACCACCTCCCAGTACACCACGCTAGATGTTTTTAACGTGGGAACCTTTAAGGGATAGTCAGACCTAAACTATAACAGATCCATTCTCTAAACATAGACACCAAGGAGCATCCAGATTAATGATTCAATAATTTAAATAAAGACACACTGCCTGATTCAATTTGTGTCCTTCCATTTTACTCTTACTCCTCAAAGGAGAAAACTGATAGTTTTGTTATTAAGTTGGTGTGGTGGTGCTCATCTATAATCCTCACTCTCAAGAGGCTGAGGCAGGAGAATTACAAATTTGAAGCAAGCCTAAGCCATATAGTGAGATTCTATCTCAACAAAACCACAAACCAAAAGGCTAGGGGTGTCACTGATGGGTAGAGAACTTGCCTGTAATATGGAAGGCCCTGCCTAGGTTTGACCTTCAGCACTGCAAAAAGAAAAAGGAAAGCAAATAGGAATAAATAAAAAAACTATAGGTTTAGGGTACTTATTCCTCAGTCCTAAGCCTTTCTTCTAAGTGTGAGTAGCCTAGCAGAGCACAGCTAACTCGTATTCAACAGGCCGGAGCAGGTAACTTCATATTTGAACTCTAGTTTCATGAAGTGGGGCTCAATTACTCTTGAAAAATGCCAGTTACAACCTAATGGCCCTCAACCATCCTTCAAAAATCTCCTCAAAGCAAATGGGCCTCAAATATGTGCTTCTCCTAGATAGAACCTTGAGGAAGCCTTTGAAAATTAGAGACATCTTGTTCTAGTACTTGTTGAGCTCTTGCTAAGTTTAATATTTCAGAGAGGTATTAGTTTCATGGTTATCAGCACAGGATCTCAAGGATTGCTGTCTACTTAGTGACTTTAGTTCCTTCTTGGGAAAATGAGAAGACTAAAGTTATTCACAGAAGAGTGTAGGTTTGAGGATAAAATGACACCCACGTGTGATGTATCTAGCACACATGGCCACATGATAAACATTCAATAAATGTTCTCCACTAATGTAATTCAGCCTGAATTGGAGCAAATCTGTCATGGATCACTGGGCAATGGACAGCAGTTGGTGAAATAAAATTTTAGCAGCTCTTTATGGAGCCAAATGGACCCATTCGCTACTCAAAGTGCTTAGGGGAAGAAGCATGTGTTGAGAAAATAGTGGTGAAGGTGTCATGAGTGGTGACAATTAAGTAGAAATACCACTGAAATGTCAGAGAATGACTTGTTGAGCTACTTAACTTTCAGAAGAACATCAGCACCACAGAGAATATTAGTGAACACATCCTTCTCTAGGGTAAATGATTCCCGTCAACACAGCCTAGGTCCTAGCATCCTCACTAGCACAGGACAAAAAGTGCAATGCATTTTTCATCTTTCCGTTTTTTTTAGTTTTTGAAATTAAAATATAACCATGTCATTTTCCCTCTTCCCTTTCCTCCCTCCAACCACTCTCACATACCTCCCACCTTGTGCCCTCTCAAATTCGTGGTCTCTTTTTCTTTAACTGTTAATGTTTTACACAGGGGGGGGGGCAGGCAAACAGACAGACAGACACTCAAAACACATAAATATATAAATACAACCTGCTCAGTCCCTTTGGGCTAATTGTATGTATATGATTCCAGGGCAGACCACTTGATATCAGATAAACAAGACTATCATCTTTCAGGGAGACTTTTTTCCTGCTCCTTGCACCTCCTAGTTGTTTTTGTTTAGGGACAGGGCCCATGAGAATTGCCCTTTCCATGTTAGCATGTCTTTTGGTATTGTCATTATTCAGGTTTATTTAGGCAACCACATTGTTGAGACTTCATGGGTAAAGTATCCCTGTCATTTCTAGGAGACACAGTCTCACAACAGATTTCCTGGTCCTATGGCTTTTACAATCATTTGCCTTCTCTTATGAGATGTTCTGTGACTGGTCTTAAGACTCACTCAATAGGAAAAAAAAACATACCTGGCACTGGCATGTATCCAACATCCTGAGGCTGGTGAGGTCCTGGATCTTAGAAAGCCGACTAACAAACAAGTATAATTGCTAACTGCATTCTAAATCCTTCACCTTATACCCACAGGTAAGTATAGCCCTCGTCCTTCATCAAAGAAATTTCTCTTTGCAACAGACGAAGACTGTAACTCTTAACCATTCAAAATGCAGAGAACCACTGATCTTGGAGTAACCAGCCCCAGTGGATACATCTACTGCATAGAGAATTTTAAAGGCAGTGGCTTCTAAATGCAAAGCCCAGAACTTAACACATGAAGTCAGTTTCCCCAAGCAGCATTTTATGTGGAATTAGACTGACACCAAGAAAAGTTAAATGAGTGATAGGGGAAAAAAAACAATTGACCAAGCTTACTTGGGAAGACTAATTTAGGACTACCTCAAGGTTCTATATCCCTTTCACTGGGATATAATGTTCAAAAGAAATATAGGTGGGAGAGGCCAAATTCTGTTTTGATTATACTAATGGCAGTCATGCAGGAATCTTTAACCCCATTTTCTGGCTTTTATGTGTATGAGTGTCTCCTCTGGTCACAGAACTGACAAGTACTGGAATGGACACAAAAGAAGCAACAAATGAGCTTCCCACCTCCCAACTGTGATTAAATTGGAGTGGGAAAAATATTCAGCATTTTGTGCCTATAACTTAATTCCAGATTGGAGAATACAATGGCAACAGCTGCACTAATTGCTTTTATTTTACATACAGTGCTTAGAGTCGGGGCCTCTTGAACTCAATTCACAAACTGACATAAAAGCATGTGTGTGGGTACTTCTGTTTGTTATAGGATTGCAGCCAGAATTGCATAAAATTCTATGTTTATGCTCTCCATTGCACCAGTCCTTCTCTGGGCTGGCATTCCACGGGTCTTTAGCCAGCAACCAATGTGTGTTAGCATCCCAGAGCACGACTGGGACAGCTCTGCGTTCCTTTCAGGTCACTTTGTCATCTGGAGATTCTGTTTCTGTTTTCCACTCCCCACAGGTTACTCTTCAGAAACAGGAGGTTGAGGAGCAACCCTTTGTGAGCAACCTAATTGTGCAGGAGCCAGGGCAATGGCAGACTTAGCAGAATGAACTTTAAGCACCAGGGAGCTACCAGCCCACTCATCACCACAGCTTGCTTACATTCTTCCAGGTTCCTTGGTCAAAGTTCCTTGTACTTCCCACACAAGGTAAGGGACTCATGGTGGGGGGGCGGTAGGCATCAGCAAGCAATGTGCTAAGATTATTTTCCCCTTTTGCAAGACACGCCTCCCAATTCTCCAGCACAGGTGCAGTTGTGCCTGGAAGCAAAGAAACAGCCTCTTCCAGCCATGTGCATCTCTAGTTACATGTACATCATGATTCGCTCAGAAGATGAGCCAGGTTTACACCTACACTGTCTAGTCTTTAATCTGTTTCAACCTAGTAGGGACCAGAAGGTCTCCGATTGTGGAAAGCTTGGAGCTACCACACTATCACTACTACAGTTTAACACCATTCCTTGCTTTGGGGCAGTTCTGCCTGATGGCACATGGCTAGAGAAATTTATTGTGACCTCAAAGAGAGAGCATATGTGAGACTTCTAAGGGGGTGCTGATAAATTGGTCATCTGGCAGAGAAGGGCATTTATTTCTGGGGAGCAAGTAGCAAGCAAGAATATGGGTATTCCAGGGTGTTGTGCACATATTCAAGTGTGAATAGCTCAGGGAGTGTAGTTGAGGCTGCCAGAGCAAGGAATAAAATAAGGTGTGGCAGGTTCCGAAGGGGAACAAATGCCATGTTGAGGTGGTAAAGTTGTTTCTCTTAGGCATGGCGTCTTCTAAGCTGATAAAACCCAATCCAATGGGCATTTATAAAGACAACTGTCGCAGGCCTGTGAAGACTTGATTGGCAGAAGTAAAAAAAAAAACATTTAGAAGGTTCTAGCAAATGTTTAGAGAAGAAACAAAAACAAAATAAAGGGCTGGCCAGTGAGATGGCTTAGCCTGATGACCTGAGTCTGATCTCTGGGACTTACATGGTGGAATGAGAGAACTGACTCCAGAAAGTTGTTCTAGGACCTCCACACGTGTATCATTGGAGACACACACACACACACACACACACACACACACACACACACACACACACACACACATGTTTTTAAATCTTAAGGGTTGGGATGTAGCTCAGTATGGAACTGTGTGTATAGCATACATACAGCCTTGGATTGATCCCCAGCACTGCATAATTCATCCATGGTGGCACATGCCTCTAATCCCAACTCTTGGAAAGTTGAGGCAGGAGGATCAGGAGTTCAAGGCCAACCTTGGCCACATAGTGAGTAGTGAGTTAGACACCAGCCTGGGATATAGGAGACATTTTTGGAAGGGAGGGATGGAGGGAGAGAGGAAGGGAGGGAGAGAGGGGAGAGGGAGGGAAGTTGGGACACATTTATGGACATAGTAGCAAGAACTGAAATATAGCAGCTTGAACAAGAAGAAACATAGGATGTTGGTGAGCAACTGGATGTCTACAGGAAAAAAAGAAGCCTCTAGAGTGCTAATTTCTATGGTGTCAATACTTGTACTCATGGGTGATTTCAAGCTACCAGTTGGGTGATGGTTGAGGTAGAGTTCGGAAGACATGTTCAACTTTTTCAAGTCTGTCTGAGCAAGCTGCTGCACAGCACTGTGTCCAATTAGAGGAGAGAAGTAAGATACGCTAATTTGGAAGACTGCTTGGATATTAGTTAGTGGCAAGAGGGAGCTCAGGTGGAAGAACAGTTTGGGTGAGAGAGGAATAAGAGGTAAGAGGCCTAGCACATGACCTTGATTTTAGACATAGCAAATCAGTAGCACTAGCCATAGAATTTAGCATTCAGTGAGGCTGCGCTTCATGGAGACTAGTAACACTAATGGAATGATTATGTTGGGCTGAGTCCATTTCATATGTTTAGGTCCTGCCATGGGTTAAGCAGATAAATGCCATAAATAGGGTGTTGAACAAATATCTGTTAAATTAATGAATGAGTTCAATGGACAATATAAATAGCAATACTGTTGTTTTTATTTGTTTTATAATTAAGGGAAATGGGGCAAAAACTTGACAAAGTCACAGCCTGTGTGACTCCAAAACCACTACACGGTACTATAAATGTAGGCTATGGAGACAAAACATGGCAGGGATGGTTCCTTCTTTGCCTGCCTATCTCTACTGGCTCAGAATACCTACATACAGTGCTATGCTGAAGGTCTAACATCCAATGTGACTGGATTTGAAGAGATGGACTTTATGGGGTGGTTAGAGCTAGATGAGGTCATAAGGGGACATACCCTAAACTATTGGAATTAATATCTTTGTGAGAAGAAGCAGTAGAAAGAAAAGAAAGTACCCTCAAAGTCAGCAAAGCAGCTATGAGTAAGGTAGGAAAAGATAACCTCACCAGGAACCAGGGGGCAGGCATCTTGATCTTGGAGGGTCTTCTCAGCCTCCAGAACTCTGAGGAAAATTTTATTTGTCCCCTAAACCACCTTGTCTATGGTATTTTGTTATAGCACCCCAAACACATATATAGGATAGTATTATAAAACATTTGTTGGACAAATGAGTATAAGTCCTAATGTTTATACTGGAATTACTATTTTTCAGGGTTAAGACCTAAAGGACAAACAGGAATCAAAAGGAGACCTCTGTTAGATGACTTTTTTGGTGCAGTCTTTCCTCTGTGAGCTTGGGGATTTTCCAGCTAGGGGTTATAGCAATATCACTAGGAAACCTTCCTACATACTCTTCCTGTGGATAACATTCTGCTTCTCCCATTATTGACTTACCTATAAAATTAGGAGTGTAATAAGGAAGCTAGAAAACTATTTGCTAGTGAAATAAATATGTGCTAGCTGATCTGCTACATACCCATTAGCTAATTGTGTGGGTGGTGTATGCATGTGTGCATGTCGGTGTGTGCAAGTGTGTGTGTGTGCATGCACGAGTGTAGTAGGCCAGAGGCCTCTTTCTCTATCACTCTCCACCTTATTTTCTGAGGGATAACTCAGTGAACCTGGAGCTTACCAATTCTACTAGACTGACAGGCCAGAAATTCCCAAGGATTCTTATATCTCCATCTTGGAGATGTGAAATCAGGGCCACTTGTTTCCATAGCAAGCACTTCTCCAGAAGAGTCATCTCTGGACAAAAAATTTAAAAAAATTTTAAAAATTTAAAAAATAAAAAAAAATTAATTTTTTTTTTACCACAACCCCAGTTTTGTTGATTATGTTATTTCCACTTTTTAAATGAAGTTGAGAATATTCATCTTTTTATTTGTGCCAGATAAGGTCTCCCATACCCCAGGCTGGCCTCAGACACACTAAGCAAATAAGGATAACTTTGAAGTCTTCGTCCTACTTACTTTTCTCCTACTTACTTCTTCCTGAGTGCTGGGATTATAGCTATGCACCAACAAGCCCATTATATGTGGTGCTGATGATTGTACTCAGGGCTTTGTGTTTGCTAGGCAAACAGTCTACCAATTGAGCTGCATCCCTAGCTCCTAGTGGCTATTTATATTGTAGGTGCTGTCACAAAATGAAATGTCTGTCTTTTCAATAGCACATGTAAAAATAAAATAAAACAAAATCCCCCCTTTACCCATCCCAAGCAGCAGGTTGCATCCTTTGTGCAGGAGATCATTTCTCTGGCTGTCATTGACTTATTTGCATATGAGAGTATCAGGCTGAATCTTTTATACACATTTTCTTTTTTATTCTTAACACAGCCCTAGGCATCTAATGTGTTGTCTAGCACATAGTATTCACTGGGGTTGAAAAAGTGACTATCATTTATTAACTATCTTTTCGTATTCAGTGGGTCAACATCCACTGTAGCCTCATTACATGCATTAACTCATTGCATTTGTACAATACAATGAGACAGTGACTGTTACACATCTATTTTGTCATACCCTTATCTTTTAAATATATTAGAATTTTTTCAACTTCATACATGTAGATATACAATCAATATGATCATGTCTACACCTCATTTCCCTCCTCCGACTCTCCACATATTCCTTCCGGCATACCCACTCCCACTTCATATCTCCTTTTAGAACTCACTAAGTCCAGTTAGTGCTGCCCACATATCTGTACTGCATGTGCATAAGGTCACCCCCTGGATGCAATGGCCAGATCCTTGATAAAGGATGATTTCCCCCACTCTTGCAACTGTCCACTGTCAAAGGTCCTCGGCATGGGATGAGGCCTGGAGATCATCTAGCTCACCTCTGCTGGAATTTTGGCTGGCTTGATCCTGTGTAGGTATTGTGCAGGTAAAGATTCTTCCTAAGGTTAAATCTGGGGCTGTTTCACAGCCATCTCAAACTGAACATGCTTAAAATTGGGTGAGCGTTTCTGATCCTCCTCTCCACACACCCTTTTCAGCAGTCCAGTTCTAGCCTGGGTCCCACATCTAATGTCCCAGCCTAGTCTGGGGCCACCCTTGCCTGCAATACAATAAACCTCCAGGCTTCCACCAAGAGCAGTGCTACCTGCCCCTGACCCACAGGTCCTCCCATCCCACATTCAACCCCTTCACCCAGCCTGCACATCCTTCTCCAGAGCCTAGCAAGGTGATCCTGTCTTATCCTCCTCTCCACATATCTAACCCCAAGCTTTAGGCCTGGACCAGGACACACATCCTGCATATTAGTACAGTCCCGTGTCCACCTGACTTCATTCTACCTAAGGTGTACCCAACCTCTAGGACCAACCTGACCCAAACACCATCTCTTCTGTCCCTGCCTGCTTTGTTCATATTAGCCACAAAATTAGCAAAAGAAGTCCAGATACCCACATCTCATTGTTTTGTGTTGGTTTTGTTACATGGTCTACGGCTTTTGGGGAAGCATTGCCAGCCCAAATTGAAAATTTCCATTTAAGCTGCATATTTATATTATTATATACAGACGGTTGTGCATTATAGGTGTCTTGGGTAGTTAATGATTCTTTATGACTTTTTCAGATATCTAACTGCAAAAATACCAGCAATATGAAAGACCAAGACAGTATCTTCTCTCCAGAACATGCCAAGCCCATAGATGTTTTTACCAATGAGAATTACTTAGATGAACCCCAGGATACAGGATTTAAAAAAACAATCATAAATTCATTTTTAAAATTCAAGAAGTTAAAAGAAGACATGAAGAAACAAAGCAATGAAATCAGGTGAAAGAGCTTAAGGAGAATAAATACCTGAGTGATGCTCAGGAAAACACAAATATAAGGCTGATGGAAATGACCTCTCATGATTTCTAGTGAAATTATCCACAACAGTGCCTCCAGCTCTCTGCCACAATATTTGGTATGTGCTCTAAACAAACAGAATTCTCCTTCCTAAGGAATCTGAATCTCAAAGGCACATGAAGATAGAGTTTGCTTAGGACTTGCTTATCTACACCACCCTACAGAGACATCTCCAATATCCCGCTGCACAAAACCCCACTACTCTCTATTCTTAGTCTTTCTCAATTCTGGATGCTCACTCTCATTTCAAGCATGACATATTTCATGTCCTTTCAATAAATCTCATTTAGGTCAGGCTCATTTGGAGTCTTTTTTAACTGCTCGCAGCCAATGGACTCTAACTAATTGAATCAAACTCGGTGATGCTACCATTTTCTTTACCAGTAACTTAGGTTAAACACTCAGCCCAATATGCTTCTATGTATTCATTTAGAAAGTTCAACGTGGGTTCAACTTCCTAAATCTTTCTACACTGTCTCCATGTTCTTATTGTTGCTGTCTGGACTCTGGCCCTCATCTCACCTTAATTATAGCAAAAGGTTCTAAATTGATCTCATCATTTCTAGTGTAATCCCTTCCAACATACACCCGGCTGAATCCGCACTCCATCAATCCTGAAAACTCAGTCTGACCATGTGATTCCACTATGTAATATGTTTCAGTGGCTTCACCTACCAATTAAGATGGGATTGAATCCTTTAATTTAGCATAAAAGGAAATTTGTGATGAAATCTCCACCTGCCATTCCCCTCTTTGACATAAATGCAAAATAAAAGCCTGGGATGAAGGACCATGCCTGGAAAGCTAGTACGCAGAAGACCGAGGAAGACTGGAGTTTGAATCAACCCTGGGCAAACTAGTGAGGCCCTGTCTCAAAAAAGAGAAGAAGATAAAAATGGAAGGATGAGTTTATTTCTGTCAAGTTTATAAGACTAGGATTAGCAGTGACTATAGGATTTTACTAATTGTGAGCTTGTGATGAAGTAACAGCCTCATCCTTTTCCTATCCACTCTAAATGTCTTACTATCAAATTCTGGTGGGCAACCAAGAACAACATCAGAAGTTTGTGTTATTTTGGGGACCTCTAAGGGCATTCATGACTCATCACTGGCTGTTGAGATCATCCATGGCTTTTGGGATTGCCATTATCCAGTCCATGTAGAAGACTTCCATTGAAAATATTTCTTTTTGGTTTTTTGAGACAGGGTTTCTCAGTGTAACAGCTCTGGCTGTCCTGGAACTCATTATGTAGACCAGGCTGGCCTCGAACTCACAGACAATCTTCCTGCCTCTGCCTCCTGAGTGCTAGGATTAAAGGTGTGCACCACCATGCACAGTTCAAAATATTTCTCTTAAGATATGTTTTTATTTTCTTTTGTACAGAGATGGGTGGGGTGTGGGTATGGGTGGGTGGGGTGGCTGCCTACAGAAGCCACAAGAGGGTTTTGGTTTCTTACAGCAGGAGTTACAGATGGCTGTGAGTAACTTAATATGGATGCAGGGAACCAAACTAGGGTTTGCTTGGGAGAGTACCAACAGCTCTTAACTGCTGAGCCATCTCTCCAAGCCTCAAACTCTTCTTTAAAAATATTTTAACTAGCTTTTAGAATAGGTTTCCATATGTCTTTCTTTCTTTTTCTTTTTTGGTTTTGGTTTATTGAAACAGGGTTTTTTGTGTAGCCCTGGCAGTCCTGGAACTCATCTTGTAGACCAGGCTGGCCTTGAGCTCACAGAGATCTGCCTTTCTCTGTCTCTTGAGTGCTGGGATGTGCCACTACCACCCAGCTCCATATGTCTTCTTACATCTTTAGTTTTGGTTAGCCTCCACTTTTCTTCCTTATCCCCACCCATCTCCTTGTTTATCCCTTATTACTCCAGTATTCCACCCATCTACTCACAGTTTACACGAGTTCTATCATCTCCTTCCCCGTAAGTCACCCCCACCATAGTTCCTCTCTAGCTTCCTGGTCTCTACAGATATATTAAGTTAAATACAAATGCCAATTTGAAGCCATGATCCACATGTAAGTCAGAACATGAGTCATTTTTCTTTGTGTGGCTAAGTTATTTCATTCAGTATAACATTTTTCCAGTTCCTTCTGTTTTCCTCCAAATTCCATAATTTCATTTTTCTTCAGTGCTAAATATAATCCTGTTGTGGATATTATTTTAAGTTGTGTTACATTTGTTTATGCTGTGGAACATTTGTTTTAATGACACAAAGATGTATTGCATTTTTTTATGTTGCATTTTTTAACTCTGTGAAGCTGTATTACTTTGCCTGTCTAAAACACCCGATGGTCTAATAAAAAGCTGAACAACCAATTGGGAGGCAGGAGAAAGGATAGGTGGGACTGGCAGGCAAGGAGAATAAATAGGAGGAGAAATCTAGGAAGAGGAGAAGTAGAAAGAAGAAGGAGAGAAGGACATCAGGGACCAGCCACCAAGCCAACTATGGAGGAAGGGTGAAAATAAGATATACAGAAGGAAGAAAAGGAAAAAGCCCAAAGGCAAAAGGTAGATGGGATAAGTTAAGAAAAGCTGGCAAGAAACAAGCCAAGCTAAGGCTGGGTGTTTATAAGAAATATTAAGTCTCTGTGTGTGATTTATTTGGGTGCTGTCCCCCCCAAAGAGTAAAGAGCCAAAGAGAAAAAACAACAACAACATTTTCCAACCCCAGAATCCACTGTGGAAATGTACTACATTTTCACCATCTCTTTTTGTTTTTAACTTTTAATTTGCTATGTATCCCATGCAGGCCTTGAACTTGCCATTCTCCTGTCTCAGCCACTCGAGTGGAAGGAGTATGGTTATACACCACCATACTAAACCTAATCATTATATTCTAAGAGGGCAATCTAGTAATTTACCTATCATCCCTCAACTCTGCCTCCCATGTTCTATCCTTTGATGTGTAGATGTTCTAGGCTACCTTGCCAACTGCACTTCCTCTTAAGGCCTGCCAATAAGAAGCACTGGCAGGAGAAAGATGGTCTGTGTTTGACTGACAGCATGTTGGTTCCCGTAAAGAACTGTAGTGGCAGCAATAGTAGTTGCCTGCCGTTGTCGGTGTAGTATTTTCTACATTGACAATAATGTCTCTTACAGAGCAACAGCAGGTACAAGCTTGTCGGCTGTACCCCAGGAATATTAATTCCCAATCTGTAAGTATCATATCTTCTTTCTTTTACTCCCTTTCCCCCTTCTGCCCTACTACTGTTCCTTTAAAATTCTTTGTAACTATTTCTACACAATTCCCTATTTGTAACATAGAGAGTGACTTCTCTTGGTGTCCTGGGTGGATTTTATGGCAACTTAATACAATCTACAGTCATTTGAGAGAAGAGGCCTTCGAGTGAGAAATGGCCTTCAATAAGATTGGGCTGTAGGCAAGCCTGTAGGACATTTTCTTAGCTAGTGATTGATAGCCACGGTGGTTAGGGGCACCCATGGGCAGGTGGTCCTGGGTTCTATAAGAAAGCAGGCTGAGCAAGCCATGAGAAGCAAGTCAGTAAGCAGCACTGATCCATGGCCTCTGCATCAACTACCACTGTCTGGATCCCATCTAGTGTGAGATCCTGCCTTGGCTTTCTTCAAAGGGTATGTAAGCCAAATAAGCCCTTTCCTCTCCAAGTTTGCTTTCAGTCTTGATGTTGAAAGACCCCAACTCAAGCCAGCCGGACACCCACAAGCAAGTATTTAAAAATCACTCTGGCCACACACAGCTCTGGGACAAAGAACACATGAAATGGTCGGTCATGATGACCAGTCTCTGGAAATTGTTATTATTACTAGTTTCTATTATCCTCAACAACTGTCTGGTTTCTAAAAATTGTTATGGGTTACCCTGCTCCAGAGCACCCAAGTTTTGAAAATAAGTATCAAGTCACTCTGTCCCCAGAAAATACACTAGCTGTCCCATGGCCTTGCAGGTGTAAAAACCAAAATAACATTCCAAACCCTTCCTGGGCAAAATTCTAAGTTCAGGTCCCAACCAATCAGTAAATGACTCATGTATGTTATAGCCAATCAATATGTTGTCACACTCCTGCCTAGTGACCAAAAAGACATAAAAACTCCCTGCTTTGGAAACTCGGGGTCGTTCTCTTCCCAGGGAATGACCCCAAAGCATTGGAATAAAATCCTTTTGCTTTTGCATCGAACTTGTGTCCTGTTAGTGACTCTGTGGGGTGCGTCTCCTGAAGTTGGACTTCCCTTTTGGGTCCAACAATGTTTCATCACAGCAATAGTAACCCTAACTAATACACTTGGCTAGTCCCTCACTAGTTCCAAACAATTTAGGATGAGATTACTCAATCCCCATGAATGATCTTTCAGAAGAAATGGTGAAGGGATAGCATCAGAGATCTGAAAATATCAAAACACTGCAGTTAAAAAAAAAAAAAACAAAACCTAGAGCCTGGTGTGGTGATACATACTTTTAATTCTAGCACTCCAGAGACTGAGGCAGGAGAATCTCTGAATCAAGGCCAGTCTGAGATTCCAGCCCCTCAGGGATACCCTGAGTGGGAGACCCTGTCTCAAAAAACCAACAAACAAAAACCCCTTGAGGCTCGGGCTGTAATTCAGTTAACAGAATACTTGCATACCATGCCCAGAGTACTGGATGTGGTCCCCAGCACCTAATAAATTGAGCATGATGGCACATACTTACTGCCTAAGCATATATCCTCCAATGTTACTGGCTTACCTTTGATGGTGTTTGAACTTTTCATGCACGTGTCAGCAAACAAGGTCGAAAAGGCATCATTTACTAAAAATTCTAGTTCTGAAATTGATCCATTGTGATGCATGGAACTGTTTTTCAGTATTTTATTGCTATGAAATCAATATTCAGTCATATAAACAAACATGGTTGGCCAGTCAGGCTGTATTAATAATGTAGATAAGATTAAGCAAGAAATATTAATGAAATTATATGGCATGTTGAAAATGACCAGGACAGTAAAAGTTTAACTACACATACTGTAAATATAAAGGTTTGAGGCAAAAAACAGTCTTAACTGCTTTAGTTAAAAAAACAAAACTGGAAATATTGCTTAATGGTTAAGAACACTTGCTGCTCTTCTAGAATACCCAGCACCCTCATGGCAGCTCATGACTGGCTGTTAACTCTAGTTCGAGGGAATCTAAGGCATTCTACCATCCTCTGTGGGCACCAGGCGCACACATGGTACATGCAGGGAAAGCACACATATAAAATAAAAATGAATTTAAAAACAAAACTACAGCATAGAAGACAAATTAAACTTATTCTCTGGCATTCCAAAAGCAAAACAATGGGCCTATGGGTAGATGGCATAAATAAGATACCTCCACTCTCATCAACTATACTATTGTCTGTATCATTCCATAAATTTCTTTGAGATATTCTGAATGGGTAGCCAGGCTACAGTAGCACTACATACATATGAACTAAAATTATCTTCATGGCTATTTGCCTGAACCCAAAGTCTCCAAACTCAATAAATAGTTCTAGAAATAATCCTTAGGATTCTCTGAAAGCACACACACACACACACACACACACACACACACACACACACACACACACACACACACACACACACACTCAGAGGGAAGGAGGGGAGGGAGGGAAGACGGGAGGGAGGGGAAGCAGGGTAGGGAAGGAGGGAGGGTGTTGAGGTAACATAGGCAAGTCAACAGAATAGGCTAGGTACCTAGAAAATACTGGCCCACAGTATATGAATATATTCATCACAAGAACTGTGAAATGTTGAGACTTCTAAATTGGAAAATTAGGATGCCATTTAGGTTTTACACTAATTTGAAAAATAGTTTCTTGTGCTAGATCATGCTCTGAATCTTTCTAAGAAAAATGTGACCCTGAGTATATGAAGTTAACAGATAAGACAGGCAAAATTTCTGAGGGCGTGTAGGTGAATAGGTGCAAGGAGTTTGTACACATATGTTGTTGTCTGGTCAACTATAAAGTCCAAACAAGGTAAGGAAAATTTAGACGCTTTGTAAACCCTAAGGCATATTACACTAGAAGTTGAAAAGGGACAGGCACAGAGTTTCAAAGAACCTTGAGAAGAATAACTCCAAAATTTCAAACCAGTGCTGACCTAGGTGGCATGATTTTCAAACTTTTTAATTTTATGTGTATGGGTGTTTGCTGGCATATATGCCTGTGCACCCCATGCATGTAGTACCTGAGGAGGAGGCCAGAAGAGGGCATCGGTCTCCTCTGGAACTGGAGTTATAGATGGTTGTGAACCACCATGCTGGGACCTGAACCCAGGTCTTCTGCAAAAGCAGCAAGTGCTTTTAACCTCTGAACCCATCTGCCTAGCCACCAGGCAGCACAATTTCTAAGAAATAAAGTTCTGAAAAATTTACTGATGAAATTGTTGAGCAGAATTAAAGACAAAAGAAGAATTTGCATCTGATGAATGGAGTTAATTTTATAAATAATGAACAAACGTAAAAAGGTATACTGGTAGATTTTTAGGTCCTCAGGTTCAATTTCTGCTATGAAAATGCCTTTTCTAGTTTGAAACCTCTTTGAGTGCATTGCCAGAGGCTTTCCTTTTACAAGCTTGCCAACACACTAAAGAGCTTGTATGGGTGGTAATTGCAGAGATGATTGATAATCAAAATTGGCTTTACTAAAATTTCTAAGCATATTCAGGAAAGAGGTATGCAGTCTCATATTAACATTAAATGGTGGGATTAAGAAGGTCTACTACAGCCACCAAATTCTATCTTAACATTTTGGTGATGAGTTTGTAATGTGTAAGGATTTCAATTATACTGCCCTCAATTTACTATTAGACATGGCACAATGATATAGTACTTCTGTGGGCAGTAGGAGCAGAAATAACACACTATTTCAGAAAAAATCCTGTTTAACAAAACATAGCTGTGGTTGGATTCTTTTTTTGAGAATAGTGGGAATGAAGATAGGAATTTTATAATGTTCTTTTAGAGATGTAGAAGAAAATATTGATACATTAAAAGTCTAAACAATATGCTATATTTGTTTAATTATGTAAAGATGTGTTGAATTTGTTTCACCTTGCCTGCCTAAGGCACCTGAATGATCTAATAAAAATTTGAATCATCAATAGCTAGGCAGAGAAAGGATAGGTGGGCTGGAGGTCAGAAAATAAATAGGAGAAGAAATCTAGGTTCAAGAGAAGGGATGCATGATGAAGAGAAAAAAATCTAAACAAATGGGTGAATATATTCATTGGCTAGAAAATTCGTGTAATATGTTAATTTTATCCAAAGTGATATATCACCACAATCTCAATAGAAAATGGCAGGTTTGTTGTGGAAATCAACAAACAAAATTTGTTTACTTTAATCATTCTACATTTCACACACATTGTCATATATATCCTATAAATACAAAATCATGGCTTTTAGCCAATGAAAGACAACATAAGTTTTAAATACATACAGAAATGCAAACACCCTGGAAGGGCCACAGCAATTTTAAAATGGCAACAGAGCAGGAGAGTTCACACTAGCAGAGACTTTCGCTAACATTATAGCAATTGAAGTAGGATAGTATTTGTGTCAGGATCATCCAAAAGACCAATGAAGCATGAAACCGAATGACCTGTAGCTGTTCATCAGGTGGCAATGACGGTGCCATAAAACTCAATGGGAAAGTCAGCCATGCAATAAATAATGGAGCGCCCACTGGACAGCTACATAGGAAAAAAAACTATCTCAACACACACAAAATTAATTTGAAATGGATCACAGATCCTTAAAATAATGTAGTACAGCCATCTGCAAACACTTCGTGTCAAGGGACAGATAGTAAATATTTTGGGCTTTGTGGCCTATACTGTCTCTGTCATACTACATTGGCTATAGTGTGAAAGTAGTTATAGATAATAAGGAAGTGAAGAGTCATAGCTGCATTGCAACAAAACAGATGTGGGCCAAATATGGCTTACTGATTGTAATGTATGCCTCTGCTGTACTTGTTCTACAGACCCACGTAGGAAAACACCTTCTTATTCATAGGAATAGGTAAATATTCTTCATGTGGGAAACCAAGAGCATTAACCTCATAAAATGGATGAATTAAACATCATTAAAATTAAGAATTTCTTGCTAGGTTTGGTAGTTCATGTGTGTAATCCCAATACTCAGCAAACTGAAACAGGATGATGGCCATATGTGTGAGGCCAGCCTGAGCTACAGAGTAACATGCTGTCTCCAAAAACCAAAAATAAAAATAACAATCAAAAGCTCCAATTCAAAAGCTTCTATTAAAACATGAAAACAGCATGGTCACTCATGCTTTTAATCCCAGCACCCAGGGCTGAGCAGAGGTAGGGGGCAGAGGCAGGTGGTTCTCTGTGAGTTCCAGTCAGTCAGGGATACATAGATCCTGTCTCAAGAAAGGAAAACAAGATGGAGACTGAAGAAGACACATGACATTGACTTCTTTTTTTCCACTTGCATGCACACAAACATGAACCCCTTTACATACAAATGTGCACACACAGACACTTAAAAGAAGTCTATCCTGTTCAATTGGTCATTCATTTGAATGATGCTGGCACAAATACCATACTACTTTAATTGCTGGAGTGTCCAGAAAAGCCTCTGGTTGGGCAAGCCCCTCTGTTTTGGTATCATTTTAAGATCTCTTTGGCTCTTCCAGAAACTTTTCTGTGGAACAGAAAGAGTTACTAAGGCTGGCATACTTTTAGACTTATACATTTCTATAGTCCTGCAGTTTTTACTAAAGATAAATATATATCTACTCTCTAACTAGGAAACCCCACCCTTTGTGTTAACTTAATATGGGTGTTAATGTTTCCTGAAAGATACATACAAGGTTGCTCATAGCAGTTCTTGTTCTTGACTCAGAAACCAAAGAGCCAGATATTCTTCTCTAAAATTGTAATTTCACATAACCAGATCAGCACATAGATTAAAAAAAAAAACAGAACTAACTAGAAATATGCACAGGACATAGTTAGTTCACATGAGTGCAATGTTGAGCAAATCCCAAATACACAAGTTACAGTTTGATTTCACTAAAGACAGACACATTAAAATATCTGCATTAGGGGCTGGAGATGGCTCATCATATCAGAGCACTGGCTGCTCTTCCCAGCACCAACCCAGCACCTCACAACTGTGTAACTCCAGCTCCAGGAGATCAACCTGATTCTGACCTCTGTAGGCACTGCATGTACGTGTTGCACTTACATACACTAAGCACACATATACACATAAAATTTTAAAATATATATATATATATATATATACATATACATACCGATAGATCTTAAAATGGTGGTCTCCTTTAAATTACTGATTGAGAGGGGGAGCTAAGTCCTCTGGGGTTGTAGAAATGCCCTGCATCTTTATCTGTGATAAATGATCCTACACATGTATGTCTTTCCTGTGCACCTGTATTAGCGTGGATGTAAATTAAGTGTCCTCTACTTAAAATCCGTGAACTTTAATGTGTAAAAGAAAAATATTTTAGAAAGAGAAGAGATGTTATCAATTTAAAGAGAATATATGTCATCACACCAGGATTTAATAAGTAAATTAGTGCTTTTCCCTCTAATTGACTGTTGCAAAAGAGCAAATAGCCATCATTTTTTCTAAACAGATCATTTTACTGTTCTTTAGCTTATTATAGAAAGTTTCTGCTTTGAATGTGGTATCTAAGTACAATGCAGGGACAATTTTGTTCCTACTTCTGAATTTTATTATTAGATCATACACTCATGACATTTTATTCAGAGGACTTGCTCTGGCAAAATTCAGTATTCTGCAGTTTTGGCAAATTATCAGTGTGAAAAGTGTTTCACTCTCTCCATTGTCTGCTTTTACAGTCACCTAGGGGTACTCATACCTAGTGTGCCTTTGAGTTGCCAATATAATCACAGTAACTAATAGGCAAGAAAAGTCCTAAAGTGTTCAAAGGAACCAATGTCCCTTTTGGGAACATGAGCAAAGACATCTTTATAGGTAATAAAATTACAACTCTGACTTGGTGTGGTGGCATGTACCTTTAGTCCTAGTGCAGGTAGATCTCTGTGGGTTCCAGGCCAGGCTGGTCTACACAGTGAGCTCTGGGCCAGCAAGGCTACATAGCAGAGTCTGTCTCAAGACCCCCCCCCAAAATTATAATCCTAGCATCCTCCCTTTATTCACTAGTAGTATTTGCCCTTGATGTTTTTCCTGGAGCATCTAACTCAGAGGGAAGGGAAGACGCCCACAATGCCTAAAGCATAAGTAACAAAAGTAGTCATCATTTTCTGCTTTAATAAGAGTTTTTTTTATATCCCCACAGAAACAGCTGACCTAAACAAGGGGGAGCTCATGGTCCCCAGACTAATCACTGAGAAACCAGCACCGGACTGATCCAGACCCTATGAACATGGGCGTCAGTGAGGAGGCCTCAGAAATATATGGGGCCTCTTGTAATAGATCAGTACTTATCCCTAGCATAGAAATAGACTTTGGGGGCTGGAGAGATGGCTCAGAGGCTAAGAGCACACTGACTGCTCTTCCAGAGGTCCTGAGTTCAATTCCCAGCAACCACATGGTGGCTCACAACCATCCGTTATGAGATCTGGTGCCATCTTCTGGTGTGCAGATATACATGGAAGCAGAATGTTGTATACATAATAAGTAAATAAAATCTTTAAAAAAAAAGAAATGGACTTTGAGAGCCCATTCCACATAGAGGGATGCTCCCTGAGCCTAGACACAAGGGGGTGGGCCTACTAGGCCCTATCCCAAAGGATATGATACACTCTGATGACACCCTACAGAAGGCCTCACCCTCCCTGGGGAGCAGAAAGGGTATGGGATAGATAGGGTGTTACTGGGGAGCAGGGGAGGAGGGGAGGGAGAGGGAACTGGGATTGACATGTAAAATAATCTTGTTTCTAATTTAAATAAAAATGGAAAAAAACGTGTTTTATATCCTTTATCATTAACAGAATCAAGTGTATGTGTTTATGTGCGTATACACGGGTGCACACATGGATGTGTGTGACTGTGGAGGGCAGAGGGCAACCTCATGTGTGACCCTCAGGAACATCATCCATCTCTTTTGAGATAGAGTCTCTCATAGGCCTAGAGCTCACCTATTGGTTGGCCAAGAAGCCAGGGATCTCCTTGTCCCCGCCTCCCCAAGCCTGAGATTACAACTGTCAGTCATCAACCTGGCACTTTTACATAGGTTCTTGTATCATGCCCCTCAGCCTAGGAATCATTTTTTCTTTTGCAGCAGGGCGGGGGGTCCCTGAAAGCTTTACAGATGACAGGGAAATGATCCAGCTGCCCTCTACATTCTTTACTCAGTTTTCAAATATATTTTTTCTTTGAAGGAAGTTTTGGTGTTTTGACTGTTTTTTCCACCAGGGTTTAAAACAGGGCTATAATTCAAAATGTTTGAATTATGTCTAGTGCTTGGTTTTAATTTTCCACGTGAGAAAGTGGTAACTGGAGATGACATTAACTTAGTAATGTTAAAAGAAATTCAATTTTCTTTACACTTGTATGATTTATTATGGCACAGCTCATACTTATAATATGTATTTCCCCTATTACAGGATTAGTTTTTATGATACTGCTAATCTTTGAAAGGAGGTATTTTTCTGAAGAAAAATGCACAGAGAAGTTTGCAATGCCATATGGTTTTATTCTGAACAAGGTATAATAAGAAGCAGAGAATCTGTGTCAGCAGATGTGAAAAGGCTAGACTTCACTCCATTATGAATGACTGTGAGAATTACTTAATCTTTCAAAGCTTACCACTTCTTCACCTGTGAAATGAGACTATTAGCATAATGGCTGCCATACTGAAGAAATGAAATCAGCCATATAATATCTTAAACTCTGAAATGGATATGACACTATTCTTTAAATTACAGTAAAATTAGAGATTACAAAGATTTAGATTCTGGTTTCAAAGTATACTGCAGTCAAAAGCTCATTATAAAAATTTCCATAATGATGGTAATAGAAATATGTATTTTAATGGGAAAGGGGTACTTTCAAGTTCTGTGGAATAAAATACATTATTATGGGGAAGATAGGTATGAATCAGTTTTGGAAGAAAGAAATTCATAGAAATAAGAGATTATCATTATATCTTTACGTTCTAAGCCATTTATAAAGGCCTAAGACAGGAACCAAAAGATATTCTTACAGTATAAAGAACGTGAGAAGTAAACATCAGAGGTGAAATGCTAGTGCCAAAAGATTCAATTGCCTTTAATCAAGACTGAAAGGGGGCAGCAGAACATGGTAAATAATACCATGGAAACTGAATCAGAAAATCTAGACTGTGGGAAACTCAAGAGGAGAAACAACCAGTTTCCTCAACAAACCAATTGTAAAATCCAAAAGGAGCAAATGGGGGCTGTGGATGTAACTCAGGTGATGGGGGCTTGCCTAAAATGCATGGAGCCCTGGGTCCCATCTGCAATACCACATAAACCAGTATGGTGTTGCATGGTTGTAATCCCAACATTTTGGAGGTAGAGGTGGGATGATCAAAAGTACAAGGTCGTATCTTGCACCATAATTACAATACATTGTGTATATGCATGAAAAATGTCAAAAGAAAAATAATGAAATTTTAGTGCCATTGTAGCCTATTCTACTTCTTTTTTCCCCACTCTTCAGCTGTGTGAAAGTCTTAAAAATGTACAGGCCACATTTGTGAAGGAAAGCATCAGTGTGGCAGACACATGAGGAGGAAGAATGGAGCTGGCACTCTTTCAGGCCTCAATCCCAGACAACTGCCACTGTTGCTTATAGTCTAGATGGTTCCCTGGGTGCACCTGACCTGATATAGCCTAATACAGTTCAAAATGCATCCTCCAGGGGGAGCCTTTGTCAAAATCAATACAGGCAACTGCATTAAGACACACAACAACTATGTTCATAGCAGCATTATTTGTAATAGCCAGAACCTGGAAGCAACCTAGATGCCCCTCAACTGAAGAATGGATAGAGAAAATGTGGTGCATTTACACAATAGAGTACTACTCAGTGTAAAAAACAATGGAATCTTGAAATGTGCAGGTAAATAGATGAAACTAGAAGAAACCATCCTGAGTGAGGTAATCCAATCACAAAAAGATAAACATGGTATGTACTTACTCATTTTTTAATTTTAGACATAGAGCAAAGGATTACCAGTCTACAATCCACACTGCCAGAGGAGCTAGGAAACAAGGAAGACCCCAAGAGAAGATTGCCTAGTCCCTTGAAGAAGGGGATGGGGACAAGACCCCCTGACTGAGCTGGGAGCGGGGCGGGATGGGGGGGGAGAGGAAGGAGGTGGGAAGGGAAGAAGGGGAGGTGGAGGAGAACAAGAGGACTGAGATGGGGGGAGGAATAGAGGAGGGCAAGAAAGGAGATGCCTTGACAGAGGGAGACAGTACAGGTTTAGAGAGAGGTCTGGCACAGGGGAGATGTTAGGGGATCCACAGGGATGACCCCAACTAAGAAGACAGGCAGTGGTGGAGAGGATGCCATTGATGCCCTTCCCCTGTAATGAGATTGACACCTACCTTGGTTAACATTCCTAGAGCCTTCATCCAGTAGCTGTTCGAAGCAGAAACAGGCACCCACAGCTAATTACTGAACTATACTACTGGAATCCAGTTGTGGAAAGGGAGGAGGGATGAGCAAAGGAGCCAAGACGGGGCTGGAGAAACCTGCAGAAACAGTGGACCTGACCTACTGATAGCATGGAGATCCTAGCATAAAGCTGGGGAAACAGCATTGGACCAAACCAAGCCCTTTGAATGTTGGTATCAGCTAGGAGGCCAATACAGTCTATGGGATCTCTAACAGTAAGCTAGACTTTATCCCTAAGAGCACAAATGGACTTTGGGAGCCCATTCCCTATGGAGGGATACTGTTGCAGCCCAGATACAGCAAGGAGGGCCTGGGCCCTCCCCCAAATGATATAATGGACTTTGAAGGTCCCCCGTGGAGGGCCTCACTATCCCTGGGGAGGAGTTGGGGGTGGGTTGGGAACATGGGAGGATGGGAGGGCAAGGGAATGGGGGGATGGATATGTAAAATACGAGTAGTAATTAAAGAAAAGAAGACACACAACAAACTTAAAAGGTGTGTGTGTGTGTGTGTGTGTTTGCAGGCAGGGGGTTGATTGAAGAGATTTGTAAGCTTTTAAAAAAGGTTCTGAAGCCAGGCATGGTGGTGCACACCTTTAATACCAGCATTTGGGAGGAAAGGCAGGCAGATCTCTAGGTGTTCGAAGCCTGCATGGTCTGTAGTTCCACGTCAGCCAGAGCTACATAGTGACTCCCTGTCTCAAAAACAAAAACTAAAAAAGTCCCACATATTCCAGGGAATCCAGAAGGACATATGCATGCAGATGACATTGGTTCTATCCAAGAAATACCCCCAGAAAGCCCCTATACTTTTATCAGATCTTGAACTTCTACGGAACAAGTATAGGCTATGGCACCATTGTCATGGCAGGGTTAGGTACTGAAAATTCACTTCAATCCTTCTCCAACCATGGTAGAGTTATTGGTCCTAGGCATCTAAGAAACACTGTCCAATCATGAGATGACATCCACACTATCCAACTAGACCATTCAGTGGCCATACACAACAAAAAAATAACAAACGTTAAAACATAATACGGAAACATCACTAAACAAATAGCTACAATCAAAATAAGCAGAAACAACAAAGTGGGTAAGGATATGATTTGTAGAGCTGCCAAATCAGATTATTTAAACTTTCTACCCTCTGCTGTAGCTCAGCAAAAGAGTCCTTGCCTAGCATGTGCAAGATTCTGTACTCCTTCCCTGGCACAAGTCCTTTCTGTATATGCTATGGTTTCTGCTTTTAAGAGATTTCTATGTGAGTGAAGGTTGTGTCTTTGCATCTATATGTATTTCTTCAGCCTTTCTTTGGCCCTTTTTCATTTGATTGGTTGGTTGGTTCTATTGTGGTTTATTTATATTTTATTGAATTTTATATTATTATTTTAGATAATAATATATATATATATCCTAATGGTAGCTAAAAAGGATGTGGATTGGAGTGGGGAAATGGAGGATGTTGGAGGAGCTGGAAGAGGAAAAACCATTATCAGAATATATTGTATAAAAAATCTATTTTAATAAAAAGGCAAGTGAAATTCATATAAGATCCTACTTGCAATAAAGCTATTATTTTCATATTAGAACATGAAAGCAATTTTAAAAGCAATTGAAAAATATAGACTTCTAGTCTTTATTAATATGAGATTAACTTTCAAACAATGAAAGTGATTCAGTAAACATTAACCCATTTCAACCCTGAAAAAATGATTCTGTAAAATAATGGCATATAGTAATAAATAAATGCCCACTTAAGATTGGCATTTTTATCAATGAAAATGAAATATCTGAAATTAAATTCAAGCAGTACTAAAAGATTTTCAATTTATTGCCATATATTTGTAAAATATAATTATTCCAATTTATTTGCACAAATACTTTACTTCTAAATTTCAGGAATCATAAATGTAAACGCAAAAAAATAGTGACTTTTCTTAACCTTAAGCAAAATTTACATCCCTGGGGTATTTCCTTTTCCTCACACACTGTAACTTAGGCAAACTCTCACTCTCTCATTTCTTTTTCCCTATTTGCATCACAAATAGCCAGAAAGACAGGAGGAAATGCTCACATCATCTATCATTAAGAGAATAAAAAGGAAGACCACAATGGACTGTTAAATTTATATCTACTATGTAGATGCTAAGGAGGTAGAGGGGACTCTAATGCCTCTCGAAGACTAAACTGGTTCCCCTCAGTGTGCTCAGAACTCCTCCTCAAGGGCAAATCCATAAACCATGGATTGTTTGTGGGAGACTTGGCAGAAGTGCCAGAAGAACAGTAAAACAGTCCAAGTATGAAAATCAGCCACACATCATTAAAATGCCCAAGTACAAGGAGAGTTCGGCTCACCATCAGTCCAAGCAAAAGTTTGGAGACTAAAAGGATTCCACGAAGGTCACCCCCAAATGTTGAAAGAGAGAGAGGAGGAGAAGGCAGCCAGAGGAGTTTAAAAATTGTTTATCTGTCAAAAACACAAATCAACTTAAAGTTCACGGCCAGCAAGAAAAATGCTTCTGTTTATAGGCCAGAGGCTCAGGTAATCAACTGCTTACCAAGCTAGCATGCAAGGCCAGGCTTTCCATCCCCAGCAGCTCAGATAGTGTACATGGTAGTGCACACCTGTAATCCTAGCATTCTCTAGATGGGGGCAGGAGGATCACAATTTTAAGGTCATTCTCGGCTACATAGTGAGTTTGAGGCCACCCTGGGATTCAGGAGATCCTGTCTAAAAGGATGAGATACCAGTTATTATCCAATAAGGGCTTTCTTACATAAAGTGGCTTACAGAATCAAGGTGTTCTGCAGGAGCAGTAGGTCTTAGGCTCAGCTACTGCCTGGGGTAGCTTTGTCATCACTGTGACAAAATACCTCAGGAACGCTCCTAAATGGAGAGCTTCAGTACAATTCAAATTTCTTGCTCTTCCTGAATCTAGACTAATTTCCTTGTGTTTGGAAATGAATTGAGATGGCAGGGCTTAAGGATCCATGACCTTAGGTTAAGGGTCAGCACAGTGCTGTGAATTGAATATGAAACTTCTGACCCTCTCCAGTTCATGTGGGTACTGCTACCTTGAAATAGTGGAAACGTTAGGAGGCTGGGGAAGACGTACTTCACTGGGATCACACCATTGACGGTTATACTGTGTCCCCTTCTCTTTCCGTGCTTCCCATACAACAGGAGGTGAATAGCCCTTGCTTTATTTTTCCTACCTGCAAGTTCTGCCTTACCCAGATTCAAAGGAGCCTGGGACTATGGGCTGAGCCAAGACAAACTTTTATAAACTCATACTATGTACTCACACCCTTCTTGGAAAGGGCTTTTCAGATCCTTGCTCCAGTCTGCATATTTTTAAACCACGGAGTTGTGGTAGATCTTACATATATCCTGATTCAAGCCAGGCAGTGATGGTGCACACCTCTAATCACAGCACTCGGGAGGCAGAGGCAGGCAGATCTCTGTGAGTTAGAGGCCAGCCTGGTCTACAAGAGCTATTTCCAGGACAGCTAGGGCTACTCAGAGTAATGCCGTCTCAAAAAACAAAACAAAAATACCACTTTCCAAGTATTTCTCATTTTGTGTTTCCATGTCACAGTAGTTTTTTGTTGTTGTTGTTGTTTTTTGAGACAGGGTCTTGCTATTAAGTCCAAGCCTCACTCAATTTCAATTTCATAATGGTGTCATCAGAAACATGAAAATTCTTTTTTGTTTTGGGTCCTTTTAAAAAAAAAATAGAGTTTCTAACTGTCCTGGAACCCATTCTGTAGATCAGGCTGGTCTGAAACTCAAGAGATCTGTTTCTGCCTCTGGAGTACTGGGATTAAAGGTGTGTACCACTATATCTATCCAGAAGCATGGAATTTCTTAATTTTGATAGTCAGTTTTCATTGTGTGTCTGTTCCAAAGCTAAGAAATCACTGCCTAATGTAAGATCATAAAGAGATACCCCTATGTTTTGTCTAGGAATCTGTTTAAGACATCAATTCAGGTTTATTTATTTTGTGCTAATTTCTGCATATGGAATGTTGTAGAAACCAAACCAGAATCTTTTGCATTGTGATATCTGTTATTCCAGTACCACTTCTGAAAACATTGATGTAACCCCACTGAGTTTTCTTGGCAAATGATCCCAAGTGTATACATTTATTTCTGAATTCTCAGTTCTACTTCATTTGATCTATGTCTATTCTTTTTGTGTGTGCTCATGTGTATATGCACATGTGCATTTTAATGTCTGCAGACAAGCATTAGATACTATGGAACTGGAGGTACAGGCAGTTGTGAGACACTTGATGTGGGTGTTGGGAACCAAACTCAGGTCCTCTGCAAGAGCATCAAGTGCTCTTAAACTGCTGCGCCATCTCCATCGCTATTCTATAATCTAGTCTCACAACACTCACACCATACTGTTATTATAACAGGTACTCAGACCTTAGCAGGCTTTCAGATCTTAGCACACCTGGCTCCATAATGGAAGTACCATTTAGGCCCTAAAACTCCACTCAGCACACAGACAGAGCCACGTGCCAAAACGAAAATTAAGACTTAATCCATCAAAGTTCACAGTTCTGGGAAAGTCTCTTAAATGTACTAACCTTGCTTTTTGGCTTCTGTAATTCTGCTTCTGGCTAACTGTTCTAACTGAATGAAGTATGTCAACACAAGATATTGTTTTTGTGCTTAAAAGCTCACCCTGAGGAAAACCCAGAGCTACACTGAGATCCTAAAACACCTAGTGTAGTCGCCAGCCGGCTAATATTAGCTTAAACCAGTGTCTGAGTAATCTTCTCCAGTGAACACCCCAAAACAAGATTAGTGTGCCTTGATAGCAAGCTTTGAAATCAAGCCGTGTGAGTCCTCTCACGGTTTCTGGTTGCTTGTTTTGTGTATGAACACTATTGTAGTAATTCAGAGTCCCTTAGATGTCTATCTGAAGCAAACTTTATTAGCTTACAAATAAGTAGATTTCATTATGGCATTTTCCCCAGATATTTACTTCTCTCCCTGTCTTCTTCCCATGACCCCTTATGTTCTACCTGCTGACTTCTTTCCACAGTCACTTTACATGTGACCTCTTGTTCCCCTCCCTCAACTCTTCCTACTGGAATTTTAAAATCAACTTGTTGGTTTCTGTAAATGCCAGCTGGGATTTTAAACAAGGATTGCATTAAACTGTAGAAGAGCATGATGAATCCTGCCTTAACTATATTCAGTCTTCTAGACGAATATGGAATGTCTGCATGTATTAGATTGAACATTTTGACATGGCATATTAACTGATTTTGCAATGTTAAATGAACCTGACATCCCTGGAGTGAATCCCAGTTTGTCACAGAATATAATTAATCCTTTCTTATACATTCTTTTACTAGATTTGATTTGCTAATACTTTTTGAGCTTCTTGGATGTAGATTTCATCAAGCTTAGGGCTCTGTTAGCCATAAATTAAAATATTTTATTCTTTTCTTTTCTGTCCTCTTTTAAAAATATGTTTGTTTTTGTGCAGATGAGTGTTTTGGCTGCATGTATGTATGTACACCACATGCATGCCTGGTGACCAAAGAGAACAGAAGAGGATATTGTATCCCCTGGAATTGAAGTTACAGATGATTGCGATCCTCTGTGTGAGTGCTGAGAACAGAGCTTGATGCATGTGATGGCTACTCCTGGTAGTCAACTTGACTACTTCTGGAATTAACTAAATACGCAAGCCATTGGGCATGCCTATAAGGGATTTTTAATTAGTTGGGTCATTTGAGGTAGGAAGACTCAACTTAAATATGGGCCACACCTTCTCATGGAAGCCTATATAAAGGACAAGGAAGAAAGGAAGTTTTCCAAGTTCATTTCTTCACCAATATTAGAGCCTACTTCCTTGGGATCCTGGTATATATTGAAGATCAGCTGAGATATCCAGCCTTGTGGACTGAACAACTGCTGGATTCTTGGACTTCCCATTGTTGGACTAGTCAGATCATAACCTGTAAGCCACTCTAATATATCCTCATCTATGTATGTATGTATGTATGTATGTATGTATCTATCATCTCTATCTATCCATATATCTATGGGATTTGTATAATATATATATATATGTATATATATATGTATAATATATATACATATATATGTATATATACATAATATATATTATGTATAATATATAAAATATATATAATATATATATATTTGTAATATAATATATATATATATATATATATATTAGTTCTGTTTCCTAGAGAACTCTAATACAGTGCATAAATGTTTAGAATTCTAATATCCTCTTGGTGGGTTTTTTCTTTAATGAGTAGCTAGTGTCCTTCTCTATCTCTTCTGATTAGTTTTATTTGAAGTCCGTTTTGTCAGGCATTAAAATAGCTATCTAAACCTGTTTGCTTCTTGGATTCATTTGCTTGAAATACTTTTTTTCCATTTTTACCCTAAGGTGATATCTGTCCTTGGTGGTGAGCTGTGTTTCTTGGTATTTTAATCCAGTCTGTTGGTCTAAGTCATTATACTGGGGAATTGAGACTAATAATACTGAAATATTAATGAGCAGTGCGTATAATTCCTTTTACTTTTGTTGTGGTGGTGTGAGAACCCTCCATTTTGACTAACTGTTCTAGGGTTATTTATTCCTTGTATCCTCTTGGGTGTATTCATCTCTTCAGACTGAACTGAAGTTTTGCTTCTAGTGCCTTCTATAAGGCTGGATTAGTAAACAGAAATTGCTTTGTTTTTATTGTGGAATGTTTCTTTGGAGATTGGGATTGATAGTTTTGCTGGGTATAGTAGTCTATGCTGGCATCTCTGGTCTCTTGGAACTTTTACAACATCTGTCCAGTCCCCTTTGGCTTTCAGAGTCTCCATTAAAAAATCAGATGTTATTCTCAATGTGAATGTATTAAATGGAAGTTGGTCAGTAGTTGTTAAATGTAAATGTACTAAATAGAAGTTTCTCAGTAGTAGCAAAATAAAATATACAATGAATTTTCAATAAAAATAATCTCACAGTTATGGATTTTTTAATCTTCAGAATTACTACTGAAGGTAAAGCTGACATTAGTTTATTTATGTGTGGAAATTTAAAATCTGAATATATATATATATATATATATATATATATAAGTACATACACATACATATACACTCAAATAATATAATGGTTTCAGGAAATCAAACCAATAAAATCAGGAAATTCATCTTCTCCCCCTTCCTTCCCTCATACATTACTGCCAGTGCAGGCCCAGATAATCATCAGCTTCTTGGGAATGTGTTGCATCCTATTCTAAGTAACTTGGTGTTCCCAGGATTTCAGAGATTGCAGCGTATTCTGCATAACAATGTCAGCAGAGTAATTTTATATTACTTGTTCTCCTCTACTAACATAGCAGATAAAAATTTCCACTAGAAAGCAGATGTGAAGAGGTTATTTTTCATTAGTAAGCTAAAAATCTGAACGCTAAAAAATAAGTTAGTCACACCAAGGCTCTCCTGAGCCATGGGCAGGAGGTCAGTCAGTCTAAGTACTCCTTGAAGACAGCAGTTGGCTTGGGAAATGGGTATAACTCACACTGAACTACTTGGCCTTTCTAGCAATATGGAATTTAGCTCAGCATGCTCAGTTTGTTTATGACAACATTCTTTTACTGTTCACCACTGTGGACTGCTTCTCTGTTTAGGATACAGAAGAACAATGGATACTACTTTTTATGAAAAGTTTCAGGCCCTGAAAACCCTCTGAAAATAAATAGTCCAAATACCGGTTCCATTTCTTCCCCTGCAGGTACAAAAAAAAGAAAAAAAATGACTTGTTGAATATGAATATTTGTTTCCTGCCTCAAGTTTACAACATCCTGAACACATAGTGCAAACATCAGCTTAGATGACCTAGGTTCATGATTAGAGCTAAGTCACTAAATTAATCCAAGGGCTCTAAATATTGCTTTAATTATAATGGTAAAACATTCATCATAGCAAAGTACTGTGAAATAGAAAAGTACCACCATTCTCATCGTCTAAAAACTTACTATCTAAAATAGATGACACAAAAGATATTATGTCACTCACAGTCTCTGCTGTATACCCAGGAGTATTTTCTAGGATAATGAGAACTCTGTGATGTAAGAACTCTGTGTTCTTACATCAGATTCACTGTAGATACACACAACTGTACTATTACATGAGACAATGAATGATCAGAATAGCAAGGGTCAAACTATGAAGAGTTATATCCTAGAGACAATGAAGGTCTAGGCCAATAAATCTGGATGAAAGTTATTTGACAGCATTACGAAGGCAAACATTTCATTTTCACTTTTTGCAAGCAGTAGAACTAAGACTAGGAAAGAAGTAAAGGCATACAAAAATCTCTTGATTAAGCTTCGTGAAATCCATATTCATGATGAAAGTAAATTTATTTACCCGAATAGAGCTCACGTCTACTGTCCTTTCTTCGGGGCTTTCCTTTAAAATGAACACATTAGGTTAGAAAATCATCAGATAATAACCATGTTTCTTCACACCCTGATTCATATTGCTATGTTCTATTCCTACCATCATTCTGGGATTCCTTTTGAAAATATATTCACTATAGCCCACTCTATTTCCTTCTCCCTAAAAGCACAAATAAGGGAACAAGAAAAGCATAGACAATAAGTGAGCACCTAAGATTAACTAGCCTCTGACCTTCTCTTTTTATTTTTGTACTTAACTGTTAAAAGTAGTGATGGAGGATGTTAAAGACTTTTTCTCTAAGAAATGTGGTGTTTGACTTGTACCTTAAAGGACAATTTCTAAGTTTCCCATATTGATCAGTCCCCATGGACCTTCTTGAATTTCACTGGGGTCAGTTATAATTAAATGTGGCTCATCTGTGAATTTATTGATTTCAGCCTTTTTAAAAGTTAGTTTGGCTAGGGCTTTGTCAAACTTGTTTATCGCTTCAGAGAATCAGATTTTTATTTCACTGATTCTAAATGTTGTTCTTTTAGTCTCTATTTCATTTATTTCTGCCCTAATCTTTATTATTTCTTGCCATTTATTAGAAACTTGTGGTGCATCATTAGTTTGAGACCATGGCTTTTAAAAAGTTGGGGTTTGTTTTGTAGGTTTTTTATGTGTATGCGTGTTTTGCCTGCATGTATATGAATACACCACATGCGTGCCTCTGCTTAGAGGCCAGAAGAGGGCACTGAGTCCCCTGGAACTGGAGTTACAGATGCTTGTGAGACACCATGTGGCTGCTGGGAAGATTAGCTGGGTTCTCTGCAAAATCAGCAAGTACTCGTAACCGCTGAATCATCTCTCCAGACACCACCATGAATTTTTAAAGTAAGCACTTATATAGCTATAAGCTTTCCCACTAGGAATGCGTAGCTATATCCCAGAGGTTCTTGTAGATTGTATTATGATTTCATTTGATTCTAGGAATTTTAAAATTCCCTCCATGATATCCTCAGTACATTCAGAAATGTATTTTTCAGTCTCCAAATATCTCTATAGTTTCTCTTACTGTTGATTCCTAGTCTTATTTTAATATATTATAAGGGATTACTTGAATTTTTGGTATTCATTACAGCTGTTTTGAAAACTGCATTTAGACATGTAGAAGAATAAAATTAGATCTGTATCTCTCACCCACCTCAAAAATAAATTCAAATGAACAAAAAACCTCAATGTAAGACCTAAAATTCTACAACTGCTAGAGCGAAAACACTTCAAGATATAAGCATAGGCAAAAACTTTCTGAAAAGGATTCCAATAGCACCAGGCAATAACTCCAAGAACTGACAAGTGGGATTACATGAATTTCAAAAGCATTTGCACAGCAATGCAAGCTACCAGCAGATAATCTACAGACTCAGAAATGCCCTGCCAGCTAAATTTCAGGCAGGGAGTTCTAATTAAATATCACAAAAACAAATTATCCAATAAGGTAACAAAGTGAACAGAAAGTTCTCAAAAGAAGAAATACAAATAGCTAATAAGCATTTTACAAAGTGTTTGACATCCTCAGCCATCAGGAAAATGAAAATTAAAACCACTTTGATATTCCATCTCATCCAAGTCAAAATGGCCATCATTACAAAAACGTGGGGCTAGAGATGGCTCAGCACTTAAAAGGACTTGCTGAACTCACACAGAATTCAGCACTCACCTGGTGGCTTAGCATCCTTTATAATTCTAGGTGCAGGGAATCTGACCTCCTTTTATAGTCTCTGGGGTACCTCACATGTGCACATACATACATGTAGGCAAAACATCCATGCACACAAAATAAAAAAAAAAAAAACAGAGACAGAATGCAAAAAAAAAGAAGCTAGAGAAGATGTGGGAGCAGTGGACCCCTTATTAACTACTTCTTGGAGAGTAAACTGCTGTAGCCACTATGGAAATGAGTCTGAGATCCTTGAACATCTGTGTCTATTACTGCACTATTCAGAATAGTCAGGGAATAGAAATACCCTTTATAGCCGTCCACTGATTCATGGGTAAAGAAAATGTGGTGCATTCATACAACTGAACTTATTCAGCCATAAAGAAAAATAAAAATCATGACATGCATGGAGAAACAGATGGAAATCTAAATTAGCATATTAAGCAAAATAATCCAGACTCAGAAAGACAAATACTGTATGTCTTCTCTCCTATGTGGATCCTAGATTTTGTGTATATTTGTGTGCATATGTTCATGTGTACATATGTGAAGACCAGAAGAGAACCTCTGGTATGGTTCCTCAAGCACTTTGTTAGAGACAGCATGTCTTCAGTGACCTGGGGCTTGTCGATTACAGTAGGCTGGCTGGCCATCCGGCCCCAGGGTTCCACCTGCCTCTCCAGTACTGGAATTAGAAGTACACACCTGGCATTTAAAAAATGCGGGTTCAGAGGATGAAACTCAGGATCTTCTGTTGCCTTCCAAGCAATTTACTGATTGCCTAACCCCCAAATCATAGATGTCCATTCTAGTATGTCTGTGTATATATGCAGGAGAGTATAAAACTAGAAAGGAGAGCATGAAGAAATGGGGGTGTTAAGGGAGGGAGGGAGGGAGGGAGGGAGGGAGGGAGGGAGGGAAGGAAGGAGGGAGGGAAGGAGAAGATTGAAAGAATACATGTGACATGAAGTAAATGTGTGATATGGCAGGATGGAAAGGAGTGAAGCAGCAGGGGTGCTGGAAAGTGAGGGCGGGGAAGAATCAACAAAAAGGGAGGAAAATGCAATAATGAAACCTAATACTTTGAATGCTAAGTTTACAAAAAGTAAAAAAGAAAAAAAAAGTACTAAAAAGGGATAAAGGAATCTTGTGCAGTATGTACAGTAGATTCTATGAAACTCTAAATCTTTACTTGGCTTTAGCTAGCACCATATTCTCAGACACAATACTTTTTACTATCCGTAACAGAAAATTCTGCATATTAAACTTGTATAGCACAGCACCCCTGTGATATAGTTTTTGTAGTGCTGGGGATCAAATTCAGGGCCTTGTGCATGCTAGGCAGGTGCTCTGCCACAGACCTCCATCTTCACCTCAGTGATGCCTTTTCCTACTTAGCATTTTTAGTTTGTAATCCTGAACCAGTTCTTTGAGATGTAGACATATTTTTTTACCATATAGCATTTTTATAAACGTATGTCAGTAAGTGTTCACAAATTGGCAAAAGCATTTGTGTGTGTGTGTGTGTGTGTGTGTGTGTGTGTGTGTGTGTGTGTGTGTGTGTGTGTGTGTCTATGGCACAGTGGTGGTAACAAAGCATTTAAAAGACCTAAACGCTCCTGGTGCTAGCATCCCAATTATGCAAAGGTAATTGATCATTGGCCTTTCATAGCTAGATAGTCTACACCTATGGATACAACCTAGAATCAAAACTATTTGGGGAAAATACAGAAAACTCCAAAAGTCACAACCTGAATGGGCTGTGTGTTGAGCAGTCTGCTGAGTCCATCTGAATGGAATGGCATGCTGGCATGCTCTGCTGTAGCTCCCCACAGCACTCTTCGTTTCAGTGTTGTGCATCTAGCATTTGTGTACTGTTATAAGGCACAATGGCACTTTGTGTTCTAAACACATACGGACTGTTTTTCTTATCATTATTCCCTAAACCATCTAGTGTAACAACTCTTTACACAGAATTTTCTCTCTACTGGATAAGTAATTAAGGAACAGTTAGTTAAGTAATTACAATACAAGTATAATATAAGTATACTCTACTGCATACACAATTTAGAGATGACTTAAACCAAAGACAGTTTCTAACTTAATGATGGGTCAACTTACAGTACTTTAACTTTATCATGAACCCAGTGTAACAAATTCTCATCCTAAGTCAAGGAGAATCTGTATAGAAGAGGAGGTGCATAGGCTATATGCAAATACTACATCTCTTGATGAGACTTCAGCATCTATGGATATTGTCACCTGAAGGGGTTTCCTAGAGCCATTTCCCTTACAATATCAAGGGTCAAACAGATTTTTGGCTCCTGCTTCAGGCAAGTTCGGAATGTACATGTTTTGCTGTTTCTCATCTTCTCCATTTTGTTTTTTGAGGATTAAAACAGTGTCTCTAGAAAATTTTTGTCAAGTTACTGATTCATCAAATATGATGGTAACCTGCCTGTTGAGGAATAGTTGAAGATGTGTTCCATTTGCTTATGCTGTGGAATACATGTTTAATGATGCAAACATGTGCTGCATTCTTTTCTGTTGCATTTGTTGAACTCTGTGAAACTGTGTTACTTTGCCTGCCTAAAACACCTGATTGGTCTAATAAAGAGCTGAATGGCCAATAATTAGGGAGGAGAAAAGATAGGCAGGGCTGGCAGGCAGAGAGAATAACTAGAAGGAGAAATCTGGGAAGAGAAGATCAAGGAACAAGAAAAGAAGGAGAGAGGACATCAGGGGCCAGCCACCCAGTGAGACAGCAAACCACGGAGTAAGAGTGAAAGGTAATACAGAAAGGGAAAAAGGTAAAAGCCAAGAGGCAAAAGGTAGATGGAATACTTAAGAAAAGCTGGCTAGAAACAAACCACGCTAAGGCTGGAATTTGTAAGAAAGAATATGCCTCTGTGTATTTATTTGGGAACTGTGTGACAGGCCCCTCAAAGAGTATATAAAGCAATAACTACACCTGCCTGTGCATGTTCTTAACAGCAAAGAACAACTACTTCATGGTTGCTACCTGGCTGTGAAAGATCACAAGCTGCATCCTGATTTCTGATATACATAGAAGTGATCAAATGTGGTTTGGGAAATGATGAAATACCAGAAGATCATGCTGATTAACTCCGTATTATATTTACTTCTCTAACTTCCAATCTTTCTTCTTGTGCTCCAAGCCCCTATTTCAAACTGTCTTCCTAATATTTTGGCCTTGAGTGTCTCAAAATTAAGTAGGTTAACAACTAACCACTCAGCAGAGCTCCTGGAGTCCAGTTGAAGAGCGGGAGGAGTGCTAATAGGGGTCAAGACCATGATGGGGAAAACCACAGAAAAAGCTGACCTAAGCAAGTGGGAGCTCACTGACTCTGGACTAATAGGTGGAGAACCAGGATAAAGCCAAACTAGGCCCCCTAAATGCAGGTGACAGTGGATGACTTGGGCAGTTTATGGTGCCACTGGCAGTGGGACCAGGATCTAAACCCAAGTGCATGAACTGGCTTTTTGGAGCCCATTTCCTATGAAGACATACCTTGCTCAGCCTAGACACAGGGAGGAGAGCTTTGGTCCTGCCTCAGTGTGGTGATGGGACAGACTTTGTTGACTCCCCATGGGAGGGAGGCCTTACTCTCTCTGAGGAACAAAAGGTGGTGGGGTGAGAGGAAGATGGGGGGAGAGGGAGGAGGGAAGGAAGGGAGAACTGGGATTTGTATAAATAAATAAATAAATAAATAAATAAATAAATAAGGTTTGATGGGTAATGTACTGTGTATGTTTATCTTATTGATTGTTAAGTAAAATACTGTTTGGCCAATGAGACAGCAAGTTAGATGGGACTAGGAGTCAAAGAGGATTCTGGGAAATGTAGTAGAGAAGTGGTGATCCAGGCAGGAAGTGACATAACAAGGAGACTCATATTTAAGTGAAGGAGAAACAGGAAGGGTCCCTTTTTTTCCCCTTGCTTCTCCAGGAGCACAATGTGAGCCACCGGCAAGAAGGGACGCCAATAAGGCGTCTGATAAGATAAGTCTTATAAAATATATAGGCTTATGATAGTTAAGACTGAGCTAACAGATGAGAATCCCAGTCATTGGCCAAGCAGCTTTGAATACACAAGTTTCTGTGTATTCATTTGGGCCTAACTCAGGCGGGCGGCTGGCGTAAATCACACATGGGGCAGTGGGGCTCGGCGGCTTTTGGCGGAAAGATTTATCGTAACAAAGGTTAGAATGCAGTCTCAACTTTTCCTCCCCCATAAACAAGGAAATATCTCCAGTTCTTTCATAAGACTTCCTCTTACTAATAAATGTCAACCCAAACAGAAGTCCTTTTCTCATTCCTACTGTCAACCTGTCATCAGCAGTCCTGCCTTCTCTAAACACATGCCAAAGCAGACCATGGCTATTAGTCTCTGTTGCAGCCACCCACACAAAAGTCCCTATCAGGAGCTCATCTAGACTCCAGCAATGCCCTGGTTGCTGCCCTTACTTCTGTGCAGCCCTCCACTTATAAACAATCCTCCACAAAGAAACCAGTCATCACCATTAAACACTGACTCAGAATATTTTATAACCATGCTGGAAAATCTTCCCACTGTCTCCTACTGTACTCTTGAGCAGACCTGTATGACAGATGTCACCTGTGCCTTTTCATACTTTTAAGGCCCTGTCTCAAAAACAACAACAGAATGTTTTTTATGTTCTGTACACATTCAAAACATATCCAAGACGGGCCAGCAAGATGGATTAATGGATAAAAGTGATTCCTACTAAACCTGATGACTTCAGTTCAGTTCCTGGAACCCATAGGATGAAAGAGGATAACTGCCTGCTACAATCTATCCTCTGACCTCCACATGAATGCCATGGCATATGTGAAATCCCCCACACACATAAATAAATGTAAAATTTTTAATAAAAGTATTTCCAAGGGCTAAAACTTTTAATGCGGAGAATCTCATTGATTTGAGACTTTTACAACTGAATATATCAATAAGATAAAATTTCAGAATTAAATCATACCAATGATCTTTACAACGGCAAATGCCAAAAATAATAAAACAGATTTTAACGCACTAATGTGGAACAAAAGCCATGTTGGAGACAGACAGAATATCAAAACAGTTTAAAATTGACTATTATAGGGACCAGAAAATTGTCTTGAGGGAATATCCTATGCACCAAAATGTTTGACTGCATTTCTGGTTCCAGCCACTAGATGTCAGTATGCCAACTCTCCAATTGGTGAAAACCAAATTGTCTCCCAGACACTATAAACCCAGCTGAGGAGGGTCTTTGGCCTTAAACTATTGCTTTCAAGTACTGAGAAGCTATGACTATCAATGACAAAATTCTCAAAATATTCTTGAATGATGGAAAGTAATCGATATATAATAATAACTACTACTATCCGAGCAATTACTATATACCAAACATACTGAGATTCACATACATCATGAAATGTATTATGTACAACATAATCAGGTAGATATTATCGTTCCTGTTCCAGAACTCCAGGAGACTGATTAAGGAGGGTTAAGAGTTTGAGACTAGACTAGGCTATTCAAAACAAAAATGATGAATATGTGTGATATAACATGTTAATTGGTTTAATTTAGCCATGCCATTGTGAACATACTATATTCTGTATCATAATTGTGCATGACTTTATTTATGAGCTAAATAAATGAATGAAAAAAAAACAAAGCAAAATCCTAACAAGGTAATTGAAGCCCATAAACGTTTTTTTAAAAACTTGTCTGAGATTGAAATTATTAAGCAAAGGTAAAGAATCTGAGCCATGTAATGGTGTTCAACGTTTTGGTGTGTTTTAATACAAAGTCTCAACATTTATTCAGAAATATCTAATATGTGAACTCAAAGGTACACATCTGTAATCTCAGTACCTGGGAAGCTGAGGCAGGAGAATTCTCTTTTAGGCTCATTTGGACTACATAGGACATCTTGGTCTATAAATAAATAAATATAACTAAAAATTTAAAAACTAACCAAAGAAATTTTATTAAACTTCAATTAGAACAGCAAGGATCTGAGACACTGGACCCATGACCTGCTCCTTCATGGACAGTATGGTTAAGGGTTCAAGGCTTCCATTCTCTACCAATACCACATGCAAAGCAGAAAGGTTACATTCCAGCTGTAACCATCTAAAATACCAGAGTGCTCATCTTTGTCCCAGCATGTTCATTAGACAGACATGCAATGCCGGCTGGGGTATACCAAAGACTAGACACTTCTACCTTGCCCCATACCTAATATAGTAGCTCAGAGTTTTCTATGTAAGCAAGCAGTTATGGAGAACAACATATACACTGGAGTTTTAGTCACCCATAAAGAATGAAATTATATAATTTGCAAGAAAATGAATGGAATCAGCAATCATCATGTTAGAACAAATCAGATTCAGAAAGACTGATAATACATTTTCTCTCATGTGGAGAGTATATATTTTAAAAGTTTTATACAGTTAGTGTGATAGTGCAGACCTATAATCCCAGCACCTGGAAGTTGGGGACACGCAGATAAGGCTTTTAAGAGCATCCTCAGTCAGACAGCAAGTCTGAGGCCAGCCTGAGCTACGTGAGAGCGGGGATAGAGGTGGGGAGAATGAGACTGAATTCTTTGCACACATGAAAGTAGAAGGGGACTGCTTGGGAAGAGGAACAGGAGAGGGGGAAACAAAAGGGTAACAAAATTTATGGCAGACACATAGGAAAATGTCATCATGAAATCTGTAAGTTTGTACACTGGATATACACTCTAAAAATGAACTAAAATAGGGCTGGACAGTTGGCTCAGTGTTTAAGAGCACTGACTGCTCTACCAGAGGATCTGAGTTCAATTTCTAGCATCTAAATGGTGGCTCACAACCATCTATAACTTCATCCCCAAGGGAGCCAATGCCATCTTTTGGCCCCCATGGTACCAGAGCATTCACATACACAGTACACAGATACATACGCAAGCAAAACACTCATACACATAAAATAAAATTGACTGAAAATAAAATACAAATGAGCCAGGCATGGTGGCACATACCTTTAATCCCAGTTCTGAGAAGGTAGAGACAAGGGGATCTCTGGGAGTTCAACGCTAACCTGGTCTACATAATGAATTGCAGGACAGACAGAGCTACATAGTGAGACTCTGTCTAAAAGTTAATTAGTGAATTAATTAATAGTTAAATGACCTTCAAAGTTCACCTCAAAGGAACTGAGTTTACTTGGAACAGTGTGAGAATGCTAAATGTAATGGTTTCTACAAAATAAAAGCTTCTCTCAGCTAAGAGCAAGACAGTAAACCATAGGTCAGTTAGTTCCTAGGGCAAAATAGACAAATAAGAGCTCTTCTAGAGCAAGAGCAACTCTCAACGACTTGCTGACAAAAACCATCCTAGCCTGAGAGCTACAATGATCACCAGCCTGACAACTGGTACAGTGGTGGAAAAGTGCTATAGGAGTCATCATCCATTGTTTGCTTAGATTTCAGACCTGGTCCACAGACAGAACCCATGCCTGATACCATTAACTGGGTCAAGAACCAGTAGCTATGTGATGATTAATGTCACATTTAAAGTTTAGACTTACTATGCCTGAGAGACCAAAAAGCAAAAATGCCTCTGGCAAGTGGCCCCTTGCTTGTACTGACTAAACCCTCTAAGCCACTTCCCTTTATTCCCAGATTTAAAGACTATTTTTTGTTTGAGTTTTTTTTGGGGGGGCTTCTTTTATTCTTCTCTCATACATCTAAACCAGTTTCCCCTCCTCCCACTCTTCCCAGTCCTCTCCAACATCTCCCCTCTCTCCCAGATCCACTCCTCCTCTGTTTCCCTTCAGAAGAGAGCAAGCCTCCCAGAGATAGCAACCAAACATGGCGTTAAAAAGTTCAATATGATTGGGCTTGGAAAATCTGCTGTTCTTGCAAGACAGTAGGTCATAAGACTACTATTTCTGCTTTTATAATCAAACTTGCTTACTTTGCTCAAAAAGATGACTAGGCCAACTGCAAGTCATATGTTAAAATAATACCCTGCCTACATATAGGAAGAATACATGTAATCTTGTGGGGTTTGCCTTTACAATCCCTGGGTTAATATGACTAGGGGCTGCATCTCTGTTGCTGTCCTGGTGTCATAAGTATCAAACACCAGTATTTAATAAAGCCTATTCTTATTAAAATGTATTCATGGTCATGGCGAATCTCTTAAGAGACCCCAGACCCATTAAAGCTAGAGAGGTCATAGGTCCTAGGAAAGAACTTACCACTATTATTATGATAAACGGACATAGTATTAAATTGATTCCCGATGGTTTATCACTATACCCATTGATAAGTGCATCTCTCAACCTTCATCAAAGAGGCTCCTTTTTGCAGTAGAGGGCAGTCATTAATAGGGAGACTACCAATTAGTCAACATGCAAAGGATAAGAGACTACAAAGTGACCAGCCCTAAACAGGGTATCTGCATACCACGCCACCTCCCAAGGTTTAGGGATCTTTGAAAAAGAGGGTGTGGAAAGACTATAAAGGGCCAGAGGCAGTGAATAACTATGATGAAATAGTGTTTCCTGGGCACAACAGGCAATCGCATATATGAACTCACAGCAGTTATACAGCATTCACAGACTTGTCCGAGATCAAGCTACACAAAATCTTAGTATGGAGCAGGGAGGTGGTTATGAAGCCCTACCCCTAGCTGAAGAGTTATTAGCAATGATAGGTATTGGATGAAGGAAGAAGCAATTTTCTTCAGGCATGCAGGACATGAAAGGCTACCTATCCATGCTTCGGTAGATGGTCTTCAACCCATGGACAATATGGACAGCACTAAGTCGATTCAGTGACTTAAAAGAACAGAGCTCATGATATTAGTACAGAAAAGGAGTAGAAAGGATGGTGAAGGAAATAGGGAATGGGTTTGTTCAAAACAATACATTATAGTGTGTGTGTGTGTGTGTGTGTGTGTGTGTGTGTATGAAATTCTCAAGTAATAAAAAATGAATCTATGCATTTCCAAATGATATTTTCTTTTTCTTTCCTTTGTTTTTGTTCCAAGACAGGGTTTCTTTGTGTAGCCCTGGATTTACTAGAATTTGTCCCATAGACTGGGCTGGCTTCAAACTGCCTGCCTCTGCTTCCCAAGTGCCCAGATTAAAGGTGTGTGCCACCACTTCCTGGCTATATTTTCATTTTAAAAAAAGCAGCAACATAAAACTAAATTCTTACTTTTACTGTATATTAATTAAATTATAAAGATTCATGCACAAAAGATTAATAATGTAGTATTTAATATCCAAAGAACAGACTTCTAAGAAATGAGCTTGCAATGAAAAAGAATTTCAGAACATATATGCACATATCCTATGTATATCTGTACTCAACTGAAAAGTGAGTTTTCACATATCTTACTATTAGCAAATACACAATTTTTGTTGTTGCTGTTTTAAGCCATGGTTTTTCTATGTAGCCCTGGTTGTCCTGGAACCCACTATGTAGCCCAGGCTGGCCTTGAACTCAGTGATGCATCATCTGCTTCTTTGTCTTAAGTGCTGGGACTAAAGGCGTGCTTCACCCTGCCCGGCAAATACACAACTTTTAAAACATAGTTTACGGATCTAAGGGAAGAAGTTTATTTCTATCAGTGTCTAATTTGATGAGATCCAAATAAAAAGAACTTTTAAACTTCAGATTTATTAAATAGTTTCTTTAATAATTAAAATGAAGGGGCTGGTGAAATGGCTCAGAGGTTAAGAGCAGTACTTCTCTTCTGAGGTCCTGAATTCAGTTCCCAGCAACCACATGGTGGCTCACAACAATCTATAATGAGATCTGGTGCCCTCTTCTGGCCTGCAGGCAGAAAACTGTATACATGATAAATAAATCTTTAAAAAAAACAAAACGAAGTGAAAATTCAGCAAATTTGAGGCTGAAGAGATGGCTCAGTGGTTATGAGCACTGGATGGTCTTTCAAAAGACCCAGGTTCAATTCCCAGCACATGACAGTTCACAACTGTCTGTGACCCCAGTCCCAAGGGATTCAACTCCCTCTCTCAGCATGTTAGGGCATCAGTCATGTACACTCATACACATAAACCTAAGTTAAATGTAAAAAATGTGTTGAAAATACACCAAATTTTAAGCAATGGGACATTATGTTGATAGACTTTTCAATTATAGAAGTATGACTTAGTATTAGAAACATTCTTTTCAATGAGGAGAAATCACAATCACAAAGTCAGGAAATAAATTCATGTAGAACAGACTGAATACAGCCAGAGTTAAAGTCAATGTTAATTTGTTTGCTTGGTAATGAGTTACAATTTCTCTCTTTCTTGCTTTCTTTTTTTTTTTTTTTTTTTTTTTTTTTTTTTTTGGTTTTTCGAGACAAGGTTTCTGTGTGTAGCTTTGGAGCCTATCCTGGCACTTGCTCTGGAGACCAGGCTGGCCTCGAACTCACAGAGATCCGCCTGCCTCTGCCTTCTGAGTGCTGGGGTTAAAGGCGTGCGCCACCAACGCCCGGTGAGTTATAATTTCTTAGCTATATATTTACTGATATACCTCTAGTATATAAATTATTTGTATACATAAATCTGTTTTTAACTTAATAATTAACCTCTCCTCTTTTGTGTAACATAACTTTTTAAAAGAACAAGTGAATTTACAAATGCCCATGACCAGATGACCTCAGTATCAACTATGGAAAGAATGCCAAATGTTCGGTGAGTTTTTCAAAAGCAGGAGAGGAAAGCACAGTTCCAAACTTATTCTCTGAGCTCAGTATTTCCCTGAAATCAAAACCAGACAATGCTACCACAAGGAAAAATCAACATACCTTATTAATCTACACACAAAATTATATGAATTACTGGCAAAGTCTGGCAACACATAGGACGTGTTCTTCATGACAGAGGAATTGATTGTGGGAATGCAGAGTTAAACACTTAAACATCAATTAATGTAATATACCATAATAATACAATACAGGAGTGGCTGGACTGTTTACACTCATCAAGTGGCCATTGTTTATCTCCCACACTGTTTCTAAAGTTCTGTGGCAATCAAATTGGGGAAGACAAAGTCATCCAAATAAGGAAGACGGAGGGGGGACAGTGGGAGGGAGGGGGGAAGAAACCTACTTTTGATTCAGATGACAAAAATTTATATAGAGATATCCTATGGAATCCATTAAAAGGCATGTCTAATAAGCAATCTCAACAAGACTGCAGAATATATAAAATCAATATACACAAATCAACTTCATTTCAATTGCATTTCTATTCGGTAGTGATGACTAATCTGAAGATAAATGTCAGCTACCATAACATCAGAAAAAATAAGCCATAAATAAACTTAGCAAAAGATGTGTAAAACTTTTGCTTTGAAAACTTTAAACCTGGCATAATGGCGCATTCCTGTAATCTCAGCATTCAGGAGGGCAGAGGCTGGAGGATTGGCTTAAGTGTGACCAAATTCAGTCTGTGTACACAGTGAGCTCTGAGCCATATATACAGCAAGACTGTCTCAAGGAAACAAAACAAAGCCTACAAAACATTGCAAAATCAACTAAAGAGCCCTGAAGAAATGGAAAGGCATATGATGGACTTAATACTTATGTTATGGTCACAATACCCACCCAAATTGATCTACAGAATCAAAGTATTACCTACCAAAATCCAAGCAGGATATAGAAACTGAAAACAGCATGGCAAGGTGGTGCATGCCTTTAAGCCCAGCATCAGGGAGGCAGAGGCAAGTAAGTTTGAAGTCAGCCTGACCTACATGGGGAGTTCCAGGCTAGTCAGAACTATAAGGCAAGACTCTGCTTACAAAAAAATAAGAAAAGAAACTGACAAACTAAACTGAAATTCACACAGAATTTTAAGAAACTGAAACATGTCCTTGGAATAGGCAGTAAATTCTTAACTTGGATAACAAAAGCGTAAATAATATAAGAAAAAATTACATTCTGTATAGGTCCTAAAGGAATATTAAAAATAATGCAATATGTATATATATGTATACACACACATATATGTATATATTTTGACTTCAAAATTAATAAGTGTTATAATTTAAAAGACACTAACAGAACAGACAGGACCAGAAAAATGCTTCAGTGGGTAAAAGTGTATGTGCCACCTGAGTTCAATCCTTAGAACCCACAACAGAAAAACGTGATTCCTGTAAATTGTCCTCTGACCTCCATGCATATGCCCTGGCACGTGTGCCTCCCTGCTCTGACAAAATATACAATGAACAAATAAATATGAAAGGCAAAAGGCAGTCTACAGACTAGGAGAAGACTTTTGGCAGTCACATATTGAGATAAAGGACATATATCGAGAATAGAGAAAGAACTATTGCAACTCAATAATAAAAAATCAAATACTGCACTTTCAAATGAGCAAAGGAAAACAAAAATGGGAAAAAATGAGAAAAGGCACCAGAGTGGTGTCCTCCATCTGTAATTCCAGAACTCTGGAGACTAAAGCAGGAGGGTCATGGCAACACTGAGAAGTCAGCCTAAGTTACCGCATGAGTCTAAGCAAACAGGGCAATACAGGGAGACCCTGTCTCAAGACCAACAATCAAAAGAGGGTTGGGGATGTAGCTCAGTTGGTAGAGTACTTGCTTAGCATGCATGAAGCCCTGGGTTTCATTCTCTTAACCACATAATCCAGACATGGTGGCACATGCATGTAATCCCAGTACTTGGGAGGCAGAGGCAGTAAGATCAGAAGTTCAAGATCATCTTGAGCTACATAACAGGTCTAAGGCCAGCCAGAGATACATTAAGATTCATCTCTCACACACAATAAAAAACAAAAGGAGCCGGGCAGTCGTGTCGCACGCCTTTAATTCCAGCACTTGGGAGGTAGAGGCAGGCGGATCTCTGTGAGTTCAAGACCAGCCTGGTCTACAAGAGCAAGTTCCAGGACAGCCTCCAAAGCCACAGAGAAACCCTACCTTGAAAAACCAAAAAAAAAAAGAACAAAAGGTCTGAATATTTTTTTTACAAAGAAAATATAGAGGTCATTAAGTGTGAAAAATTGAAAATATCTAGTTATCATGGCAATGCATATCAATATCACAATTCAATATTATCTCATATCCTTTAGTATAGCCAAAAATACAGATAACATTGAAACATATGTGGAGAAATTGGAATCGCCACATTGCCTTTTGCTTTTCTCCCTCCTTCCTTCCTTCCTTCCTTCCTTCCTTCCTTCCTTCCTTCCTTCCTCCCTCCCTCCCTCTGTCCCCCTCCCTTTCTTCCTTCTGAGGCAGTATCTCACTGTGTGTCCCAGGCTAGTCTCAAATTTATAGTTTTCCTAAACCCTAACCTTGGCCTCCCATGTGCACTATATCAAGCCTGTTCGGGTGTTTGCTTTTGTTTGGGGTTTTGGTTTTGAGTAAAGCCAGCTTAGAACTCTGGATCTTCCTGCCTCTGCCATGAACATCCTTGTTTATGCTAAGCTGTTTATTGACAGTCTCCCAAATACACACTGAACTTTGAGAGCAATATCCAGATGGGTCTTGCTCATTACATGTATATTTGAGATATCTAGTCAATGACTATTCCTCTAACTCTGTACTGTTTTCATTGTTAGAGTTCTATCTTAAGAGATTTGTAGCTGGGCAGTGGTGGCACACGCTTTTAATTGCAGCACTTGGAAGGCTCAGGCAGGTGGATCTCTGTGAGTTCAAGGCCAGCCTGGGCTACAGAGCGAGCTCTAAGACAGGCTCCAATGCTACACAGAGAAACCCTGTCTCGAAAAAAAAAAAAAAAGGGATTTGTGAATCCAAATTCTTTCAGTATATTTGTAAGCCTAACATTGTGTCATGTATGCATTTGATATACACACCTTATGAATGGACCCCCAAGTCATTAATAAGGTTGAGAATGTTATCTTGCCAATTGACCTATGAAAACACTCACACCTCTGCTACTCCCACATATCAATATATTGAAGATCAAAAAACAACATTGCCTAGCTTTCACTTTCAATCTTAGGAGGGGTATACAGGAACTTCTACCTCTATGAAGCCTTCCCTTACCTGGCACCAACCTCAACTCAAGCAGAACTGAATTATTCATCTATCTTCCTTACAATTGTACCTTCCCTCACTTCACCGCACCGTATTATAGTAATTGGTTAACAATTCTGTCTCTGTAAAAAGGCCAAGCTCTCTTAGAGAACAGAGATTCTTTAAGTTCCTTAAAGCCTAGCCCAACTACCAAAATTTTGTTAGCACTAAAAAATCTGAACATGCCTTGCAATTCAAATACAACAGTTCCTATTTCACAGTGTTGCCACATGAAGTCTGAAGATGTTTTAAATACACTTACCTGTAGCAAAAAGCAAGCTGCATAGCTCAATAGAGAAGGATGGTGGACTAAATTTAAGCTGTTTCTATACTCTGTTACTTCAGTATTTTCCAAGATTTGGGGATCAATGTATACTCCTTTTTCAAATGGTGTGGACATCCATAAGCAATGAACCATAACTGTCAAATAGTAATTAAATTCTTGACAGATCTTGCTGCTGAGACTGAACTCTGATTTTTCCTAACGGGAAAGAAATAAAATAGTCATTAACATCTATTAATCTTTTCCTCTTTATTCTTAACAGGTCCCATATATCTATACTCGGTTATTTATAAAAATGGTGATTTAACACAGATTTAACCTTCATACCTTCTTTAAAAGGTTGTTTTTCTTTGCAGCTGTCAAATTATTACGATACCTAAGAATAAAAGCAAATATAATGAAGCATTTAAAATGTCATTGGATATAGTGCTTCTGAATGTAAAATAAAAATTTTAAAATATACATTTTAGGGCTAGAAAGATAGTTCCATTGGTAAAATACCTGCTGCAGAAGTGCAAGTACCTGAAATTGGATTTCTAACACCCCATGCAAAAACCAGGTTTGATTGCACGCATCCCTAACCCTAGCAATCTATATAAAAAAAAAGGTTTGGTTGCACGCATCCCTAATCCTAGCAATCCATATAAAAACCAGGTTTGGTTGCATGCATCCCTAACCCTAGCAACCCATATAAAAACCAGGTTTGGTTGCATATATTGCTGACCCTAGCACTGTGGGGGTTGATAGGAGTAAACAGACATAGACAGGTCTCTGGAGCTCTCCAGCTAGCTACTGTAGGCTGTCAGTGAGCTCTTGGTTCAGTTAGAAAACCTGTCTCAAAAATAAAGTGCAAAGTGATAGTGGAAGATACCTGACATTGACCTCTGACCTCCACAAGAATATTCATGAAAGTGCACCCACACAATCATGTATACAAATAAGAACATTTTAAAGTAAATAAATGCAAATGTGCACAAATACAAATATCTAATTATCTAGTTAAGGATTTTTCACTTTAATGGTACATTTTCCATAAAGAATTTTGAAAGTTAGGGTTTATAGGTAGAGTTTACTTGTATAGCATGCATGAGGCCCTGAATTCAATCATGAGTACTACAATAAAATAAATAAAAAGAGGCTCAAATTTAGTTGGAAGATGACAAGATAGCTCAGTGGGTAAAGTGCTTGCCATGAAGTCTGACCACCTGAGTTTGATCCCCAGAACGCATATAAAAGTATAAGGGAAGAACTAACCATACAAAGTTGTTCTCTGACCTCTACATACACACTGTGGCAATGCACATGCACACACATACATACACAGGACTGGTACATTTTTAAAGATTGAATCAGACATTTTAGATGTGCTCTTACTGTACATATAACTCAATAGAAAGAAAACAATGAAAGACATTTCATTATTAAAGCAAGCAGTCAAACACAGATATGGATACAGAACACATTTCCTTTATGAAAAACAAGGTACAGCAGGCCAGTGAGATAATTGAGCAGGCAAGGAAAGACTCGACATCAAGCCTGATGGCATGACCTTAATGCCTGGATCCCACATGGTAGAAGGAAAGAACTGATTTGGAAGTTGTCCCATGACTCCTAATGTATTGTTTAACACACACACACACACACACACACACACACACACACACACACACACACACACACACCCCACAACCAACAACAACAAAAATCCCAAATAAATTTAAAAAAAGTTAAAAGGTACAGCTGAACAATGAAATCCAGAAATGTAATCTTTTTCTTATCTTAGAACTATCATCTAATTTCTACATATTTTAATACTGACAAAGCTCTACAAATTATGCTGAAATGGTTTTATACTTATGGATTAAAAATAATCTCAGTCCACAAGTAAAGAGCAAAAGGCTGGAAATAATGTTTAGAGGGTCACATAACTGGCAATAAATAGTTCCCATTGCCCCCCAGAAAATGTCCCTTTTACCAGAGAAACTTTATACACTTCAGCAGATATCAACAAATGATTAATTTTTCTTTAACACACAGAAATTTTAATTAACAAAGCTGAATGCAGCAATGTCATTACATAACAAACCAATCCGAAGCAAAGACTTTTAATTCCATACACCCTACAGGGGGGATTTAAAAATAGCACAGCTCCAGTTTTAGAATTTTAAGGTACCACCATAAGGCAGCTTGAAATCACTTTTAAAGCAAAATATGCCAGACTCAGAAAGATAAATACCATGTTTTTTCTCATTTGTGGGCCAATACTTTATATAGACAGAAAACATCACTTACATATACATAGGACATGGAAGCAGAAGCAAGACTGGAGGAAGCAAGTGGACTAGCAGGAAAGAGGGAGGGGAGCAAATAAACCCAAAGAACATGATACGCTGCAATAAATATGTCCTTAGAAAAATCAGCACTATTTGCAATGAGGATACTACAATAAAAATTTAAAATAATAAGCTGGGCTGTGGTGGTACACACCTTTAATCCCAGCACTCAGGAGGTAGAGGCAGGTGGATCTCTGTGAGTTTGAGGTTATCCTGGTCTGCAGAGTGAGTCCCAGGACAGCCAGAGCTACACTGAAAAACTCTGTCTCAAAAAAGAAAAATAAATAATAAAAACAATAACATAGATATTAGAGCTTCATATAAGAAGGTCATATACGCAAAAAGCCATGTTTCCTATGTCGATAGGCCCTGACAGAAAATTGATAGGAATTTTAATTTTGTTATAATTAAATGATGAAGATAGAATTATGATGTAATCATTTATAAAATGATTTAAAGGAAGAAGGGGGCTTGTACCTGTATATAATGTAACAAAGTTGGTTCAAGATACTGGCATCCAGGCTCAGGAGTGCAGAATGGAAGATTGCAGTAGGAAATAACACCAATATTGGAAGATCATAATTTATATATATGTTACACACCTTTTGGAAACAATGTTAATATCAATATATAGATTATTTTCCACAAATCAATGAATTTACTCGAAGAATCATCAATACAAGTTAAGTGATAATATATCATCACATTTGAACCTGTCTAATTCTCCCACATATTCATTTACCGTAATCAGTTAACTGGCAACTTGGAAAACAAAGGAGCATTCTTATAAACAAATTCATAATATAGGCTGGAGATAAGTGCCAGTGGGCAGAATGTTTGTCTACCACAAACAAGGCCCTGGTTTTAATCCCCAGCACCATATAAACTAGGAGTGGTGATATAAACCTTTAATCCCAGAAATCCAAGAGAGGATCAGAGCTTCATCAGTGTGTTAGCTAGTTTTATGTCAACCTGATATAAGCTAGAATCACTTGGGAATAGGGAACCTCAATTGAGAAAAGGGCCCCACCAGACTGGACTATGGGCAACCCTATGGTGCATGTTCTGGATTGATGATTGACGTGGGAGGGCCCAGCTCACTGTGGATGATGCAACCTCTGGGCTGTAAAAATATCATGCTGAACAAGTCATGAGGAGCAAACCAGTAAGCAGCATCCCTCCATGGCCTCTGCATCAGCTCCTGCCTCCAGGTTCCTGCCTTGAATTTCCTTCATGATAGACTGTGTGACTGGGAAATATAAACTGAGCTGAACTGTTTGCTCCCCAAGTTGGTTTGGTCACGACGTTTTATCACAGCAATGGAAGCCCTAACTAAGACACTTGGCGGCACATCAAATTGTAGCCACCTTGGGCTACATAAGACCTACTTCAAAACAAACAAAAAATCAACTAGGTATTAGTGAATGAAGAGAGACAACTGATTATAATGGGTAATTTGTGGTGGTGACAGTTCTACCCATGTTAAATCTTATAAAACAGTAAAAGGATTAGAATTATAAAGTTACTAGGTAACAGAAAAAATTAAGCACTTGAAAGTCAGGAGTACAAATCTGAAAAAGCAATATAACCCTTTTTGTTCTGCCAGAGGATGGGGATAAAAAATAGATCAAAAACGAGAAATGATGTTAGATGCAGACTTCTGCCTAGGACCAGCTTTTTAATAGGTCAGTATATTATAAAATAGTATCTGAACTAAAGACCAACCAGATTTTCTACTACAATTGTTCTATGAAAGTCAGTTACTCAGGTGAAAATAAACCATTAATTTCAAAACGGGGTTATTTTAAGCTACATAGTAAGGTCATAACTTACCTTCACGATTATACTTGAAATTTAAAACTCACAGGCCAATAAAGTGACTATCATAAATTTGTGATTTGTATACTACCTTCTCATAGAAGTCCAAAATAAAGTGCAACAACAATGTACTGTTGCTCTCCAAGCGTATTGCAATCACGGACAGCCAGCCTACGTAGTCAATCAACTGAAACACAGAGTCCATGGATCCACCCAAAGTTGTCTCCCTGTAATAAGAAATTATAATACTCAGATACACACCAGCAAAAGTGCTCAGTGTCCAAGGTAAAGGTAGGCAATATAAAGCAATAAATGGATATGGAATTAAAAAGCTATCCATTCTCCAATGTACAATTCACTTTCTTTTACAAAAATAAAAGCACAGTGATTAACTATAGTATTGTATTGTGGTTAGTCCACCAACCTAGATGTCCCTTAACCAAAGAATGGTTAAAAAATGTGATATGTTTACACAGTGGAGTATTACTCAGATATTAAAAATAATGGCATGATGAAATTCAAAGGCAAATGGATGGAACTAGAAATATCATCCAGAGAGAGGTTAACACAGAACCAGAAAGGCACACGTATGGCATGCACTCACTTACCACTTTGTGGGTAAACTGGGGGTGTGTGGGGATGGGAACAGGAGGAATCTAGGGGGGGGAGGCAGAGAATACTGGAAGAAACAACTGGAATTGGGGGCATTTGGGGTGATGTAGAAACCTAGTGCGGTGGAAATGCCCTGGAATCTAGGACAGTGACTCTAGTGAAGTCTCCTAGTAACGGAGGATATGGAGCCCGAACTGGCCATCTGCTATAACCAGGCAAGGCTCCTATTACAATAGGCCTGGGACATCTACCCAGCCACAAAACCTTCAACCTACCATCTGTTCCGCCTAGAGGATATACTGGGGCAGTGGAGGCATAGACCTTGTGGAAATGTCCAACCCATCACTGATCCAGCTTGAGGCCCATGACACAAGAAGTAGTCCATGCCAGACACTGCCTTGATGACCAAGAACCAGAGGCTGGAAAGCCCAGAGATCCAGGATAGAACAAATTTGACTGCAAAAATGGAAATAATTTCTAATAATATTCTGCTATACTTATGGATTGGTGTCTAGCCCCAATTGTCATCAGAGGGGTATTATCCAGCAACCAATGGGAACAGATGTAGAGACCCACAGCCAAACACTAGGTGAAAACAGGGGAACCCTGCAGAAGAGGAAGAAGGACTGTAGGGGCAAGAAGGGACTAAGACATCACGAGAACAAGGCCCACAGAAACTGAAACAACAAACACAGATCCTATATGGGTCTGAGCTAGGTCCTCTCATATACCTTATGGTTGTATAGCAGGATGCTTTTGTGGGACTCCCAACAATGGGAGCGGGAGGTGTCTCTAACTCTGTTGCCTATGCCTGAGACTCTTACTTCCTTCTACTGTGTTGCCACATCCAGCCATGATTGGAGGGTTTGCGCCCAGTCGTATTGTATCTTGTTAGGCCATGTTCAGTGGATATTCCTAGTAGGCCTGGTCTTTTTTTAGGAGGAGTTGATTTGGGTGAAAAGGAATATGGAGGAAAGGACTGGGAGGAGTAGAGGAAGGGAAAACTGCAGTCAGGATGCAATGTATGAGAGAAGAATAAAAGTTAAAAACAAACTAAAAAGCACAGTGATTACTCTTAGTATTTATTTGTTTGTTTGTTTATTTATTTATTAATTGAGATAGGGCCTCTTACTATGGAGCTCTGGCTGTCCTGGAACTTACTACTACATAGCCAGGCTAGCCTTGAACTCAGATCTGCATGCACCACAATGCTCAGCACTCTTGTCTTCTAAGGAACCATTAAGATGAACTCATATAGCCAGGTGATGGTGGTACATGCCTTTAATCCCACTTGCTTGGGAGGCAGAAGCAAGGGGATCTCTGTGAGTTTGAGGCCAACATGGTCTACAGAGCAAGTTCAAGGACAGCCTCTAAAGGCACATATAGAAACCCTGTCTCGAAAACAACAAAAAATAAAAATGAAAAATAAAAACCCCTCATACATAGCCCATGTGGTGGCATATGCCTTTAATCCTGGCACTTAGGAGGCAGAGACAGGTGGATTTCTGTGATTTTGAGGACAGCTTGGTCTACAGAGTGAGTGCCAGGACAGACAGCCAGGGCTATACACAAAGAAACTCTGTCTCAAACAAACAAACAAACAAACAAACAAAAAATTGAACAAAAAAACTATCAACTCAGAACATTTCAGCAACCAGATTCTATTAGTAAATTTGATAAGAAAAGAAAAAGGATTAAGTTTCAAGCAAATTCTGGATAATGTTACAATACTGAAAAACAAATGCAGTCAATATATTTGTCTCTAATAATTGGTTAATACTGAGTTCTAACACTCCTCAATTATGGAAATCTCTTAGTGAAAAATGAACAAAAATTATTAATAATGGGTGTTCAATAAAAATCCAAAGAAATGAGTTCATGACAAAGTGACACAACATATTCAGAAAAATTAAAAATGAACAAAATGATCAGTAGGAAAATGATGGTAAGAATCATTTCCTATGCATTAATAATATGGCCGCACACTGAATGAAACCCATAGTACAGGAATCAATATCCAGTTCTGCATATTCCTCAGTAAAGCATTTTCACCAGAATTCAATCTATCCCGAAAACTGAATAAGCAGAATGTTAGCATATTTCAATCTTCTAGTTAAAACTATATCCAGGGTTTGGAGAAATTGCCCAGCAGTTAAGACTACTTGTTGCTCTTGCAGAGGACCCAGAGTTCAGTTCCCAGCAGCAGCAACAAGGTAACTCACAACTATCTGTAACTCCTCTTTTGGTCACCATGTTCTACACAGACATAAATACCAGTAAAACACCCATACACATATAAAATCTGGTTTTATTGTATTCTCTACTAAGTCAGTAATATAATCTCTTTAAACAACACAATATAGTGAGTAGTTCAATCAATTTCTCACATGTATCTTTCAATCCACAGTTAAAGATTTAGAAAAGATCTACAAATTTGAACTCATATTTTTACCCTCCTATCTGGGTAGGTGGTTACAATGGTTCTGCACTGAAAAAAAAGGATAAAGTATAATAATGTACAGTCTGTGATAATATATAGTCTCAGGGTTTAGGAGATGATGACTCTCTCACTATTCACTACCATGATAGTTCAGTGACAGAAGCAGGGAAATATTAGAGACCATTTAACAAAGCACATTGTTTACTTGCAAAACTGAAGTAGCACAATTGAGACTTCGCAGGACTTCACAAATGTGCCACAAATTATTGCAAACAATGATGACTGCTCCCAGCAACCTTTTCTTTTTAATGTGGTGCTGGGCATACAACCGAAGTCTTATTGCATGTTAGGCAAGCACCCTGCCACTGAGCCACACCCTCAGCCCCAGAGCAGACTTGTTGGTGAGAGCTTCTTTATAAATCACTGGTGTTCTAAAGAAGATAATCCATGGTTTAAAAGTGCCTTAGAACCCTGCCCCCACCCCTGCAGTATGTTCAGCGTTCCCAGATGCCAGCTCTTAAATGATAACAGAACCCTCTGTCCACCAGTCATTGTCACAGCCAGAAATGTCCCCGGAAAATGATAGTGAGATGCTCTTCTACACTTCTCTTCTTAGGATCTATCACAACAGTTTACTCTCTTCTAGTCACTTACATGGCAAATGGTCATATAATAGAAATACAATATTATACTAATTTTTCCAAAATGAATTACTGAAAACTTATAAGCTATATTGAACTCCTGTGTGTTTCTTTTACTAATTATTGTGTGTACACACACGCACAGGCATACAGGTCACACTGCACATGTGTGGTCACAAGACAATTCTTAGACTCTGTTCTCTCCTGGTATCTTGTGGGATCTTGGATTTGAATTCAGGTTGTAAGACCTACACTCAAGCACCTGCTAAGCTACCTCATCGGCACACGGTGATATTATTTAATTCCAAATAGTATGGCAAGGTTATCTAGACACATGCCCGTTTATCTGCTTAAAGGGGCTTAAAAAGCACTATTCCTTTTTAGATGGTCTCCCTAAAATTTTGAAAAAAATCTGGGCTACGAATTTAGTACAATGTTTCCCCAGCATGAATAAACACTGGAATTGATTCCTAGCACCATATAAACTAAATATGGTAGTCTACACGTACAATCCTAGCACTTAGAAAGCACTTTAGGGAGGATCAATAGTTCAAAGCCAGCCTCAGCTACACGATAAGTTTGAGGGCCACTTGTGATACATGAGACCCTGTCTCAAAAAAATAATATAAAATGAAAATGATAGTTGGGCCGGAGAGATGGCTAAAAAGGGTAAAGCATTTGTCATGTAAGCCTGACAACCTGAATTCAAACCTCAGAACCCATATACAGTGGAAGGAACACATCAACTCCACAACATTGCCCCCTGACCCTCCCACATACTGGGCATGCATGTGTATACAGGGGCATACATATATAAATACAGAGATTAATAATAAATATTACAAAATTTTTAAACTGTTAACTTTATGTATCATAGCAACACCACTGTAACAGCTGAGATACTATCTGGGTTTCACTAAAGAATAATCTAAAGAAAAAAAGAATAAGGAGAAAAGTAAACAGTGAAATGCAGTTTGGGGCTGGAGAGATGGTTCAGCAGTTAAGAAAATGCACTGCTCTTCCAGGGATCCTAAGTCTGGTTCCCAGTGGGTGGTTCACAATCATCAGTAAACTTTAGCTCCAAGGGATCCAACACCGCTGGCCTCCAAGGGCACCTGAGCTCACATATACACATGTACACTCATATATTTATTACAACACAAAATTCTTAAAGAGAAAACCACAGCCAGATGGTGGTGGCTCATGCCTTTAATCCCAGCACTCAGGAGGCAGAGGCAGGTGGATCTCTGTGAGTTCGAGGCCAACCTGGTCTACAGAGCAAGTTCCAGGACAACCTCCAAAAGCAATACAGAGAAACCCTGTCTTGAAAGAAAGAAAGAAAGAAAGAAAGAAAGAAAGAAAGAAAGAAAGAAAGAAAAAGCCACTAAATTGAGTTGATAACTGTTGAAACTGGATGATGGATATATAAGTGTAGTGGTTAATCTTGATTGTTAGCTTGATAAGATCCAGAGTCAGCATGGAAACAAACCTCTAGATATGTCTGTGAGAGATTATCTAGATTAGCTTAACTGAGGCATAGGAAAGCTCACCCTAAATGTAGGTGGCATTCAGGGTTGGGGTCCTGAGCACAAGCATTCCTTGTTCTCTGCTTCCTGAATATGGGCAGACCAGCTGCCTCATGCTCCAGCCACCATGTCCTCCCCATCTACCATGAGCCAAAACCCCTTCCTTCCTTAAGTTGTTTTTGTTAGGATTTTTTGTTGTTGCAGCAAGAAAAGTAATATACTAGGGGTTGGTAACATTGTACTCTGTGTGTGTGTGTGTGTGTGTGTGTGTGTGTGTGTGTGTGTGTGTGTATGAGTGTATGTGTGAGTGTGAGAGTGTGAATGTGAGAGTGTTTGAGTATGTGTGTGTGTGTGCATGTGAGTGTGTCTGAATGTGTGTGTATGTGTGTGCATGTGTGTGTTTGTGTGTGTGCATGCGTATGTGAGTGCATGTGCATGTGTGTGTTTGTGTGTGTGAGCATGCATATGTGAGTGCATGTGCATGTATGTGCATGTGTATGTGAGTGTGTGTGTGTGTGTGTATGAGTGTATGTGTGAGTGTGAGTGTGTGAATATAAGAGTGTGAGTGAGTGTGCATATGAGTGTGTCTGAATGTGTGAGTGTGTATGTGTGTGTATGTGAGTTTGTGTGTGTGTGTATGTGTGTGTTTGTGTGTGTGCATGCGTATGTGAGTGCATGTGCATGTGTGTGTTTGTGTGTTTCTATCTTTGGAATTTATTATCTATATATAATTTTAAAAGTATTTACTCATTCCTTGGGAATTTCATACAATGTATTTTGATCATATTCACCATCTCCTCCCCTTAACTCCTATCTCCCTGTGCCCTCTCAACCTGATATTTTCCTTTTTTAAATTTTTATTCATTTATATTTTATGTATGAATGCTCTGCTTATATACCTGCATGCTAAAAGTGGACACCAGATCTCATTACAGTTGGTTTGAGCCACCATGTGGTTGCTGGGAATTGAACTCAGGTCCTCTGGAAGAGCAGCCTGTGCTCTTAACCACTGAGCCATCACTCCACCCCCCCTTTTAATTTAATAAGCATCAACTCCAATTTGTGCTGTCCATATACCTCTGGAAGAAGGGTCATTCACTGGGGCATGGTCAGCCTACCAGGAGCCATACACTTAAAGTAGCTGTACTGTCCTCAGCTACTCAGGGGTGGAGGCTCCATGTGAGCATATTGACTGGCTTGCTCTTGTGCAGGTCTTATGCAAGCAACCATGGTTGCTGTAAATTCATAAGTGCAGTGGCCCTGTCATGTTCAGAAAAAGGTCCTGCTTCATTCCAGTCCACCCAGACCTCTAACTCTTAGTCTTTCCACCCCTCTTACACTATGGTCTCTCGTATCTGTACTTTTGATTATGCTTACAATTTTCTATAATATAAACTTTTTAAAGCACTAAAGAATCATGTGGCTGATAGGATAAAAGACAATCCAAATAGACAGAAAGAATCAAAATAACCTGATTATGCAGTTCTTTGAAATGTAGTCTTTCACTTTGAGGGTAAAGCATACATTTAATGGAAATTGAAATTCATTTTTAACTCCAAAGCCAAGATAAATTAGTGCATGTAACCAAAATACATCCCATGAATAAAACCCATCATTAAAATTGGCTCAACATATATAAAAATTGTATTATATAAAGTGAATTAAAGTAAATTAAATTAAAGTATTACCTAAGGGTGCCAAGTCATTCAAAGGGGTTGCTTTTTGGTTTATCTAAATAGTAACTTGGAAAATTTATTTTTCTTTCAGGATTGTGGGAATGAAATGTGAAGAATAAAACATTTCCAGAAAAGTTCTACTAAATGTTTACATGAAATAATTAAGTCTCATGCCATAATATTAGATTCTATATGCAAACATTTTTATATCGATCATCTCTGTGTAACACCACAGGATAACTCACAGAGGACTGCTTGTCACCGGTTGCACGTGATCATCCATGGAAAGCCACAGCAGCCAATTCTGAAGTAGTTCTGTCAGACTTTGTAGAACACTACACTGAGGGGGGAAACAGAACAAAACAAAGTCATCCAAAGCAAACAGTATTTAGACCTAACAGAGGCTACACATGGAAGAGACCCTGGAGATGGCCATATCCCACTTAGAATTCAAACAGTTGCTACTCCAATATGTACAGTCTACAAAGGACAGATGGCTGCAAATACAGATTTATGTTACCATTTTTTTCTAGAAGAAACATACCTCAACAAGACTTCCAGCTTAGTCAGCAACAGAGTTTTCTCTAAATCACACTCCTTTATAACACATATTGCATCATCAAATAAACCATCACCCTTGGCCACGCATGATGGCACAAATCTATAAATGCCAGTACTTAGGAGGTAGAATTAGGGAGATTCAAAATTAGGGAGTTCAAAACTAGTGTAATCTACATATCAAGTATCTAGCCTGGGCTACATAAGAAGACTATCTCAGAAACAAAATCATCCTTATTGTCGCCTCAGAGATCATTTGAAGTTGTTACAAGTAAGAGTTCTCTACCCCTTTTGCTTTGAGATCTTTGAATACGAAAAGATCCTTTTTAATGGTTTTAAAAACAAATCTTCTGTAACTCTGGAAAACAAACATTTCTAATCCTTATGTTCTCAGACTTTACCCTGCCTTTCCAGGGCCTAATTCACAATTCCTTAACTATCTTCACTGAGTTCTTGATTCATTTGCCATTCCCTTTTCTCCTTATCCCTATCCCCCACTCTCAAACACAAATAGATGTATGGACAAATGAATGTATACTTGCATAGTAGGTTAAATCATAAACAACTGCTAGTTACCAACCACCCTGACCTACAAAAATGACAACTGCCTACAGTTCAACCAAATGTCCATAGTTAAATAGCCTTTAGATTGGTGTGATGAGTGAAGAAATTAAAAAGAACTCAGTGAGATTAGAAGAGAATTGCAAAAAGAAATCTTTTTTTCAAAATAGCCTCTGAAAATTTTTTAGCTAGGATAACTGGAATTGTCATTTGAATGGCAGTAGTTATAAGCAGTAAGCTACAAGTAATATAAAATTAGCAAATTCAAGTTAATGTGATAGGCAATAAAGTGATATGCAACAAATTATGAGAAATACTAACCACAACAACTTATTTTTCCTATAAATGTGGTCAATATTGAGCCATTGAAGGTATAAAACATTTGTAAAAGGAAGATTCTACCGTCATTGCTCTCAAAGAGGAATGAGCATTGGAAAGGAAAGTGGCTCAAGGAGTTTTGTTGGCTTTGGTTGCTACTGCTCTCTCAACAGTTGTGAGGAAGAGTTAGAGCAGAGCAACTGCCTCATCCTAATCCTAGGGCCTGGGAAGCTGAGGCAAAAACACAGATGCAGATGAAAGGTCATCCTTAGTTCCAGGAAAAGCTGGCCTACATAGTTAGACCCTGTCTTAACTTCACATCCCCACATCCCCAAAACCCTTACAAAATGGTAATTAGAATATTTATGAGATAAATAAGCACTATGTTCAAATATCTGACAATGCTTTATGATAAAACTACCCTTACATTCTAAGCGACTGGGACTTTGGCTGGACCTCACAGTCTGAGTTAATAACACACACTGAGGTCACTTAAAACTTGAAGACTGGTAGCCTACTATGGATCCCACCTGTTTGTTTATCCTGCCTTTATGAGAACAATGTAACAATCAACCTTACTTGCCTTGGACTTCCCATGTCAGCTGATTTTACAACCTGAACTAGTCCATAGCTGTGACTTTATGTACTTTTCCATGCCCCCATCCCCTGCCAACCCAGAACAATGTATGTGGGTTTTTTTTTGTTTTTGTTTTGGGTTTTTGCTAAAAGCAGCAAGTACAGAGATGAATAGCCACCATAAATGTTGTACACAAGGCTTATGGATATTGGTTGATAAACAATGATATTTGTAGTTATGTTTGTCTGGCTCAGTTGGAACCGGTGGCTTAATTCCTTGTAAAACTCTCTTAAAGAGTTCAGTAAAGTACCATATTCTTGCTCTTGGTTAAATGACTCCAAGGGGAAGAATTTTTATTTCTTATATTTTTGGTTGTGAGCCTAGCCTTTAATGGCTGAGCTATCCCTCCAGCCCGAAATTTTATTTCTTTAATGTGATACTGATGTGTTGCTGGTGATTTGGAGTTAAGAACAATGCATTTAATCCACACACCAAAGTATAAAATAGAAAACTCCAAGTATGATTGAGTATTTCCCAGTTGGTTTGTTTTTACATTCATGTTAATACGCATTTGATACATTTTTCATGATCTCACTTGCTGCTTACTAGTGTAAAAAATTCAGGAAAAAAAGTGACAGAGCTTTCAAACCAGAAAGTTCTATGCACTTGAACTTTATAGTCCATAATACAGTACAGTTACAAAATCAATGCAAAGGCTAGGTGTGGTGAGTTATACCTTCACTGTTGACACAGGGGAAGTAAGGGCCAGGAGGACTGCTGTCAAGCCTTGTCTATATAACAAATTCCAGGCAGGCCTAGGCTACAATAACTAGCAAATCCTTATAGCAAAAAAAAGAGACAGAGAGAGGGAAAGGGGAGAGAGAAAGGGAGGGAGGGAGAGACGAAGGAAGGAAGGAAGGAAGGAGGAAGGAAGGAAGGAAGGAAGGAAATCACTGCTGGAGGACTACAGGTACATTTTACTTAGTAGAATGCTTGCCTAGTGTGTATGAAAGCCTGGGTTTGATTCCCTATCATTACAGAAACTGGGCATGGTAGTGCATGACCGTAATCCCAACCCTCAGGAGGTAGGGGCAGGAGGATCAGAAGTTCAAGGTCATCTACATCTACACATAAAGTTTATTGAGTTTGAGTCAGACTGGGCTACATGATACTCTATTTCAAAAAAGAAAAAAATGAAAAGGGGAAAAAAAGGGGAGGGGAAGGGGGAGGGAAAGGGGAGGGGAAGGGGAGGAGAAGGGGAGGGGAAAGGAAAAGGAGGGCAGGTAAAATGACCCAATGGGTAAAGGAACTTGCTCCCCAGCGTGATGATCTCAGTTGTAGCCCCAGGACCCACATGGTGGAGAAAACCACAAGATGACCTCCAAAATCCCATGCCATGACACATGCATTGTGACACACACACTAAATGTTACAAAATTTCAAAAGACAAGAAAGAAAATCACTACCAGAACTCCAGCTTGGAATTTTTTTAACATCAGTTAATAGAAGTATGTTGTTTTTTTTTCCTGAGTAAGATGTATTTAGATTTTTTGGTTTAGGGATTTTTACCTTGAAATAAATGGTTGATGTAAAGAAGAGAGGTGCTAGATGATCAAAAAAAAGTGGCTTCACCTCTAGGAAATAGAAAATAAAAGTATTCAAAATTGTTTTAATTTATATTACATTGAATTAAATGAGTTCAAGCTGTGGTTCAAATGAGAATTTCCCCTTAAGCTCAGGCATTTAAAATCATGGTCCCCAGTTGGTGGCACTGTTCATGTAGGCTTAGGGAGTCTTGGCCTTGGTGAAGGAAGTATCTCACTGGAGGTGGCCTTTAAGGTTTCAAAGCCTAACATCATTCCCAGTCAACACTGCTTCACGCTTATGGTTTACGATGCCCTTAGAGTCCCTGCCCCACCTCCATGCCTTTGCTCTACTGTCATGGATTCAAACCCTTGGAACCATAAGCCAAAATAAACTCTTTCAAAGTTGCCTTGGTCATGGAGTTTAATCACAGCAAAAAGAAAAGTAACTAGTAAGTTTTCATGGTACATACCAGAGAAGCTAATGAATGGAATCCAGGTCAAAAGCTGAAGGAACTGTGACCGACAAGAAAAGCCATCCCAGAGAGGCAGGCTCTTATACAGGAATGCTTCACAGGAGTAAAACCCCTCCTGAAACACAGGGTGATTGCAAAATTTCACGTAGAAGCATGAATATTCTTAGCCAGGGAGTGGAAGTGCACACCTTTAACCCTAATACTCAGGAAGCAGAGGCAGGCAGATCTCTTGAGTTCGAGGCTAGCCTGGTTCCAAGACAGTAGTGCTACACAGGAAAACCCTGTCTCAAAAACCAGCAAATGAAAAACATTTTCTTTGAGTTTGAGGACAGCCGGGTCTACAAAGCAAGTTGTAGGATAGCCAGGCTGTTACACAGAGAAATCCTGTCCTGAATAAGCAAAAACAAACAAAATAAAATCCCAAGACATCTGGCAATTGAGTCACGTCTTTAAACCCAGCACTTGGGCGGCAGAGGCAGGAAGATCTCTGAGTTCAAGGCCAGCCTGGTCTACAGAGCGAGTTTCAGGACAGCCAGGGCTGTTACACAGAGAAACCCTGTCTCAAATTAAAAATCACACACATTCTCTAACAACCACTTTATTTTGTGTAACAGTTATTTCAGATGCACGAGAGTATATAGACAGTGCGAACACATGAATTCTAGCTTCAGTTGCAACTCAGAGATGCCCATGTCATATGCTGGAGCTGGAGCTCAGTCAGAATACGTGTCTAATTCCAGAACCACCTAAACTGGATGTGGTTGTGCACACCTGTAATCCCAGCATTCAAGGGGTAGAACTAGGACAATCTAATTAAGAGTTCAGAGTCATTTTCAGCTATGTACTAACTTTAAGGCTAACCTGGGCTAAAGAGGCCCTGTCAAAGGATTAAGAAATTAATTGAAAAAAACACAAATCATGGGCTGAAGATATGGATCAATGGTATGTAAGTGCTCACCTAGCATGCAAAAGGCTCTGGATTTGATTGCTAGTCCTAGCCCCAACCTCCCCCCAAAAGAACACAAATAGTAACCCTCTAAGATTTATAATCCTGGCTAATTCATTTAACTGAATGCATTAAATCATTTATTTCCTTAAAATTAGAATGCTTTCCACTACTTAAAATTTTCAACTTATTCTTTCTTCAAACATAATAGTGCAAAATTAAACATCAGTCCAACTTGGCTCTATGAATTTCAAATTGAGCAAATAGTGTTTTTTGAAAAAGCCAAGAATAAGGAAAACATAAGTAAAAATAAAAATCAATGGCATCAGGTAGTAGGGCTTAGGGTATGGTTCAGTTGGTAGACCTTAGTTTGATTTGCCAATACTTCAACAAATCAGATGTGGTGGTACATGTCTGTGACACATGAAACCCTATCTCCAAAACTGAAAATGTCAGGTGCTAAAGAAAATACTACAGTGAACATCCAAGCAAATCTTAAGAATGATGGCATCTGTAGGAAACAAATGGAATCTTACTTGTAAGAAGCACTGCACCCTGATGACAATGTCCAGGAAGTTTGTAAATTCTTTTTCTTGTTCATAATTATTTATATTATACCATATACATTCTAGAGCAGAAATATTAAAAATAAGCAAGTGGTTATGCAATAATAAAAACAATACAAAATATATCACTACTCTGAAGTGACAAAGAAATGACAGATTTAAAAAGTTGTAAGATTTGAATATCCTGCCTAAGTGACATTATAGATTATAACAAGGATTTGGAAGTGATGGTCAGCAAACATGATAACATAGGGGAAAGTTTATAGTAAAAACACTGGAAAGGTTCACTTAAAATGAATGAGATTAGCTTCAAGTCACAGTAATCCAAGTGATTATAAATGCACAGCTGAAAATAGGTAGGTGAGTTGAGTAAGATACAAGTGTTGAGAACATACAGAGTGAAAATCTACTTGATTGTATCACATATCCCATAAAGAAAAACTCTAAGTCAAAGGAGCAATAGACTCTAGTGACTAAAACTGACTTCAAAGATTTGAATAGTCAGGAATTACATATCCAAGAAATAAGCTCTCTTGATAGTCAACCAAATTACTAGGGAAAATGTCACTGTGGATGAATGAAGTGCCGAGGATTTACTATGGCCTGCAAGAAAGACTCCCCACTGTCACTTCCTTTAATTCCATAATTAAGAAAATTTATAGTGACCAATGTGTCATTAAGAGGAGGTAGTCTACTTGGCACAAATGAGCACTTCTGTCATCAGAAAGACCACTTCTACTATAAAATAATAAGTTGATGACTAACTATATAGGCCACCCTATAGCCTTCATCCAGCAGCTGATGGAAGTAGAGGCAGACACTCACAGCTAAACACTGAGCTGAACTCTGGAATCCAGTTGCAGAGAGGGAGGAGTGATGAGCAAAGGGGTCAAGACCAGGCTGGAGAAACCCACAGATACAGCTGACCTGAACAAGAGGAAGCTCATGGACCCCAGGCTGATATCTGGGAAACCAGCATAAGACTGATCCAGACCCCCTGAACGTGGGTGACAGTGAGGAGGCCTGGGCAATCTATGGGGCCTCTTGTAGTGGATCAGTACTTATCCCTAGCATAGGAATGGATTTTGGGAGCCCATTCCACATAGAGGGATACTCTCTCAGCCTAGACACGGGGGAGGGTCTAGGCCCTGCTCCAAATGGTATGACAGACTTTGAAGATTCCCCCATGGAAGGCCTCGCCTTCCCTGGCGAGCAGAAATGGGATGAGATAGGAGATTGGTGGGGAGCAGGGGAGAAGGGAAGGGAGAGGGAATTGGGATTGACATGTAAAACAAGCTTGTTTCTAATTTAAATAAAATCTTAGAAAAATTTAAAAAAAAACAAAAAAGTAAAAAAAAAATAATAAGTTGATATTATGTCCTATAAATTGATTTTCTGAGTTGGCTTAATAGTAATGACTCTTGTATGTTCTCAGGAATACAAAGAACTCTGAGATTGAGACCAACCATCTGGCAAGTTTTGATGACCATGTAGCATTGTTCACCTAACACCACTCCATTTTGATTGTCTTAAAATGATAATACCACAAGTATTCATGTCCAAGATACATAATTACCAGATAATTATAGTATAGGAAGGCTCCTCTGGTCTAGAATTTCTTTTTTTTCTTTTTCTTTTTTAAAGATTTATTTATTTATTATGTATACAGTGTTCTGTCTGCATGTATGCCTGCACACCAGAAGAGGGCACCAGATCTCATTACAGATGGTTGTGAGCCACAATATGGTTTCGGGAAATTGAACTCAGGACCTTTGGAAGAGCAGGCAGTGCTCTTAACCATTAAGCCATCTCTTCAGCCCCTAGAATTTCTAATCTAGAATAAGAAATCTATTTACAAATTATCTTCTTCCACTCTCATTTATCCAGTGCTTTACACCATCAATTCTTACCTTCTTGTAATGTTTGACTCAGCCAATAACTGAGCCTCAGTAAGATTGCCTCATCACTGACACAATTAATATAGTGAAGTAGCAGAGAGCTGTTCAGCACTGAGATCATCTGAGAAGGCAGCTGTAAAGATGAAACAATCAGTCACCAGTAAGTGCATGAATTGTAGGTCACAGCAATCAGCAAAACATTACATAGGATACATACAAAACTAGAGGATCTGAGCCCGAGATAGGCTCAGTTTAGAGTATTTCTGTAGCATGTGTGAGGCTGAGTTCAATCTTAAGTACTAAAAATAAAAGAGGCTACCAAACAGAAAGTTGGAATCAGTACCTGCTCCAGTCACATACCTCTAAGCAATGAATGTTCTGCAAAAGTTGAGGGAAACTTTGAAGCTGTTCTATCGGAAGTGATATTTCACTCCTGAGAAAATCAGAGAGATGCTTCTTTCCCCTGCATTCTATGTTAGCAGAATTTAGTGCTGGTATAACTGAGTGAGAACTCCATTTCTAAAGGTGAAAGATAACACAATAAAAAGACAATCTAAACAAATAAAAGCAAGTCAGATGTGGTGGTACACTCCTTTAATCCCAGCACTCAGAGACAGTCTACATAGCAAGTTTCCAGTCATCTGAGGCTATACTTTAGAAAGATACAATCTCAAAAATAAATAAACAAAATCAGTTGTTAAGATGTTTCACTTAGTGGGAGTCTGAATGTGGTTTGCACAGAATACTAGGTTATCAAAATCTATTAAATACCTAAGATCACCACCATCTGAATTGTTACTATTTTTTTAAATAACTTATTTAACATTTATTTTACACACATTGGAGTGAAGGTATCAGATCCCGTGGAACTAAAGTTACAGACAGTTGTGAGCTGCCATGTGGGTACTGGGGATTGAACCCAGGTCCTTTGGAAGAACAGCCAGTGCTCTTAGCCAATGAGCCATCTCTCCAGCCCAATTGTTACTATTTTTAAAGCCATGAGTCCTTTGTTGTTTTAGATTACTTACTCTTTTTAGAGAGCGGCCTTTACTTGGACCTAATATCAGCTTTGGAGGTTCTGGAAAAGCTCCTTGGTTTCTTTGCTTCACAGCAATCAGAGCTGAAGCCCAAAGATTCTTTGAATTATTAAAATAGATCTGCAAATTTAGGTGTACAGAAGATTAGGTACTTATGAGCCAGAGCAACATAATAAGAGTCCCAAACTATTAACTGATTGCATATTAGTTATAAAATATTTACACTCTTATAAATCCATTTAAGGTTTTTTATCTCCTAATCAGGAATCTATTATAATGCATCAAAGGGATCAACACAAAGGGCCAATCTCTAATACAACTTATCCCAAAAGAGTTGGGAAAGATTTTAGCCCAAATCTTTAAATTAACATTCTAAAAAATAATGCATTTTACAAGGGGTTGTGGTGTACATCTGTAATCCCATCATTTGGGAAAACAAGAAAGGACCATACCAAAACACCTTCTCAAACAAAACAAAGTAAGCAAAAATGTATTCACTCTCACCAGGACTTATCTTTCAGTAATCTCTTACCTTCCTCCTTACAGGCAAAGATACAGAAATCAAAGTGGGAGCAAAGAACTTATACAGCGACAACAAGGCTTGGAGGTGAGGCTGCATTCCCTGAAATAAAGTAAGAACTTTCCATTTTTCAATTCAATGTCAAATACAAACTAAAAGCTAATAGTAAATAAAAGGTGGTTTAAATAAAAAAAACTAAGTCTAAAGCCGGGCAGTGGTGGCGCATGCCTTTAATCCCAGCACTCAGGAGGCAGAGACAGGTGGATTTCTATGAGTTTGAGACCAACCTGGTCTACAAGAGCTAGTTCCAGGACAGCCTCCAAAGCCGCAGAGAAACCCTGTCTAGAACCCCCACCCCCCAAAAAAAACCCCAAAAACTAAGTCTAAACCTTTAGACTCTAATTTTGCAATGTGCCACAACAATAAAATGCTATAGAAAATATAGAAATGAGTAACCACCTGGATGTGGTGGCACATACCTTCAATCCCAACAAGCAGGAGGTAGAAGTAGAAATGGAACTCCATATGAGTTCAGGACCAGCTGGTCTACATATACAGTGCCAGGTTAGCTGGGGCTAAATAGTGAGCAACTGTCATCGTGATTCCAGGCAGGGTCATTTGAAGAATCTTTATTTAGAAAATGCCTCCCATAGGATTATCCTATGCACCAATCTGGAGGGTGGTTTTCTTGATTGATGATTGATATTTGGGGCCCCAGGCCATTGTGAGTGGGGCCAACCCTCGGCAGGTGGTCTTAGGATGCATAAGAAATAGGCTGTGGGGCTGGAGAGATGGCTCACATGTTAAGAGCACTGGCTGCTCTTCCAGAGGTCCTGGGTTCAATTCCCAGCACCCACACGGTGGCTTATAATCATCTGTAAGGGAATCCTAACCCCTCTTCTGGTGTGCAGGCATACATACAGACAAAGCACCCACACACATAAAATACAGGAATAGATAAATCTTTAAAAAAAAAAACATAGGCTGAGCAAGATGAAATAAACTCTTTCCTCCCCAAAGTGTTTTTAGTCACAACAATAAAAACCCTAAGACATGGTCTCAAAAAAAATATAGAAAATAAGAACAACCAGATAATTTGTACCAACAATCTTGAAACAAACTTCCCCATGGATAATCTTCTATTTTATAATTGTTTTCTTGTTTACTTCTTCCACGTATTTTTCTCAATTCTTCTACCTGTATTTTAGTCTTGCAACTCATATTTGCTAATACAGCATGGGTTTTTCAGAATGGCAACTTACTCTATCTTCAGTGTTTATTAATCTTTAGAGCGGGAGAGATAGATTAGCTGTTAAAATCCCCAGATACTCTTGCAAAGGAGCCAGGTTCCATTCTTAGCACCCACATGGCAGCTCACAGTATCTATAACTCCACTTCCATGAGTTCTGAACCCTCTTCCGGACCATTTGGGCACTGTACACACGTGATGCAGGCAGCAGAATACCCATACTTATAAAACAAATAAATCTTTAAAAAATAAAAATAGCAGCCAGGGCATGATGGCACCTGTCTTTGATCCCAGCACTTGGGAAGGTGAAGCCGAGGAAGGCAGATCTCTGTGAGTCTGAGGCCATCATGGTCTACACAGCAAGTTCTAGTATAGCCAAGGCTATATAGTGAGACACTGTCTCAAAAAAACAAAAACAAAAACAAACAAACAAAAAAGCATAAGTTCTAGGAGGTTGTGGTGCATGCCTCTAATCCCAGCACAGAGGAGACAGAGACAGGCAGATCTCTTTGAGTTTGAGGCCAGCCTGATCTATAAGAGCTAGTTCCAGGACAGGATCCAAAGCTACACAAAGAAACCCTGTCTCAAAAAAAAAAACAATAAGTAAATAAAGTATACTCATCTTTGAATTAAATATCAAGGAGGTAAGACCTTGATATTTAATTCTTGACTTCTGAAAGTCAAGAAAATAGAGCAGAAGAGATGGTAATTTAACAGGAACATCATAAATCCTGAAATTCATTAGGAAAGCCAATGAAGCTTGTGATATGCACTGCAACCCATTTTTCATATACTTGCTGTTGGTGATTGGTTGTTCCATCTTTACAGTTGCTCTTTCTAGTGATATACAACAGTCAAGCAGCTTGACCTAGACAAAATAAGTCTTCAAAAATACTAACTTTAGAACTGAGCGAACAGCTGTCAACAAAGTACATGCCTGGCAAGTACGAAGACCTGAGTTCCATCCCCAGAATCCAAGTTGTAAAAAGCCATGTGTAGTGGTATATGTTTGGAATCCCAGGGTTAGAGAGGCAGAAACAGGTGGATCCTGGGGTTCACTTGCCAACCATTCCCTTGTCTAGCCTACTTGGCTAACTTTAGACTAGTGAGAGGCCCTGTCTCAAAAAAAGGCGGATAGTGACTGATAAAATGGCTCAACAGGTAAAGGCAACTGTAGCCAATCCTGATGATGAGTTCACTCCCTGAGACCTGAATGGTAGAAGGAGAAATTCAACTCTGGCAGGTTGTCCTCTGATATTCCATAAGCACACCATGGCACATGATGCATACCCACTCATATATACATCTATACAACACACACACACACACACACACACACACACACACACACACACACACTGGAGAGGAAGAGAGAAGAAAGATTCATACACACACGATAGATAGATAGACAGACAGACAGACAGATAAAGTGGTGGACAGCTCCTGAGGAACGACACCCAATATTGTTCTCTGGTCTCCCTGTATACTCACACACATATGCACACCCTTGTAAACATGTGTACACACATACAAATCCTAACTTTGGAGTTGCAACTGTCTTAGTGGTGAGCTCTTGCCTAGCATATGTAAAGTTGTGGGTTCAATCTGTAGCAAAACACAGAGTAACGTGTACATACACCATTTTTTACAGACACCTTTGGGACTTATTGTATGTCTGACAACTTATCTTTTGGTTAAAAAAATAACATATTGTACTGGAGATTGAACTAAGACTTGGTGCATGCTAGGCAAGTACTCTACCACTAATCTACACCTTCAGCTTTGATAGTGATTTTCCACTTTGTTGACTGAGTTCTCAGAAAGTAAGTTCCTTCTAGCTACGACTTGGCTTTCTATCTCCAAAGCCTAGCTCAATACCTAGCTCAAAGTACAACTAACTGGACACTCCAAGATATTTTCCATACGTACCATTTTTACCTGAAGATCAAGCAATTTTCTCACACGAAATGGTTTGACTAGAAAATAAAAAGAGGTTCTAAGCATTTGCTTCAGCAAAAGAAGTCAGTTATACTTAATTACCAAGTAATTCATATAATTACTTCTTACAACACATTAAAGATATAGTACCTCTTT